>NC_061509.1:198376600-198687112 GCF_022539505.1 Lolium rigidum
AAGCTATACCTTAACTGATCAAGACAATGCTTGATCATGGAAGTGAAAACCATTCCATTAGAAATACTTTAGGAAGCCCAACCTTGAACATTATAAATTGAGTAATAATCATAAACCCTAAGAACTTGAGGTAAAGATATTAAGAACAAGTTGATCATGCCTAATCCATGATCATGCTCTTGAGGTATGTGAGGATAAGTTAAACCCTACTAGGATAAGTAGATCCCATTCCCACATGAAATTATAGGGAGATCACTAGTAATCAAATCTAGGCTTATATCCCAACCTATACTTGTGAATCACTTGGTGATCATAAGTAGAATCCTACCACATCTATATTCCATAGATTAAAGAACCTAAACAAACCTTAGAGTAAAACTCCATACTTAATATGGTGAGAAACCATCCATCCATATGACCAAAGTTAACTATAAAAAGAATTATAACAACGTTAGTTACTTTAACAATAGATTAAGGATGTAATAGAAATCTATGGGTGTAAGATAAAACCAATTCTCAAGTCCTTAGTAATTAAAGGAGAACAGAAACAATCAAGCAAATACCCATATTACCATGGTTAGGGGAGATTAAACCCTAGCAAGTGCAATATGGTGTCATCCCAACTCTACAAACTAGAAGTATACCTGAACCCTAGTTTATGTATCACTATGGTGATCATAATACAAACCAGGCCATAGTTGAGAGTCAAACCAATTGCCATTAGGTGAATCTCATTAGAACCCTAGGATTGCTCACAAACTACATCTTATGTTTCAATTATGAACCTAAGATTAACCTAGTGTTAAATACCATAATTAAAATCATATGTGTGATCAACCACTTATCCTCATAAGTCAAAACCAAACTATGTTGAGAATAATGTTCACCCTAAGGCATTCAAGATAGAATTAATACAATTCATTAGCACATAGTTATGCACATAAAATAATAGGCAAGTGACAACCTTTTCAAATAGGAGGTCAAATCCTTAGAGATATTTTAACACATGAACTTATGCCATTAAGTCACCCCTTATTGAAATTCATTAATAAGTATTACTTTGGGATTGTTTCATACAAAGTAATACCAACAAAACTCCATATATCACTAAGTAATAAAACTATCATATGGAAAACAATTTTTAACATTCTTAAAGATAATAGTCAAATTCATGTCCATATGGATATTTGAATACAAATCCCAATAATAACAACTAAACCAATGTTATAGTACCCACATTAAATTTTCTAATACATTATCAAAGTGGATGATGAATCTTGGGCTATTCCTTGTATTATTCAATTAAGAAATACCTGCAACATAGAAAAGGATTCAAATTTGAATTTAAACCAGGATTTAAAATAGAATTTGAAAACAGAAAATAAAAACAGAAAAAAAAAAGAAAAGGGGAGAAAGGCCTTACCTGGCTACCTGGACCTAGCCAAGCCGACGCAGCCCACCAACCAGCCCAACACCCTCACCACACAGCGGCCCAACGCCAGCCCAGCTTACCCCTTCGCTTAAAAAAAATCTGGGAGGCTCGTCCTCATCGTCTTCTCCCGCATGGAGGCCACCTCGATGCCGTGGCCAGCTCCTTCTCTCGCTGGCGAGCTCCCAGCGATCGGCGTCGTGACGAGGCACCCTCCGACGCCGTATAAAAGCCATGGGACGAGTCCTAGCCTCGGTTTTCTTCCTCCTCCGCTTAATTCCCCCCCAAACCGAAACCCTAACCGAGCCGGTCGGCGACCATCGCCGTCGACTGGGACGTCCCCATGCCAAGCCGTGACCACCAGCAGCATCGCCGTCCTCTACTTGCTCAACCCAAGAGAGGAATCGAGCTGGGGAGGTCCACAGCACCTGCGCCGAGCTCGTCTTCTCCGATGCCGGCCACCGTCGTCGCCGTTGATTTGGACCACCCTAAGCCTCGCCGACGAGCTCTACATGCTCCTGGTGAGCTCCTCAACCTCCTGGTGTGCACGCCCTGCTCGATTAGGCGCCGTAGCTCCACCGCGTCGACCAACCCGTGAGCACTGCCGCCATTCCTCGCCGCCGGGCACGCTCCGGCGACCATACCGGAGCGGCGCCACCACTATGAGGCTCGCCTCGGCGTCCTCTTTCCAACAAGCACAGGCACAGCCTCACGAGAACCCTGCATCGCCGGCGACGTCCACCTCTGGCCGCCGGTGAGGTACTTGGTTGCCACGTCGGCACCACGTGGCCGCCAACATGGACACGGCCCACCAGTCATGGATCGTGTGGGTGTCCTGTCCGTGTAGCTTTAGTTATTTTCAATTTAAATTCAAATCTCACAAATTGCTCGCAACTTTACAGTAAATAAATCAAATTCATTTCAATTCTGAAAAATACCAAATGTGATATTAAAATGATCCTAAAAATAAACTCTATCCAATAAAAATATAAAATGAAATTTTTATTTTTAATAAAAATTTAATTACTTAATATTTGTTATTTAAGCCTTTAATATTAATTCTAAATTCAATTAAAATTCAATAATTAGTAAAATTTCCAAAAGTAAATAAAAACCAGTAAATAAATAAAGAAAATATTAAAACTAATTTTCTTTATTTATTATTTGTTAAATAATTATTAGAGAGATTTAAACCCTAATTAATAATTACCTAATTATTAATTATTGAAAAGTAATAAAATACCAAATCCAATATTATTATTTCAAAGTTATTAATAACTTCAAATTTATTAATGAAGTTATTAAGTTAGGAATTCAACATTAATTATGCAACCCTAGTTCCATAAAGAAGAAAACTAGGAACTCATCATTTCATGTGTAAACCCAAGACCCTAATTCCCTAGAAACCCTAGCTCCACTATTTTATGTGTGAAACCTAAATTATTCCCAAACCTAAACCCTAAGTAACATGTGATCATGTTACTTCATTAATAATCATAGATTCATATCTAGCAACTAAATACTAGTTCAAATCCACATAAAATATGGGGACCCTATCACTACTAATTAGCATCCCATGTGTTCATCTTCATCAGACCTAGATAATTAAGTAGGGTTAACCAAGTGTAAACCCTAGATCCTATTACCCAAGCCATCATCCTTATTCATTCCTATTTAGCATCACACCATTGTGATTAACCCTAACAGCAACCAAGCCTACTATCTTACTTTACATAACCCTGTTCCACTAAACCCTACTAGTGTGAGATACTTATGAACCATCATACTTAGGAGCCAATTATTCCTTACGTAGTGAATCCAATAAGCAAACCCTAGACCACCTCAATCCTAATTGATATACTTCTTATTATTTAAGAAGTATGTTCTTCAAAAGTTATTCTTTTGAAGTAAAGAAAGAATCATCATCAACCCCGCTTATAAGGACCTATAAACCCTAGCTAGCTATCACCAACAAGATAAACCAGCCTTGATAGCAACCTTGTATGAACAAATGCTTAGGATGCCTAGGCTTAACTCAGACCTTACTAGACATAGGTATTGATGAATCCAACATTGTTGGGATCCATCTACTACTTACTCCAGAAACCAATTAGAACCATAGAAAACCATAGAACTCCACAAACCTAATTATCATACTTGTTCTTCATTAAAGAACTTGTTCTTCAAAAGTTATTCTATTGAAGTATATGATAATTAATCATTAACCATGCCATATAGTACTAAAACTGACAACTGTTCTTTACATGTTAACATTATGCCAAATATCATTCTTTGTGTGCTCAATTGATTACTATGCTTTATTATCTATCTCGTCCATGATACCAAGTAATCCTACCTGAATAAGAACCTTGTTTGTGAATCAATCTAAAAGTGCAACACACCCTGAACCAATCATTACAACTCACTGATCCTAAATCATCGGGGTTAGGTCACGCTTAGAACGATTGCATCTCATACTTATGCATCATTGCATCCTTGCCAATCTTTTAAACATCGTCCTTACCGGACGATGATGCTATTTCAGAATTTGGAGTTATTGCGTATCGAAGACCTTGCCTGCATAATCTTGCAGCCAAGAAAGGCAAGTTCATCACTTGCTCATGTCATTTGAGTATTTCTATCAAATTAATTGCAAAGTACTATGGTTATCACTATTGCATAAAAACCAAAACCACTACTTTCATAACTATGAATATGACTATGTGGTGGGCAATGGAACCATGGATTGTGTTGATATGGTGGAGGTTCCATTGCAAGGGTTTATATCCATCTAGGATTAAACAACAAATGTCGCCAGTGATTCTTGTGCCGTAATACCCGTGTTAACCATAAGATCCGGAGTGGGACGGAATAGTCAATTGTATTTCCACCTCTTGTACATCAACGGATGCGCTTACCGTAGCAGTTGTATCTGGCGGAACAACCGGAGGGTGGGGATCCCATTCTAATTACCCACGGTAATGCAATGCTTACCGTAGCGATTGTGTCTTGCGGAACAACCGGAGGGTGGGGAGCCCATTCTAATTCCCCACGGTAATGCGGTCTATGATGGGTTGCAGCTGCCGGCGAAGGAGTTTATGGTAGAGCCCAGAACTGTTGTCGTGGTCGGGGTCCACCCTGAAATTACGGGAATAATGGGACCGGCGAGGACCCAGGGTCGGGGTTTGCAACAAAGGGTGGGTGTGCGAGGTAGCGGAGGAATATGATTGGCTATGACCTTACTCCTGACCTCACACCAAAGGAAGTGTGGACGAGCCTGCAACTCGGTTGGCAACAAGGATAAGATCTCTTATGGGTAAAGCAACACACCTCTGCAGAGTGTAATGAATCGTGACCTGTCACTCCCTGTTTCGGGATATGGAACTGCGAACGCGGCCGGAAAGGAGCTCCATGAAGTTCTAGTAAACCGGTGAAGGCTGACGGACATAGTTCTTCTGAATAAAAGCAACCTTTTGAAGAAATGGTTATGAAAACTTGCATTGGTATTAGACATTCTGGTCTAATGCTCGTAGCTAGTGCATTAAACACCTCTTTCCTATAATGAACTTGTTGAGTACGCTCGTACTCATCCCACTCTTAAATCCCCGCTTAGATATGGAGGCATCGAAGAAGGATCCACAAGGCAACTCGAAGGCCGAGGAGTCAACAACTACTTCAAGAGACAGGACCTCGTCGGAGGAGTCGAATATCACATCCAACAAGGAGAAAACCTAGTTTTGCTATAGAAGGGAACTAGCTTCCTAAACTTAGCTCCTACTTAGCTAGAATCTATTCTTAGCCTCTCTAGCTAGTTAAATACTCTACAAATAGAGTTCGTGATAGGACTAGACTACGAGTCGTTCTTCTGGAGTTTATTTGTAACTTTACCTCATTGTAAAATAGGAGGCTGTGATGATCTTATGTAATAGAGTCAGTGTTGTAATTCTATATACATGCCTTGGACCCGCATATGTTTCTGTTGTACCACTCTGAGCGATATAATACTAGTGGAACGGTGTTTCATTGGTTTTATATCAGACTTGCATACTACACCATGCAAGTGGTATGCCGGGTCACCACGGTTGGTATCGTAGCAAATGCTTTGACCCTAGGATTAAAACCCTTTAGAGGAGACCTATAGGATTGGTAGTGTCTATAGGAAGTGTCCTAGGTAAACCAAAGACTTCTTATGACTTGAGATGGATATTCACTTGAGAATAATCCTGACACACTTGAGTCAACCCTTTATACCTACCTTTCATAAGTAAAGCTAGTTAGCTAATTCCAAACATGTAGGACACCATTAAGTCCTTAAAACAATAGAAGAGTAGATCACAGTTGGTATACAATATATGGTAGTCCAAAGAGAGGATACAACCATAAGGAAGATATCCTATTGGAAGATGTGTACCAACACATGTTATGGTTAATAAAAGTTATTCAGACCTGTAATAGGAGTAATATCAAGTGATGAAGATAAGTATATAAGAAAAATATCCTATTAGAAGGTGTAAACCAATACAAGTAATGGGTAAGTAAACTATCCAAACTTGTGAAACATTTGATAGTAAGTGATAAATCTAAATTAGATGAAGGTAGTATAGACCATGATGAGTCAATCATGGGAGGTAAGGAAGAGTGATTGGAATAAAATTTGTCTACTTATATGGTAGAGATTGCTAATCATTTATGAATCACATGAGAATCGTGATGTGATGGACTAGAACCTATAATTAATTAAGGAGTACAATAATAAGCTAAGAGAGTGGATTTTGTACACCACGCATAGGTGTGAGTGTTTACGTCATCGTTCATTGTGCTTTGAGATTCGAATAAGAGGAGGAGAAGGAATCTTTCATATGCTATGATGGGCACGAATCTCAGAAATAAATGAACGGTGGACACCTACACCAGTGGTGTACAAAAGTATTCAATAAGCTAAGTACAAACAATAGTGTAATATTTGTGTTCCAAAACCATGGGACTGGTCAAGTACACGGAACCTAGTTATATGGTAAGAAAATATGGAAGTATATGAGCTATATTTCCCTAGTTATGAGTTTAGATTATCCATGTTAGAAACTAGAGATATCATGTGAAGTAGTCCTCAATAGCACTTATATATGGTAGTAATACTTTGTTAGTACTTCCAAACAAAATTAGGTTAACTTTAACCATCCCAAACCACTTTGTTTCAAGTTTATCTCATTGCAAATGTGCAATTACGGTAAATGTTGAGACAAATAGTAGAAATCCACATATTCGTGCTAAGTATCACGATATCAACCTATCTTATGTGGTGTTATATACTACACATCAGAGCCTGATGTTTAGAGATCTCTTACTCAACTATTATTATCCAGGCTTATGATGGTGTGTATTATATGCACAAAGCTGAATCTTCTTGGATTTTATTGAATTTTCATTGTTTGACTAGATCCATACATGAAGTTTGACTTTGATATGCAAATGCATGTTGCAATATCAAGTTTCTACTTGATGTTATAGATCTAGAGGGTAATAGTATTCGTGTGAGGAAGTGACGAATTCTGAATAATTTGAAGACAAGATGAAGGTTCATCAGAAGAAAGCAAGCAAAGTTGTGGGAAGTAACCACAATACTCGAAGGAAGTACAATCAGAAACTCATGCTTACCTCAACAGAGGAGTACTTTAGTACGAAAGAAGCATGAAGGTGAGAAATATAATGATTATGGTGAAGCTGAAGCAGATCCATAGGTAATATAGAAGAGGAATACATGGGAAATCACTTAGGATACTATATTCATAGTGTCAGGTAGTGGTTTTCTTGCAAAAATAAAACCTCGATAAAGGTAGATGACTTAGGAAACCACAGCAGATATAAGAAGACCATAGTTGATATCAGAAGACCATAGTTGATATAGGATCAATACTGCGAGATAAAGTAGAAGATGTCTCGTCCAGTCAGAACCTATAGTAGAATCCATTTTTAGATATCAAATAGCCACAATTGATATCAATTAGTCCATAATTGGATTCTTCATACTAAGAAGTTGTGAACAAATAAAATTTTGTCAACCAAATAGCAATGTCCTATAATCATTTAGTCGAAGAATTAACATTGGATGTACACAATTGAGTGGATGCACCATAGATATTCTTCACAAGACCTAGAAAAGAACAAACCATAAGCTAGACCCAGACCAATATTATAACCATAAGTCCAATGGTTGGAAGAAAAGGAGTTGAAGACCATAAGAAAACTCCAAGGGGTAGAGTAAAGATTGAGTTAGATGTACAATAACTCAATACTTTGAGCAAAATAGAACAAGAAGGTCTGAACTGAAAGGAAGTTCGATCTTATTTTCATAAGATTATTGAACATTACTTTCGAAGGATGTCGGACTAGAAGCCGAGGTCCATACCTCGAGGAAGTAATAAGTGGATTATCACTTGTTCAAAGTGAGTAATATTTACTCAAAAGCACTTAAGCTCAAGTCAACTAATGCTAATGAAGTTGGAAGAAGGAAATACCGTAGACCAAATACAGCTCGAGAAGGCCAAAGATCGAAGGATATTGAACTATACCAAAATCTAAAGTCCATTTGAAAGATTCCTTTCATGGAACCTAAAGAACCCAAAATAGTTATAGGTAGCAACCATAATCCATGATTGGATGGACTAAGTGAGTCTAAACCATTTTTAGGAAAATAAACCATCCAGACCATTTTTTATGGTAAGTACCTTACCAAGTACCATTATTGTAGTTTTGGTAGTAAGGGAAAACAAAGACCTATTTACCAATTAGGAGTATGTTATCAAAATAGTCTTTAGTTAAGAGTAGCAGCACCAGAAGAAGTCCCCAATCATTAAATCTTTAATGAGAAAGCAAACAAAAATTATAATATTGAAAGAAATCATGGAATTGAAGTAAGAAACCATGGTTCAGAGACAAAACCTAATGGATTCCAGGAAGAATATGGACAAGGGATATATTCAATGATATCCAGTAAGATCAATACGGAGTTCGAGAAAAGTCGTAGTCCGCACAAGTCGGATCCACACTTCGGAAACGTGAGAGAGTTCAAACTTCGAGGACGAAGTTTAGTTTAAGGGGTAGAGACTGTAATATCCTGGTAATGGGGTTACAAAAATAGAGGAAACATATGTGTGCATTGCATTCATGCATAGAAAATCTGGGGAATTTTCACGCTTTAAAGTAAAACAGTCACAGTAATTGAAGTTTCACTTGACCTTGGTGGAATTGAAGTAGCTCATCAAGTCAAGCGCTATAAACCTCAATGTGACTTTGTTTAAAACTTTGTTTTGGGTAGAGATGATTTGATCTAAGGGGTTAGATCAAATGGAATTAAAACTAACACAAGAATATATGAATCAAGGATCAACTAAATAGATCTTATTAAAGATCACAACCTGGTATTCCTTGCCATAACACATGAACATCCATTTATTTGGAAATCAAGTAACAATAAAGTGAGAAACCATTCTTCACTTATCTTTTCCATGTCTTAAACAAATCCATGCTCCTACCATGAAACTCTATGGTAATCATTTTACTCCATTCTTGGAAACATAGACAAGGAGATCAACTCTAGAAATATATATCCTTATCTATTCCATATTATTATACATCAAACCTAGAGAGGTGAGAGTTCTATATTAATTATTAAAGAAGCAATAACAAACCTTGAGCTAAACCTTGGATATACATCCAAGTATATAAATCATCATCTTTAAGAGTAACCCTAGGATATTATTCAAGACATTCCTAGAGAGAGAAACCATTTATTTTACACATAGATATTGATGATCACATCAATCCCTATGGAGCCTAACCTTAAGTTAGTATTAAAGTCATTCCCAAATGAGTGAGACCATTCATACTAATCCAAGCTTTACCTATTTAAGAATAAAGGACAACCTTTGAACTAAAGTATGAGGAATAACCATTTCATCTTGGAGTGGTGAGATACCTTATTATCACATGGAATAATACCATGTCCATGAATTGATAAGGTGAGGAAGAGACTAACCCAATTAAGCTAGACAAATGGAACCTTAGCCTAGACACCTAAGGAGATATTAGGAGTACACCATAAACCCTTGATTAAACTATTCCTATGAAAGAGAGCTCAAGCTTTGGTGCTACATTCAAGTTAATGAGGCAACACTTGGACTTGGGGAAGAGAACTATCCATATAACCAGATGATTATGTCATCATTAATTAAGTAGAACCCTAACATTATATCTCAGGCATTCTCCTAGGATATAAACTTTAGAGGAAACCATAGTAGTCCCATTCAAGAAGGTAAATTAGAAGTACTATACCCTAGTTGATCAAGACAATGCTTGATCATGGAAGTGAGAACTCCATTTAATGAGAGATCCTTAGGAAGCCAAACCTTGATCATTATAAATTAAGTAATGATCATAAACCCTAAGAACTTGAGGTAGAAGACATTAATAACAAGTTGATCATGTCCAATCCATGATCATACCTTGAAGATAAGTAAGTATAAGTTAAACCATGTGGGATAAACAGATTTTATCCAACACATAAAATCATAAGGGAACTATTAGAAAACCTAAACCATGTCTCATGTGTTAATTAGGGAGACAACTGAATAGTAACAAACCTTTGTCTAATCCAGCCCTAACTCAATCCAAATGATCTTGGATTGAATCATCCTATGGGTGGTGTGGAAGAGCAATCTAGCCAAAGTAATGTGGTGTTAAATCCCATATAGAACCTATCTCCATGTCTCAAGCTAACTTGTGAATTAATTGATAATCACAAGTAAAACCCTAACCATACCTCAAATCTAGTTGGTGAACCAGTTGGGTGATCACAATCATAAACCTAGTTCCCATTTGAGTTCCAAACCATATCCCATTAGGTGAATATAATTAGAACCTTAGAATTGCTCACTAATTAATACTTATGCTTAATTATGGAGCATGAGATAAACCTAGTGCCAAGCCCTATAGTTAAAACCCAGGTATGGTGATCAACCACTTATCCTTATAAGCTTAGACCAAACCATGATGAGAGGAATACCTACTCTAAGTATTTTAGGGTGTTATTTAAATATAGTACCAGTATTAACCTTGAAATAGGATTATAATCAAACCTACATGATCTTAATAAGTAAGTGTTCACATAAAATCCTATGTACATGACTAAATTCTCAATTAGGAGATCAAACCCTATCATAACCTCTAAAAACACTTAGAGTAGAAATTATCAATTCTGATAATTCAAAACAAATATGAATCCACAAGAAAAAGGAAAATTAAATGAGTGCATAAAATCATGCTTAATCAGAATATTGCAATAAAACTCACATATATTAAATGATTATTCAAGAATGAAATTCAGAAATACAAAGACTCCTTATTTATTCTTAATGAAATTCAAAATTGTCAAAATCCTGCAAAACAGATTTGAATTAAAACAGAGTTCAAAATAAGAAATAAAGAAAAACAGAAAATAAGAAAAGAAAAAAATTAAAACAGAAAAAGAAAAAGAGAGAAACACCTTACCTGGCTCACCTGGCCGCCACAGCCCACCTCGACAGCCCAGCACGAGCCCACTAGCGCGGCCCAGTTCACCGACAGAGCACAGCCCAGTACCCCTTCGCCTAAAAAGATCGGAGAGGGGGTCGTCCTCATTCCCTCCTCTCGCATGGATGCCAGCACGAAGCCGTGCCCGGCTTCCTCTCGCCGCTCGTCGACGTCTCCGTGATCGACGTCGTGACGAGGCTCGCTCCTGCGCCCTATAAAAGCTCTACGACGAACACTGGCCCGAGTTCTTCCCCCTTTCTGTTAATTTTTGCCCAAATCGAAACCCTAGCCCGCCCGGCCATCTCCAATCGCCGCCATTCGGAGCATCCCCGGACCTCGCCGCTACCACCATCGTCTCCGCCGTCCTCGACATGCTCTCGGTGCAAAAGGAATCGGGCCGGGGCGAGCTGTAGCCTCGCCGTCGAGCTCGTCTTCTCCGACGGCCGGCGCCATGAAATCCGGCGAATCAGACCACGGCAAGCCACGCCCCCTACACGCTCCTGGTGAGCTCCTCGATATCGTGGTGTGCCCGCCCTGCTCAATTATGCGCCGTAGCATCGTCGCGTCATTAGCCCCCTGAGCTCTGCCGCTCGGCCTCGCCAGCGGTCAAGCTCCGGCGACCATTCGGTGGCGGCGTCACCACCAGTAGGTCCCTCTCGTCGCCCTCATTCTATTAAGCACGCGCACAGTCCCTCGGGAGCACCCTATCGCCGGCGACCACCGCTACTGCCACCGGCCACCGTGGGGTGTGCCACGTCATCGCCACCATGGCGGGTGACATGGCTAGGACCCCACCAGTCATTGACTGTGGGTGTATCCTGGCCGGGTAGCTTTAGTTATTTTTAGTTTAAATTCAAATTTCAGAAATTTCTGCAACTTTACAGAAATAAATCAAATTCATTTCAATTCTGAAAAATACCAAATGTAATATCAAAATGATCCTAAAAATAAACTCTATCCAATAAAAATATAAAATGAAATTTTTATTTTTAATAAAAATTTAATTATTTTAAACTCATTAATTAAGTCTTTTCTTTTATACTTGATTCAATTAAAATTCAATAACTAGGAAAACCTTCTAAAATAAATAAGAACCAGTCAGAAAATAAAGAAAACATTAAAAGTAATTTCCTTTATTTTTTATTTTGTTAAATCCTTATTAGAGGGATTCAAAACCTAATTAATAATTACCTAATTATTAATTCTTGAAAATTAATAAAATACCAAATCCAATGTTATTATTTCAAAGTTATTAATAACTTCAACTTTATTAATGAAGTAATTAACTTATGAACTAAATAGTAATTATGCAACTCTAGTTCCATATGGAAGAAAACTAGGAACTCATCATTTCATGTGACTCCTAAAACCCTAATTCCATTAGGAACCCTAGCTCCACTATTTCAAGTGTGAACCCTAAATGGTTTCCAAAACCTAAACCCTAGATATAACATGAGATCATGTACTTCCATTTGATACATAGAACCATAATTAGCAACTAAATAGTTGCCATGACCACATAAAATGTAAGAACCCTAACACTAGTTAATTGCTATGCTATGTTCTCATCTAAATAAAACTTGTTGATCTAGTAGGATCAACCAAGTGCAAAACCCTAGTTCCTATTCCCAAGATCACCATCCTTAACTATCCATGATTAGCATCACACCATTGTGATGAATCCTAATAGTAACCATGATTAATGATTACCTTACATTCCATACTCCACTAAACCCTACTAGTGTGAGATAATTATGAACCATCCTATTTAAGGAGCCAATTATCCCTTACATTAATAGAACCAACAGTAAAACCTAGACCACCTCAACCCTAATTGATATACTTCTTATTATTTAAGAAGTATGTTCTTCAAAAGTTATTCTTTTGAAGTTAATAAAGAATCATCATCAATCCTGCTTATAAGGACCTATAAACTCTAGCTAACTATCACTAACAAGATGAACCCACCATGATAGCAACCATGTATAATTAATTGCTTAAGTTGCTTATGCTTAAGTAAAACCAATCAAGCCTAGTTGCTGATGAATCCAACTATGTTGTGATCCATCTAATACTTACTCCAGAAACTAGATGAAACCATAGTCAACCATATAACCCCACCAACCTAATTATCATATTGTTCTGTATTAAAGAATATGTTCTTAAAAAGTTATTCTTTTGAAGTATATGATAATTAATCATTAACCATGTCATATAGTACTAAAACCAACCACTATTCATTACATGTTAGGATTATACCAAATGTTAGTGTTGTGTGCTATTAGTGTTATTATTATGATATATTACAGCACCTGTTTATGATACCAAGCAACCAATCCTTACTAAGAACCTTGTTTGTGAATCACTCTAAAAGTGCAACACGCCCTGAACCAATCATTACAACTCACTGATCCTAAATCATCGGGGTTAGGTCACGCTTAGAGCGATTGCATCTCATACTTATGTATTATTGCATCCTCGCCAATCTTTTAAACATCGTCCTTACCGGACGATGATGCTATTTCAGACTTTGGAGTTATTGCGTATCGAAGACCTTGCCTGCATAATCTTGCAGTCAAGAAAGGCAAGTTCATCGCTTGCTCATGTCATTTGAGTATTTTTACCAAATTACTTGCAAAGTACTATGTTTATCACTATTGCATAAAAAGCAAAACCACTATTTTCATAACTATGAATATGACTATGTGGTGGGCAATGGAACCATGGATTGTGTTGATATGGTGGAGGCTCCATTGCAAGGGTTTATATCCATCTAGGATTAAACAACAAATGTCGTCCAGTGATTCTTGTGCCGTAATACCCGTGTTAACCATAAGATCTAGAGTGGGACGGAGTAGTCAAAAGTGTTTCCACCTCTCGTTCATCAACGGATGCGCTTACCGTAGCAGTTGTATCTTGCGAGAACAACCGGAGGGTGGGGATCCCATTCTAATTCCCCACGGTAATGCGGTCTATGAGGGGTTGCAACGACCGGCGAAGGTATCAGGCCGTCGTGCCTGATAGTAGTCGAGGTCGGATGGTATCCTTTGGATACGCTGGCCGGCGAGGACCCAAGGTCGGAATTGCAACAAAGGGTGGGTGTTCGAGGTAGCGGAGGAACATGATTGGCTAGACCTTATACCGGGCCTCACACCAAAGGAAGTGTGGACGGGGAAATTGCCCGGTTGGCACCAAGGTTAAGATCTCTTATGGGTAAAGCAACACACCTCTGCAGAGTGTAATGAATCGTGACCTGTCACTCCCTGTTCCGGGATATGGAACTGCGAACGCGGCCGGAAAGGAACTCCATGAAGTTCTAGTAAACCGGTGAAGGCTGACGGACATAGTTCTTCCGAATAAAAGCAACCTTTTGAAGAAATGGTTATGAAAACCTGCATTGGTATTAGACTTTCTGGTCTAATGCTGTAGCTAGTGCATTAAACACCTCTTTCCTATAATGAACTTGTTGAGTACGCTCGTACTCATCCCACTCTTAAATCCCCTGCTTAGATATGGAGGCATCGAAGGAGGATTTACAGTGCAACTCGAAGGCCGAGGAATCAACAACTACTTCACAGGACAGGACCCTGTCAGAAGAGTCAGATACCACATCCAACTAGGAGAATACCTAGATTAGCAATAGAAAGGAACTAGCTTCCTAAACCTAGCTCCTATTTAGCTAGAATCTATTCATAGCCTCTATAGCTAGTTAAATACTCTACAAATAGAGTTCGTGATAAGACTAGACTATGAGTCGTTCTTCTGGAGTTTATTTGCGGTTTTACCTCATTGTAAAGTAGGAGGCTGTGATGATCTTATGTAACAGAGTCAATGTTGTAATTCTATAGACATGCCTTGGACCCGCATATATTTCTGTTGTACCACTCTGAGCGATATAATACTATTGGAACGGTGTTTCATTGGTGTTATATCAGACTTGCATACTACACCATGCAGTGGTATGTCGGGTCACCACAATTGTCCCCCTCTACGCTAGCAAGGCTAGTCCTTTATAGAGGAGCTGGTCCTCTTCCCCTCGAAATATCTTGAGGGGGAAGGGTTTCCACATCTCTCCAAACTGAGGGCGGGAGACTCCCCGCCCTTTAGAAGACGGACATAGTCCATGGCCGATTAATGTTCCGGTCCATGGGAGATGCTGAGGTCGTCGATGACGCCTCCTCTGGCATCTTGTGCCGTCCACCCGGCCTTGCACTGAAGTGGCAAGGGCAGAGCCTTGGTCCTCTGCTCCTCGTCGAGCCCGCTTTAATTAATCACAAAAGGGGCAATGGAATCTTGCCTCCTCGGGATGGAGCTTTTGAACTCAGCCATGATGTACCTGGCGCTGGCCTTGCTTGTCTCGTAGCCTGGGAACCGACTCCACCAGTCCTTGCTGCAGGCTTGGTGGAGAAGGAATCCTAAGCTCCTTGATTGATCTTATCATCTTCAAAGGAGGCCTCCTGACTTGGGGGAGGCCGGTCGCTTGGGAAGCTCTGCGAGGGGGACCTTTCCCAAGCCTATCTTCCACTCCAGCTCGACATCTCCGAGAGGGTTTTATACCTCGTGGAGCCTCACTCGGGAGTAGCCTCCCTGAGCGATTGGTTCCGAGGAGTTACCATGGGCCCAGTAACCATAGGTCCATGGCACCCTAGTTGCCAAGGATCCCACAGTAGCCCCCGGGCACGTGTCCTTTTTGCGGCCGTTGATGGCCGCGAACGGGCATGTGGCCAACAGTTTCTAGCACAAGTCTCTTCACGTGGGCCCGCCGGCCGGAGCAGTCGATTGCATCTGAACCGTGCGCACCAAACGGCAGAAGATCCTCCACTGTTGGTTTGAAAAACCGCGGCACGACAAGACGTGGCCTTGCGGTTGCGCGCAAGGTTTTCAGGGCGCGTGGCATTCCCCGGTGATCAATGCGCGGCGATCGAAGCGCCGCCGGACCCGTCGGTCTGGGTTTTTAAGGAGGGAAGAGTGTTCTCCACCCTCTTCGCTTCCCATTCTTCATCTTCTCCAGCTCTTATCCCCATGGCGTCGGAGCTGTCGATGTTGGCCGGTGCGGTGGTGGGCTCCGTCGTGAGGAAGCCAAGAAACCCACGGATGGATGCGCGCGGTGGAGGGCTGTCGACTGCCACCATCGCAGGAGTGACCCCCTCGGTGGCCACCGGGCCGAGCGGCAGCGGGGGGGGGGCTGCTAAGCGCCCTCGTGGCTGTCCACCGGGGAGTCGCGACAATAAGCCGTGGAAGAGGCGCGGGGAGCGGTCACCGGAGTCGAGCCCACCTCCGCGTCAGCCTCGTTTGGCCGCCGTGATGCCCGAGGAGGGCCACGTCATCCGGTTCGTCGATCACCTCGTGGTCCTGGATGCCTCCGACTGGGTCGACCGGCCGAGGCTGCCCGCCTCCTTCGCGAGGGAGCCGGTACTGGAGCATCAACGGCTCAACTCCCATTGCCAAGGCCCTGACGTCCTCCTCCTCACCATCGGTTGGATGCACTTTGTTGTCAAGAACGCCCTCCTACACGGGTCTCAGTTGCGCCTCTGCTACCGCGGCAGGGGGAACTTCTGGGTGAGCGTCTGGGACAGCGACGGTCGTCGCTTCGCCATCGCACCCCAGCTCCTGACCCGGTGAAGACCCGTTCAAGGGGCCTTTTGCTTATCCTCCTCTGGGTGAGCTTATCTTGCTCTTGGAGGATCTGCTGCCTGTCATAGGGGAAAAAGGGTGTACTCCTTCAGGTGCAGGAGCATAATTAGTAGCTACAATATTGTAGACATTGCCTGTGAGGCACTATCTATAATGTAAATATGCTTTTGAATGAAGTCTTGAATGAAGTATGTTAGGATGCACTCCTAATCCTCGTGGAGGTTCCGTACGTCGTTATGTTCAGCCACATATCGTCTCAGAGACTGTCCTCCGGTCAAAGTAACATAACGATTAGCCCGACCAGGACTAGTCACTTGTTGCTTTCCAGGCGAGGTAGCTGATTTAACTCGTGAGGGTGTGCCTCAGAGCCCTCCGATAGTATGTTTAGAAGGGACATGAGCGCATAAGAACCACGCAAATAGTTTGCGAGAATAGGGGCGGAGGAGACTTATCTTATCGGAAAGTCGTAATCTCGCGGAGGGACTGCCCCTGGGCGATGATGCGTGTAATTGACACGTCCGTTGGGAACCCCAAGAGGAAGGTGTGATGCGCACAGTGGCAAGTTTCCCTCAGTTAGAAACCAAGGTTTAATCGAACCAGTAGGAGTCAAGAAGCACGTTGAAGGTTGATGGCGGCGGGATGTAGTGCGGCGCAACACCGGAGATTCCGGCGCCAACGTGGAACCTGCACAACACAACCAAAGTACTTTGCCCCAACGAAACGAGTGAGGTTGTCAATCTCACCGGCTTGCTGTAACAAAGGGTTAACCGTATTGTGTGGAAGATGATTGTTTGCGAGAGAAAACGAGTAAAGAACAAGTATTGCAGCGAGATTTGTATTTCGAGTATAAGAGAATGGACCGGGGTCCACAGGTTCACTAGAGGTGTCTCTCCCATAAGATAAAAGCATGTTGGGTGAACAAATTACAGTCGGGCAATTGACAAATAGAGAGGGCATAACAATGCACATACATGTCATGATAAGTACAGTGAGATTTAATTGGGTATTATGACAAAGTACATAGACCGCCATCCAACTGCATCTATGCCTAAAAAGTCCACCTTCAGGTTATCATCTGAACCCCTTCCAGTATTAAGTTGCTAACAACAGACAATTGCATTAAGTATTGCGCGTAATGTAATTAACTACATCCTCGGACATAGCATCAATGTTTTATCCCTAGTGGCAACAGCACATCCATAACCTTAGGGGTTTCTGTCACTCCCCCAGATTCACGGAGACATGAACCCACTATCGAGCATAAATACTCCCTCTTAGAGTTACTAGCATCAACTTGGCCAGAGCCTCTACTAATAACGGAGAACATGCAAGATCATAAACAACGCATAGGTACTAACTTGATAATTAACATAACATGGTATTCTCTATCCATCGGATCCCGACAAACACAACATAGAGTATTACAGATAGATGATCTTGATCATGTTAGGCAGCTCACAAGATCCAACAATGAAGCACAATGAGGAGAAGACAACCATCTAGCTACTGCTATGGACCCATAGTCCAGGGGTGAACTACTCACTCATCACTCCGGAGGCGACCATGGCGGTGAAGAGTCCTCCGGGAGATGAATCCCCTCTCCGGCAGGGTGCCGGAGGAGATCTCCAGAATCCCCCGAGATGGGATTGGCGGCGGCGGCGTCTCAGTAAGGTTTTCCGTATCGTGGTTCTTCGTCTCAGGGGTTTCGCGACGGAGGCTTTAAGTAGGCGGAAGGGCAACGTGGGGGGCCACACGAGGGCCCCACACCACAGGTCGGCGCGGCCAAGACCCGGGCCGCGCCGCCCTATGGTGGCGGCCCCTCGTGGCCCCACTTCGACTCCTCTTCGGTCTTCCGGAAGCTTCGTGGCAAAATAGGACCCCGGGTTTTGATTTCGTCCAATTCCGAGAATATTTCGTTACTAGGATTTACTGAAACCAAAAACAGCAGAAAACGACAAGCTGACTCTTCGGCATCTTGTTAATAGGTTAGTTCCAGAAAATGCACGAATATGACATAAAGTGTGCATAAAACATGTAGTTATCATCAATAATATGGCATGGAACATAAGAAATTATCGATACGTCGGAGACGTATCAGCGAGGAAGAGAGGCGTATTGCAATGGTAGCCGATTCCTCGGGGAGGTAATTTTGGGTAACAACGCACTGCCTGGTTCCTGATATCCACTCCTTCTGCGCCCTGTGTTCCCTGGTTCCCGTGCGTGTAGTGCTCGAGGCATCCAACATCAGAGACCTTGGTGAGGTGGTTGCGACGGGTAAGCCCGAAATTAGAGCTCAATAGCCCAGGCTTGACGCTCGAGGGGGCTGATCCCGGATAAGACACCATGCCCAGCCCCCGCTCGAGTGGTGCAGGCAGAGGGGCACTCCAGAACGTAAGAGCGCCTGTTACCCCAGGTACTTACGTCTGTTCGCCGTCCTGGAAGGGCAAGTGGCCCGCCGTTGCTGGGGTGACCGTGCCACGTGTGCACTTTGACCTACGACTGCTCGCATCTGAGCCATGCACACCGAACAACCGTTGATCCAGCGACCGTCGCGGAGTGGGCCGCACATAAAAGGGATAGGATGGCATGTTGCCTCGCCTACTCCTCAGTCTTCTTCCTCTTCTCCTTCTTCCACCAGATGGCGCCGAAGAGGCTCTTCGCATCTGAGAAGAACAAGGGCCTTGCCGTGCTGGAGAGAGTAAGTCCTGCGCCAAGAAGGCCGCGCGGTCGCCCTCCAGGGAGCGAGAGGCGCGGAGGTCGAGGCTGGAGTCGTGGCGGTCGCGGTGGCCACGGGGGCTCTGCCGGCGGGGCGTCATCATATGGGGCGGGAGAAGGTGGTGAAGCTCCGGCGGCGAAATGGCCGCGAGGCCGTCCACCTAGGAGCCGCAACAAGAGAGTGGGTGCCCAAAAGGTCAACCCGCCTTCACCTCCTCTACCTCTGCAAGGTGCAGTGAAGCTGGAGGACGACGACCCTCTGCCTCGCATCGACTTTGTTTCCATCCTTGGCTCTCGCTACCCGAGCACTCGGGTCTTGGCTCGGTTGACACCCTGCCCCTACCGGTCACCTTGTCTCATGCCAAGGGGAGATGCGGTTGGAGCGTGGGACTCGAGGTTTCTTCTTCTGGAAGAATGTCCTTTGCCGCCGGCTGGGACAAATTCATCCATGACAGCGGGCTCTCGCAAGGCAACATCCTCCGATTCCGCTACCTTGGAGGCGGACACTTCTCTGTATATGTGTGGAATAACCTCTGGTGCCGAGTAATTATGCCGCCCGATATGATGTAGCCGGGCTCCTGCTTCTTGTCGTAGTTAAGGTTAGCAAAGAGGGGAATTGATGAGGACATCCCATCTATTGATACAACCGCTATACCTACAGCCACACAAATACAACGACCAATCACTCGAGCTCGTGCCAAACAACTGAACTATCAGGTACTTTCGTTTTTTGGAACTATTTCTCACATACATGAGAATATGATGCTGCCTAAATCAGATATGTTTGTTACTCTTAGGAATGATGGACCTAGCATGGATGAGGAGGACAAGCATTGGAGCATGATCACACATGGAGAAGATGGCAGCAAGCATTTGAGGATTGAAGATGACGCCGCAATTGGAGATTTCAGAACTTTGAAGCCACCATAAGAAGAGATGAAGACATGGACGAAAGATAGAGTTTTCCACTTCATAATTTCGTCCATAGCATAATATGGTGCTGCGTCACCTTTAGTTTTGGGCCAGGCCCATGTCATTTTCGTAGGATTTAAGTCAGGCACTTTTTAGAGTCCGTATTGAAGGGGGAAAGGCCTTCCAGGGTTTGGTTCGGGCACCATATGTATGGCTGGCCGAAACTCCACCTTTTCCTCCTTTAAATACCCCCATAGCCGTCACGTTTAGACTCGGATTTTGATTAGACTAAAAGTTAGCCATTGCTGCAACTCTCGTGTACTTCTTTTGAGGCCAATGCCCAGAACAAGACCGACTATTCGGAATCCCACCTTTTCAATAAAGCTTTCATCTTTCATCCGCAATATTCTGATTGCATCATTAGTTCTTACTTGTTCTCGATTTCAGGTAGGAATTAAGACCCTCGCTGGTCAGGCTGATCGCGCATCCGCAAGATCAGTAACTACCGGAGATTGTCCTAGCGATTGCATTGGCGCACGAGCTTTGCACGTGTAGTCGGATCGTCAAGCACGAACTCCATAACCAAATCGACGTTACCATACTCTCATCGAAAGATCGGCCTCCTTTGCCCTATCAAGTGGTATCAGATTTCAGGTTGCTCGGTGAGATTTTACTGTTTTCCTAGAGTAGATTGCATCTGCCATCATACCCATAAACCACGAAAAAGCAAAAAAAAAATACAGTTAGGGTTTAGATCATATCGTCCCATAAACCCCATGCCACGTCTTTGCATTGTCTTTTCAGTTTTGCATAGTTGAATTTGTGTCTGCGTCTTCGTGTCGAGTTGCTGGTCGTAGCGTCTAGTTCCTTTAGAGTTTCGAGTTCTGGTCATATTAATCACGCCGCCGCCACTCGCACCATACGCAGATCACCGCCATCATCGCCATATACACCTGCCACATACTTCCGCCATCGCCATATATACATCACCATATACACCTGCCATATACACCTGCCATATACTTCCGCCATCGCCATATACACCTGCCATATACACCCGCATCTACCATATACCCCGGTTCCTACCACTACACGGATTTGTGTTGTTTCTCTGCCGCGACAGAGTCCGTGTAGACTAAGGTTTTCCTATTTTCCTTAATATTGTTGCCTTCTAATTTCATCCTGTGCTGTAGAAAAATTTCCGTGAGATAAGTTTCGGCCGCCAGTAAAGAATTGGAAGGAGAGCAAAAAAAGAAGTCTGGAAACGCCTCCAAAAAAAATTCTGGCTACATTGGTTTTTCACCTTGGCGATCACTTTTCGCCACTGGCCGTTATAGCGACATTTTTTTGGCGCCTGCGCGCTTTCCGGAGCAACTCCCAAATTTCGACCAAATTTTTTTCTAAGTCGATACTTGCCATCATAGTGATTTTTCGCACCTCGGGTCGCCACATCATCGCCAGCTCATCACTGCTAGTTGCTTGTGTACCGCGCCTTGACCTTGTTAGTGTTCTAGGCTCGTGTCTCTAGTACGGTCTAGCCTAGGACCAGCACAATACCGTTGTTGAGCATAATTTCAATATTGCATTGCTGTTTTGCTACCATATTAGTCTTCCTACAGCTCTACATATTGTCTCCACGTGCACTGTGTCGACACCTGGTAAGAACTTGTAAGAGCTTTGGCAATCTTTGGAGACGCTGATCCTTGTTGGTTGCCGTATCACCTTCCTCCTGTTTGGTAAGAACTTGTAAGAGCTTTGTATTTTGCTTGACGAATTGCGCGTGAACCACCATATTCCGTAGTTTGTAGGCATATACATTTGTGCTTTTTGTGTACTAACCATGTCAGGACCTACACCGGCCGCTGTTGACTCGGCCAAGATGACGAGTGAGGAGTTGCATGCTCACTTCACCCACCATTTGGGCGGGCATGCACGTGACGTCGATGCGCGCATTGGTGATGTGGACGCCAAACTCACCGACGCGCTGGACAAGCTAGATGGCCTCGAGACAAGTTTCAACTCCAAGCTCGACGCCAACTTCCAGGAGCTCTTGACACGTTTGCCGCCACCTCGCGACAACGTGCGACGACGCGCACGCCGCGTTCCTCGTGCGGATGTGCCTGTGGGTACCGCTCCTGCTGCAGCAGCCGCTCATGACGCGCCTTCTGATGAAGGATACGAAGACTATGAAGGGGACGCGGACGAGCGGGTAGATGAGAACATACTGGACGGCGAGGAAGTTGAAAACCTGCACCGGGTCGTCCACGACAACTGAACCGCAACGCTCGCCCACCTCCGCACCCGGTACGTGATGATGATCATGTTGCTAAACTAAAACTGAATATTCCGCCATTTGAGGGTAGATATAATCCTGATGCATATCTTACATGGAATTGGAAATAGAACAACGCTTTGCATGTTTAAAATACCCTGATGACTTGCGTGTTAGTGCTGCTACTTGTGAGTTCAAAGATTTTGCTTCTATTTGGTGGTCTGAACATTGTAGAGCACATCATGCTAATGTTCCTACTACTTGTGTTGGTTTAAAACTTGCTATGCGTACTCGTTTTTTTCCTCCACATTGTCAGCGTGATTTTCTTAAGAAATTGTCTCGCTTAGAACAAGGAATTTTTTTTGTAGAAGACTATTATCAAGAATTGCAAACTGGCATGATTCGCTGTGGTGTTGTACAGGATAATGAGGCTATGCTTGCACGTCTCTTTGGTGGTTTGAATAAACAGATTCAACATATTTTAGATTATAAGGAGTACAACACTATTACTCGCTTGTTTCATCTTGCTTGCAAAGCTGAACGTGAAGTGCAGGATCGTAAACCACCATGGAGAAGAGCTAATGTTTCTGCAGGTCGTACATCATCGTGGTCTCCGCGACCATCAGCACCACCATCTCGTGGAGCTGCACCAGCGCCTACTACCTCCAAGTACACCGCGCCTGCATCACTAGCACCACCGGTTGCTACTCCACCACCATCTGCTGGTCCTCCTCGGAGTTCATCTTTGATGGCCTCCACGGGGAAGTCGTGCGACATTCAATGTCGCAAATGCTTGGGATTTGGACACATAGAGAGAGAATGCAGAACCAAGCGTGTGATGTTAGTGCGTGAACATGGAGAATATGATTCTGCAAGTGACTTTGATGAAGACACATTGGCCCTTATTGCTGCACGTGATGGCGCCAATTCTGATTCTGAGAGAGAGATGGAGGTAATGGAAGCTGACACTGCTGATCAGTACAGGAGCTTAGTTGCACAGCGTGTCTTGAGCGTGCAATTGAGCAAATCTGAGCATGATCAATGCCACAATCTGTTTCAAACAAGAGGCGTTGTAAAAGAGCGAGCTATAAGGATCATCATTGATGGAGGGAGCTGTAATAATCTGGCTAGCATTGACATGGTGGAGAAGCTTTCTCTCCCTACAAGACAACGCACACATCCATATTACATTCAATGGTTTGAGAGCTCTCGGAAGCTCAAGGTAACAAGAACGACACGTGTGCATTTTACTATTGGTACATATTCTGATTCTGTTGATTGTGATGTTGTACCTATGCAAGCTTGTTCTTTGTTACTTGGTAGACCTTGACAATTTGATAGAGAATTTGTTCATAATGGTAGAACTAATCAGTATTCTCTTATGCATGATGGAAAGAAAATTGGTCTCAAACCTATGACTCCTGAACAAATAGTAAAATATGATCTTGCTAGAGCTAGTAGAGTAAAAACGAGGAGAAACATAAGAGTGAAAATCAGATTGTTGCTGCAGATTTTGTGCCACATAAGACTAATACTAAATCTGATTCGAACCATGCTACTGAAATTCGTTTGAAAAATCCTTGTTTGCTTGCTAGCAAATCTGATATTGTTGAATTTGATGTGAACACTACTCAATGCTATGCTATCATTTGCAAAAAGTTCTGCTTTCATTTGAGGATATGCCTCCTTCTTTGCCACCTGCGGTTGCTAACCTTTTGCAGGAATTCATTGATGTGTTCCCACAAGATGTTCTACCTGGATTACCACCTATTCGTGGGATAGAACACCAAATTGACTTGATTCCAGGAGCTTCGGTGCCCAACCGTGCACCATATCGTACCAATCCTGAAGAAACCAAAGAGATTCAGCGACAAATTCAGGTTCTCCAAGACAAAGGTTACATTCGTGAGTCTCTTAGTCCATGTGTTGTTCCTATTATCTTGGTACCTAAGAAAGATGGTTCTCCACGCATGTGTACTGATTGTAGAGCTATTAATAATATAACCATTCGATACCGTCATCCTATACCTCGTTTAGATGATATGTTTGATAAACTGAGTGGTTCTATTATGTTCTCTAAAGTTGATTTGCGTAGTGGTTACCACCAGATTCGTATGAAATTAGGAGATGAATGGAAAACAGCGTTTAAAACTAAGTTCGGTTTATATGAGTGGTTAGTAATGCCTTTTGGTTTAACTAATGCACCTAGTACTTTCATGAGACTGATGAACAAAGTTTTACGTGCTTTTATTGGACGTTTTGTGGTGGTATATTTTGATGATATTCTGATTTATAGAAAATCTTTGGAGGATCATTTGGATCATTAACGTGTTGTTTTCACTGCTTTACGTGATGCACGTTTGTATGGTAATCTTGAGAAGTGCACCTTTTGCACCAATCGAGTTGTGTTTCTTGGCTATGTTGTTACTACGCAGGGAATTGAAGTTGATCCAGCCAAGATTGAGGCAATTGAGAGTTGGCCGCAGCCAAAAACGGTCACACAAGTGAGGAGTTTTCTTGGTCTCGCTGGTTTCTATAGGCGCTTTGTGAAAGAGATTGGATCCATTGCTGCGCTGCTGAATGAGCTTACAATGAAGGATGTGCCCTTTGTGTGGGGCGATGCACAACATGACGCCTTCATGATTCTGGAAGATAAGTTAACACATGCTCCATTACTCCAACTTCCTGATTTCAATAAGACTTTTGAGCTTGAATGTGATGCTAGTGGAATTGGTTTGGGAGGTGTGTTATTACAAGAGGGCAAACTTGTTGCATATTTTAGTGAGAAATTGAGTGGGCCTAGTCTGAACTATTCTACTTATGATAAAGAATTATATGCGCTGGTTCGGACATTAGAAACTTGGCAACATTATTTATGGCCTAAAGAATTTGTTATACATTCTGATCATAAATCTTTGAAGCATTTTCGTAGTCAAGCTAAGTTAAATCGTCGCCATGCATAGTGGGTTGAGTTTATTGAGTCTTTCCTTATGTTATCAAACACAAAAAGGGTAAAGATAATGTTATTGCTGATGCTTTGTCGCGCCGATATACTATGCTATCTCAACTTGATTTCAAGATTTTTGGATTAGAAACCATAAAGGAACAATACTTGCATGATGCTGATTTTAAAGATGTGTTGTTGAATTGTAGAGATGGTAGAACATGGAACAAATTCGTCCTCAATGATGGATTTGTGTTCCGTGCTAACAAGTTATGCATCCCAGATAGTTCCGTTCGTCTTTTGTTGTTGCAGGAGGCGCATGGAGGAGGATTGATGGAACACTTTGGTGTTTAGAAGATGCAGGATGTACTTGCTGCACACTTATTTTGGCCACGTATGCGTCGAGATGTTGAGACATTTGTTCCTATTCCTAGTGTACCTTGGGAGGATATTTCTATGGATTTCGTTTTGGGTTTGCCTTGTACACAGAAGGGGAGGGATAGTATCTTCGTTGTTGTGGATCGGTTTTCTAAGATGGAACACTTTATTCCATGTCACAAGACTGATGATGCTACACATGTTGCTAATTTGTTCTTTTGCGAAATTGTTCGTTTATATGGTGTGCCGAATACTATTGTTTCTGATCGTGATACTAAGTTTCTTAGCCACTTTTGGAGATGTTTATGGGCTAAGTTGGGGACTAAATTGTTGTTTAGTACTACATGTCATCCACAAACTGATGGACAAACAGAAGTAGTAAATAGAGCATTGTCTACTATGCTACGGGCTGTTTTGAAAAAGAACTTAAAATTGTGGGAAGAATGTTTACCTCATATTGAATTTGCTTACAATCGTTCGCTGCATTCTACCACTAAGATGTGCCCTTTTGAGATTGTGTATGGTTTTGTACCACGTGCACCTATTGATTTGTTTCCTTTACCATCTACGGTGCAAAATAATTTGGATGCTACAGACCGTGCTGAATTGATACTAAAATTGCATGAGACTACTAAAGACAACATAGAACGCATGAATGCTAAGTATAAAATTGCTGGGGATAGAGGATGAAAGCATGTTGTGTTTGATGTTGGTGATCTTGTTTGGTTACATTTGCGCAAAGATCGTTTTCCTGAATTGCGCAAGTCTAAACTAATGCCACGCGCTGCTGGTCCTTTTAAGGTGTTAGAGAAAATAAATGATAATGCATATAAACTTGAGCTTCCTGCAGAATTGGGTCCGGTTAGTCCTACTTTAACATTGCAGATTTGAAGCCTTACTTTGGTGAAGAAGAGGAGCTTTCGTCGAGGACGACTTCAATTCAAGAAGGGAGGCATGATGAGAACATCCCATCTATTGATACAACCGCTGTACCTACAGCCACACAAATACAAGGACCAATCACTCGAGCTCGTGCCAAACAAATTAACTATCAGGTACTTTCGTTTCTTGGAACTATTCCTCACATACATGAGAATATGATGCTGCCTAAATCAGATATGTTTGTTACTCTTAGGAATGATGGACCTAGCATGGATGAGGAGGACAAGCATTGGAGCATGATCACACATGGAGGAGATGACAGCAAGCATTTGAGGATTGAAGATGACGCCGCAAGTGGATATTTCAGAACTTTGAAGCCACCATAAGAAGAGATGAAGACATGGATGAAATATAGAATTTTCCATTTCATAATTTCGTCCATAGCATAATATGGTGCTGCGTCACCTTTAGTTTTGGGCCAGGTCCATGTCATTTTCGCAGGAATTAAGTCAGACACTTTTTAGAGTCCGTATTGAAGGGGGAAAGGCCTTCTAGGGTTTGGTTCGGCCACCATATGTATGGCTGGCCGAAACCCCACCTTTTCCTCCTTTAAATACCCCCATAGCCGTCACGTTTAGACTCGGATTTTGATTAGACTAAAAGTTAGCCATTGCTGCAACTCTCGTGTACTTCTTTTGAGACCAACGCCCAGAACAAGACCGACTATTCGGAATCCCACCTTTTCAATAAAGCTTTCATCTTTCATCTGCAATATTCTGATTGCATCACTAGTTCTTACTTGTTCTCGATTTCAGGTAGGAATTAAGACCCTCGTTGGTCAAGCTGATCGCGCATCCGCGAGATCAGTAACTCCAGGAGATTGTTCTAGCGATTGCATTGGCGCACGAGCTTTGCACGTGTAGTCGGATTGTCAAGCACGAACTCCACAAACAAATCGACGTTACCATACTCTCATCGAAAGATCGGCCTCCTTTGCCCTATCAGGAATGCAATAGGCTCCTCGAGGTGCTATGTCTGCTGTAATTAGCTTTTAAGTTCTGCCTTATGAGCAATAACAGTTTCACGACCTCTATGTCAGGGTAGCGCTGAGTGTTTGACCCATCCTCGAGGAGGCTTCTTGCCTTGAGTTATCCCCGTGGCTGCGCCTTTGAGGGCTAGCCATTGGTTGTGCGGGCTGTTATCTGCTAAAGGTCCTCCCGGAGTAAGTAGAATAGCTCACGGGGATTGTCCCCGAGTCTTTAGGCCACATGCTTAGAAGAAGCGGAAACACAAAATCATCAAGCCTTGAGTCAGCAAGGGTCCAACGAGGGTGAGCACTTAGCCTCTGTGGCGTGAGGTCCCTGCCTCTGGCTTCATTGTGCTCCTTTCTCGAGAGAAAACCCGACTGCTTGAGGGAGTGGATGCGGGCGTCCTCTGACACCGATGGTGGCAGCGTCGGGTCGTCGGCTCGTTGAGGGGTACCAGATGGATGTCCAGTGACGGTGTCGTTTATCCGGGCGAGCCCCCGGGCCCTGAGCCAATCCTGCTGCTCATCATGCGTGTTGCAACCGCCGCACCGGTCCCGCCCGTCCTTGCAGGTCCCTCGTGAAGGTGACCGTGAAGTTCCTCAGGTGGCCCTTAGAGGAGGATGCTCGGAATGCTCGTCCTTGTTGGCCTCTTAGGGAGGCAACCATAAGGCTCATTATGTAGAGATCGTCCTCTGTGCCCGCCAGTTCTGATCCTTCGAGGAGATAACCATGGGACTCCATTTGTGGGCTCCAATGAATATTTGTCCTGTGTGCTCGTGCTTGTTGGCTCCTTGAAGAAGTAACCATAAGACATTTGCACGTAGGCCCTGAGAAATCGTCCTGTTATGTGTGTTCTTGTTAGTCCCTCAGAGAGGTAACCGTAAGACTCTGCATGTAGGCCCTGGAGAATTGTCATGTTATGCGTGTTCTTTTTAGTTCCTCGGAGAGGTAACCGTAATACTCTGCATGTAGGCTCTAACGTACGATGCACGTGGGGGTGTCCTGTATGCATGTTCTTGTTGGTTCCTCGAGGAGGTAACCGTAATACTTTACATGTAGGCTTTGAACGTGACTCCTTGTTGGTCCCTCGGGGAGGCGACAATAAGCTTTGCACATGAGGGGCGTCTTGTATGCCTGTTCTTGTTGGTTCCTCGAGGAGGTAACCGTAAGACTTTACATGTAGGCTCTGAACATGACTCCTTATTGGTCCCTCGGGGAGGCGAGCGTAAGGTTTGCACGCGAGGGGCGTCCTGTATGTGTTCTCTTGATGGTTCCTCGAGGAGACGACCATAAGATTCACATGTAGGCTCTGATGTGTCTCCTTGTAAGTCCCTCGGGGAGGTGACCATAAGGTTTGCACATGTATAAGAATTGTCCTGTCAGCGGATTCTGTTGGTTCCTCCATGAGGTAACCGTAGTCCTGCACCTTAGGCTCTTTTGCCTCTCCTTACTGGTTCCTTCTCGGAGGTAACCGAAGGGTTCTGCGCGTTTTTTTTTTCAGGCGATGTGTTCCTCAGGTACTCATACTGCATGAGCGGACCAGACTTTGGAGGCCCTGGAGAGGTGGCGTAATGCCGGTAGCGACCCCGCTGCCAGAGCTCGTTTCCCGGGCACGGAGTTGATGGGTTGGCCCGACAAAGGTGCGATGCCCAGTCCCAACACAAGCAGCATATTTCTCTGAGAACTCAGAGAATGCTTTGAGACAAATTTGTAATATTCATGAAGTCCAGATGGAGAGACCAATTTGTGATCCCGAGGATGACCAATCTGAGAATAATAAGCGTGTGGCGCATTCTTGAAAGATTTGACAATTGCATTGATTACAATATTGCCTGCAAAAGATCTTTCAAGAAAGAAACACGGCTTGAGAATAATAGGCGCATGGCTGATACGTCCAATTTGCATCACTATTTTATATCATAATTTGCTGTTATTCATTGATATATTTCATATTTGGAGATAATACTTATGTTATTTCATCTATTTTGCATGTTTCATGATTATTGGAGGATTGCGCACCGGAGTCAGGATTCTGCTGGAAAAAGCGCCGTCAGAATGCAATATTTCGGAAGATCAACAGTTGACGTAAATTATATGAAAAATCCTATTTTTCCAGAAGACGAAGGGAGCCAGAAGGGGGAGCCGAGGGGACCCGAGGTGGGCCCACCCCATAGGCCGGCGCGGCCCAAGGCCTGGCCGCGCCGCCTCCGTGAGGAGGGGGCCCACAGCCCCCTCTCGCCTCCTTTTCTTCGCGTACGCCTTCGTCCCGAAAACCTAAGCTCCGGGGGTACATCGCGAAGAGCCACATCCGCCTCGCGCGGGCGGAGAACACCAGAGAGAAAAGAGCTCTCCGGCAGGCTGAGATCCGCCGGGGAAATTCCCTCCCGGAGGGGGAAATCGACGCCATCGCCACCGTCATCGAGCTGGACATCATCTCCATCACCTTCATCATCATCACCGCCGTCTCCACCGCTGCACGCCGTCACCGCTGTAACAATTTGGGTTTGATCTTGATTGTTTGATAGGGGAAACTCTCCCGGTGTTGATTTCTACTTGTTATTGATGCTATTGAGTGAAACCGTTGAACCAAGGCTTATGTTCAGATTGTTATTCATCATCATATCACCTCTCGATCATGTTCCATATGATGTCTCGTGAGTAGTTCGTTTAGTTCTTGAGGACATGGGTGAAGTCTAAATGTTAGTAGTGAAGTATGGTTGAGTAATATTCAATGTTATGATATTTAAGTTGTGGTGTTATTCTTCTAGTGGTGTCGTGTGAACGTCGACTACACGACACTTCACCTTTATGGGCCTAGGGGAATGCATCTTGTACTCGTTTGCCAATTGCGGGGTTGCCGGAGTGACGAAACCTGAGCCCCCGTTGGTATATCGATGCGGGAGGGATAGCAGGATCTCGCAGTTTAAGGCTCGTGGTTAGATTTATCTTAATTACTTTCTTGTAGTTGCGGATGCTTGCAAGGGGTATAATCACAAGTATGTATTAGTCCTAGGAAGGGCGGTACATTAGCATAGGTTCACCCACACAACACTTATCAAAACAATGAAGATTAATTAGCCATATGTAGCGAAAGCACTAGACTAAAATCTCGTGTGTCCTCGAGAACGTTTGGTTATTATAAGTAAACAAACCGGCTTGTCCTTTGTGCTAAAAAGGATTGGGCCACTCGCTGCAATTATTACTCTCGCACTTTACTTACTCGTACTTTATTCATCTCTTACATCAAAACCCCCTGAATACTTGTCTGTGAGCATTTACAGTGAATCCTTCATCGAAACTGCTTGTCAACACCTTCTGCTCCTCGTTGGGATCGACATTCTTACTTATCGAAGATACTACGATACCCCCTATACTTGTGGGTCATCAAGAATATTTTCTGGCGCCGTTGCCGGGGAGTGAAGCGCTATTGGTAAGTGGAATTGGTAAGGGAAATTTCTACTGTTTGTGCTGATTTTATTTCTGCATGCTGCTATAACTCATTATGGAGAGATCTTCTCTTGAGTGTTTATTTGGTAAATCTACTACTACTGCAAAGGTAGTGGATGAGCCGCCAGTGTAAGGAAGAAATACCATACAAAATACCTATGAAAATTATTGAACGTGTAGTGGATAACCGTTATACAGGGGATGGAACTGTCCACCCTGGAGATCATTTACTATTCTTACATGAATTATGCGGTTTATTCAAGTGTGCAGGTATTGCTATGGATGAAGTGAGCAAGAAACTATTCTCTATATCGCTGTCTGGTAAAGCGGCGCATTGGTATAAATTACTGGATAATGGGGATTCTCTTGAATGGAATGATATTGTGCCCCGGTTTTATTCTAAGTTCTATCCTACAAGTGAGATTCACAAAGATCGGAATCGCATATATAATTTTTGGCCTCATGAAGGAGAGAGTATTGCCCAAGCGTGGGGGAGATTGAAGTCTTTAATGCTCAAATGCCCCATTCATGAGCTTCTGGTAATATTATTATTGATAATTTCTATGCAAGACTTTCTTTTCAAGACAAGACCTTGCTGGATACTTCTTGTTCTCGGATCATTTACACGCAACAAGGAAGAGTTTAAAAGGGACCTTCTTAATCGGATCCAAGAAAATACTCGAAGGATGGGAGAACGACAAGGATAGAGAATCGAGTATAAATTATGATTATAAATGCATTGAAGCTTTTATGGATACTGATAAATTTCGTAACATGAGTGCTACTTATGGTCTTGATTCTCAAGTTGCTGCAAATCTTTATAAAGCTTTTGCTTCTCATTATGAATTTCCTAAGAAGAATTTTGATAAGTATCATGAACCGTATAAAGATAAAATTGATTCATCTATAAATAAATGTGTTGTAGTCGAAACTGTTGATCATGTTATTCCTGAAGCTTATATTGAAAAAACTCCTTTCCTCGCTAAAATGAAGGAGTACTCTGTTATAAATAGTGCGGTTCATAAAAGTGAAAAGAAACCTATAGAACTCGAAGAACAAATAAAAGTTGAACCTCGATGTTGCAATTGTTAAAGATCTTGTGACTGAAAATGTGGAGGATGGTCATATTATTTTCTCGTGAAGATGCCTCTAATATTGTTTCACATCCTAATAAGTCCAAGCAAGCTAGTGTTCCTATGCTATCTGTTAGAATTGGTGATCATTGTTATTATGGTTTATGTGATATTGGTGCAAGTATTAGTGCTATTCCTTATGAGCTTTACACGGAGATTATGCACGAAATTGGTTGTTGTGAACTTGAAGATATTGATGTGGTTATTCGGCTGGCTAATAGAGAAACTATCTCTCCAATTGGTATTGTTCGAGATGTGGAAGTTCTACGTGGTAAGATTAAATATCCTGCTGACTTTTTGGTACTTGGTTCTGCTACTAGTAAATATTGTCCTATCATTTTTGGTAGACCTTTTCTAAATACTTGTGGAGCTATTATAGATTGCAAGAAAGAGAAAATTTTGACTAAATTTGCTGGTGAATCTTATGAGTTTAACTTCTCTAAATTTACCAAAACTCCTTATAAAATTGATTCGCCTAATAGTGATTTTAAAGTTGAATAGTGTGCATCTATTGCTCTTGCTCCTAGTAATCCTTTGCAGCAACATTTGGAGAATAGTGAGAGTGAAGTTTTTAGAGAAGAAAGAGATGAGCTTGATGAAATTTTCCTTCGTCAACCTATTCTTAAGCATGATTTACCGGTGGAAGATCTGGGTACAACACCACCACAAAAGGAAGATCCTGTCTTTGATTTAAAACCATTGCCTGATAATCTTAAATATGCTCATATTGATGATAAGAAAATATATCCTATTATTATTAGTTCTAAACTTTCGTAGTTTGAAGAAGAAAGGTTATTGGAAATACTGAAGAAACACCGAGGTGCTATTGGCTACACTCTTGATGACTTGAAGGGGATTTCTCCCTCTATTTGCCAACACGCCATTAATATGGAAGATGATGCGAAGCCTCGTTGTTGAACCTCGGCGTCGTCTAATTCCTAAGATGAAGGATGTGGTAGGAAATGAGGTATTAAGACTCCTTGAAGCTGGTATTATATATCCTATTGCTGATAGTAGATGGGTTAGTCCTGTGCATTGTGTTCCTAAGAAAGGAGGAATGACTGTTGTGCCTAATGGTAATGATGAGCTCATACCTCAAAGAGTAGTTGTAGTGTATAGAATGTGCATTGATTATCGAAAAGTTAATAAGGTTACTAAGAAAGATCATTACCCTTTGCCTTTTATTGATCAAATGTTAGAAAGGTTATCTAAAAATACTCATTTTTGCTTTCTTGATGGTTATTCTGGGTTTTCACAAATTGCTGTTAAAACTAAAGATCAAGAGAAAACCACTTTCACTTGTTCCTATGGAACTTATGCTTATAGGCGTATGCCTTTTGGTTTATGTAATGCTCCTGCTACTTTTCAAAGATGCATGTCTGCTATTTTTCATGGTTTTTGTGAGAGTATTGTAGAGGTATTCATGGACGATTTTTCCGTCTATGGAAATTCTTTTGATAATTGTTTGCGGAACCTTGATAAAGTTTTGCAGAGAAGTGAAGAAACTAACCTTGTTCTTAATTGGGAGAAATGCCACTTTATGGTTAATGAAGGAATTGTATTGGGACATAAAATTTCCGAGAGAGGTATTGAAGTTGATAGAGCTAAAGTTGAAGCCATTGAGAAGATGCCCTATCCTAGGGATGTTAAAGGTATTCGTAGTGTTCTTGGTCATGTTGGGTTTTATAGGAGGTTTATTAAAGACTTCTCCAAGATTTCAAAGCCTCTTACTAATCTTCTTCAAAAAGATGTACCTTTTGTTTTTGATGATGATTGTAAGGAAGCTTTTGAGACTCTAAAGAAAGCCTTAACAACTGCCCCTATAGTTGAACCTCCTGATTGGAACTTACCATTTGAAATAATGTGTGATGCCAGTGATTTTGCGTAGGCGTTGTTCTTGGACAGCGAGTAGATAAAAAACTGAATGTTATTCATTATGCTAGTAAAACTCTTGATGCTGCTCAAAGAAATTATGCTACTACTGAAAAAGAATTGTTAGCTGTAGTCTTTGCTTGTGATAAGTTTAGATCTTATATCGTTGATTCAAAAGTTACTATTCATACCGATCATGTCTGCAATCGGATACCTTATGCAAAAGAAAGATGCTAAGCCAAGGCTTATTAGATGGGTACTTCTGTTGCAAGAATTTGATTTACATATTGTAGATAGGAAAGGTGTTGATAATCCTCGTTGCTTGATAATTTGTCTAGATTGGAAAATATTGCTTATGATCCTCGTTCTCGTTAATGATAGTTTTCCAAATGAACAATTGGCTGTAATAAAGGTGAGCTCACGAGACAGTCCTTGGTATGCTGATTATGCTAACTTTATTGTTTCCAAGTACTTGCCTCCAACCTTTTCAGCTCAAGCAAAGGAGGAAATTCTTTTATGACTTGAGGCATTATTTTTGGGATGACCCACACTTATATAAAGAAGGAGTGGATGGTATTCTGCGAAGATGTGTTCCCGAATATGAACAACAAGAGATATTGAGTAAATGTCATGGTAGTGCTTATGGAGGACATCACGCCGGAGATAGAACCGCGCAAAAGGTTCTGCAATCAGGTTTTTATTGGCCAACTCTCTTCAAAGATGCAAGGAAGTTTATTTTATCTTGTGATGAATGTCAAAGAGTTGGTAATATCTCCAGACGCAATGAAATGCCTATGAATTATACTCTTGTTATTGAACCGTTTGATTGTTGGGGATTTGACTTCATGGGACCTTTTCCCTCTTCAGAAGGTAACACTCATATACTTGTTGCTGTTGATTATGTTACTAAATGGGTCGAAGCCATACCTACAAAAAGTGCTGATGGTGAGACCTCTTTAAGAATGCTTTTAGACATTATTTTTCCTAGATTTGGAGTTCCTAGATATATTATGACTGATGGAGGTTCTCATTTTATTCATGGTGGTTTTAGAAAAACTCTTGCTAAATATGGTATTAATCATAGAATTGCTTCCGCTTATCATCCTCAAACTAGTGGGCAAGTAGAACTATCAAATAGAGAAATTAAATCTATCTTGCAAAAGACTCGTTAATAAAACTAGAAAGAATTGGGCTAGTAAATTGAAGGAAGCACTATGGGCTTATAGAACTGCTTATAAAAATCCCATGGGAATGTCACCTTATAAAATGGTTTATGGAAAAGCTTGTCATTTACCTTTAGAACTAGAGCACAAAGCTTATTGGGTCGTTAGAGAACTAAATAAAGATCCTAAACTAGCCGGTAATAAGAGGTTGCTGCAATTAAGTTCTCTAGATGAATGGAGAAGTGAAGCTTATGAAAATGCTAAACTCTTTATAGAGAAAGTTAAGAAATGGCATGATAGAAGGATTATCAAAAGAGAGTTTAATATTGGGGATAAAGTCCTATTGTATCGGTCTCGTCTCGGATTCTTTGCGGGGAAATTACTCTCGAAATGGGAAGGACCATATGTTGTTGAGGAGGTGTATCGTTCAGGAGCAATTAAAATTAGTTCTCTCCAAGGCAATGCCACGCAAGTGGTGAATGGACAAAGACTCAAGCATTATATCTCAGGTGATTCTTATAATGTAGATGTTGATGTTATTCGAGTGGAAACACCAGAGGCTTTCATCAAAGGTCAAATCGACAGTCCGCCAGAACTCGACTTTGAATAGGTAACAGTACAGGTAATAAAAAGTTCGCGATTTACTTTCCGAACAATGTTTTTGCTGTTTATGGAAAATATGAAAAATTACGAGATCGAAACGGAGTGGAGGAGACGCACGAGGGCGTGCCCCCATAGGCCGGCGCGGCCAGGCCTTGGCCCGCGCCGCCCTATGAGCTTGCCGCCTCGTCGCCCCTTTCCTACTCCGGTTCGACCTGGTACTTTCCTTATGACATAAAAATTCCTGCTATATAATCCCCGGACCCCCGGAGGTCCGTATATCGTTTTGTCGACGTGTTTTGTTTCGAGCTGTTTCCCAGGATCTATTTTCAATCTAGGAGCACCATGGCCTCCAACAACAAGGGCAAAGGGCTTTCGAAGGAAGAAGTGAAAAGGGTGTCGTCAAAACAAGAGCAACAAGCTGTTGGGAGTAAGCAAATCTTGGTGGGATCTGTTGACACTCGACGTTCTTTCTCTCATAACTTGCAGGGACCCTTACCACCTACTCTTGGCCTCGACTCTTTCCCTGTGCTGGAAGAAGCTCTACGGACTACCGATGAGTTTTGTGGTCAATACCGGGCTCTAAGAAGAGAAGTGGAGATACTCCAGGAGGAGAATTACCGACTCCGTAGAATGCTGGAATATTACTCGATACCCATCACAAGGTCGCCACCGCCAACTTCAGATAACAATGAATCTCTTCGAGTCTTAGTGCAGAATTGCCAAGCTGAGAAACTGAAGCTGAAGGAGATCTGTAAGAAGCGCGGGAGGAGTTCATCACCACCATCTCCAAAGGAGTAATTCATCATAGGTATTGGCATCCCCTTGGTTTGTTCCAAGCTTGGGGGAGTGCCGCGGTATCACATCATCACCACCTTTTACTTTTTACTATCAAGTAGTGTCATATCATGAGTAGGGAAGTTATCATATAAGATGGGTTGCAGTGTGGAAGTATCTCTCCTTTAGTTTGTTGTCTATGTATCCCTTGGTGTGGGTTATCGTTATGAAATATTAATGAGAAGTCTTATCATTTACATATTGCACACCTTATTTTAGTTTGCAATTTCTATTATATGATTGATCTTGATTTTAGTATTGGTACCACTTTGGGAGCATTGAGTAAATCTATTTGGTTTTGGCAAACTTAGCATTGGTCAATAGCAACAACACCTTGAGGTTTAAGTAGAAAAGAGAAATATATATAGTTGTTTCATTGTCTTCCTTTCTTGTTAGCTCATAGCTTATTATTCTGAAGTTAAAATTGTTTGTGCTTACAAGAAAGATGCATGATTGTTTCTATCACATGTATATTCGTTTGTTTCCCTCAACTTTTGTGCTTGCTAATTAACCTTGCTAGCCAAAGACCTGTACCGAGAGGGAATGCTTCTCGTGCATCCAAAACCCTTAAACCGAACCTATGCCATCAGTGTCCACCATAACTACCTACTATGTGGTATTTCCCTGCCATTCCAAGTAAATACTTCATGTGCTACCTTTAAACAATTCAAAATTTATTACTTCTTATTTGTGTCAATGTTTTATAGCTCATGAGGAAGTATGTGGTGTTTTATCTTTCAGTCTTGTTAGGCAGCTTCCACTAATGGACTAGTGGCTTCATCCACTTATCCTATAATTTTGCAAAAAGAGCTGGCAATGGGGTTCCCAGCCCCAATTAATCAACTTTCACTAATAATTCTCTTCACATGTTTTGCCCTGATTCATCAGTAAGCAACTTAATTTTGCAATAGACACTCCTCCATGGTATGAGATTGTTGGAAGGATCATTGATAACTTTCAAAGCTATATTCATTCAGATAAAACTTGTACTAAACAAGGAACAGTAAAAGACATGATGAAGCAAATCACAATATAATGGTTGGATCACAACAACTCAATTGCTTGCTTGAGATAGAGGGAAATAGGTTTACTGACTCAACATAAAGTAAAAGATAGGCCCTTCGCAGAGGGAAGCAGGGATTAAATCATGTGCTAGAGCTTTTCAAGTTTTGAAATCATATAGAGAGCATAAAAAATAAAGTTTTGAGAGGTGTTTGTTGTTGTCAACGAATGGTAGTGGGCACTCTAACCCCCTTGTCAAACAGACTTTCAAAGAGCGGCTCCCATGAAGGACGTTATCTCTACCAGCAAGGTAGATCATCCCTCTTCTCTTTTGTTTACACATGTACTTTAGTTTTATTTATGGATGACACTCCTCCCAACCTTTTTCTTTCACAAGCCATGGCTAACCGAATCCTCGGGTGACTTCCAACATTTCACATACCATGGAGGAGTGTCTATTGCAAAATTAAGTTGCTTACTCGATAAATCAGGGCAAAACATGTGAAGAGAATTATTAATGAAAGTTATTAATTGGGGTTGGGCACCCCGTTGCCAGCTCTTTTTGCAAAATTATTGGATAAGCGGATGTATATGCCACTGAATGTACTAGGACGTCGCCTAGAGGGGGGTGAATAGGCGGTGTATAAAAACTTCTACTTGAGAGCTAAACTAGGCGGAATAAAACTACACATGTGTTTACTAGTTTAGCTCAAAGCCTATCAACAAGGGGTTTGCCTAAGAGCACCAACAACCTATGCTAGCATGATGAGCAACAAGGTGATAACAAGCTAGGTATAGCACATCAAGCAAGGTAGATATAACAAGGTAAAGCGCATAGGTAAAGGAGCTCGGGTTGAGAAGTAACCGGTGCACGAGGAGACGACGATGTATCCCGAAGTTCACACCCAAGGGTGCTACGTCTCCGTCTGGAGCGGTGTGGAGGCACAAGGCACTCCAATGAGCCACTAGGGCCACCGTATCTCCTCGAGCCTATCCTCCAAGGAGGAAAGCCTCGATCCACTAAGGGACCCTTGAGGGTGGTCACCGAACCCGTACAAGCTTGGGAAAACTCCCAAGTATCAAACTTGAGGCAACTCCACAACACGGAGGCTCTCAAGCACACGGCCACAAGAGGCTACAACACGCCACACCGGCAACAAAGCCACCAAGACACCAACGCGCCACAACCGGCTCCAAAACCACAAAGGCTAACACACTCCACAAAGGCCAAAATGCCACAAAGGCCACTACGCCACAAAGACGATAAGGCCACTAAGGCTACAAGGCCACAAAGGATACAACACCACAAAGGCAACAACGCCACAAAGGCCACCACGCCACAAAGACGATAAGGCCACTAAGGAAAGAACACCACTAAGGCAACAAGGCCACTAAGGCAACTACACCACTAAGGTAACATGCCCTCTATGAGATCGAAACCCCGGAGAGAACCCAAACCGATGCACCTAATGCAATGGCTAAGAACACCACTAAGATGCCCAAGTTCTTCTCTCCCAAATTCCAACAAAGCTACAAAAGCTATTGGGGGAATAAGGGAGGAAGAACAAATATGTGGAGAAACACCAAATAACTCCAAGACCTAGATCTAGCAAGATCCCCTCACTTGGAGAGGGATTCAATTGGTGAAGCTCTAGATCTAGGTCTCCTCTCTCCTTTCCCCCAAAAATATGCAAGAAATAGTGGGGGGATCAAGAGGAGGAAGAAACAACTCAAGGTCAACAATGGAGGAGAGAGAATGGAGGGGAAGAAGTGTTTGGGTCGGAGGTGGAAGAGGGGTATATATAGGGGCCCCAGAAATATGACTGTTGGGGCTAGGAAACGGTCAGAAAATGCGCCCGAGCGGTACTACCGCTTGTCAAAGCGGTACCACCGCTCGCGCGCAAACTGTGCAGAAATCAGTCAAAAGTCGACCCAAACCGGTAGTACCGCTGTACAAAGCGGTACTACCGCTTGTGTCTGAAAAACCAAAACAGATCTGAAAACTGCAAAGCAAGAGAGAGGGACAGCATGGCAGAGCAGAGCAGAGGCGAGGCAGTGCATGCGTGTGTGTGTGCGCGGCAGCAGTGCATGCAGAGCAGGGCCAGCGCGGGGCAGCAGCGTGCAGCGGCAGTGCGTGGGCCCGGCGGTAGCAGCAGGGAGCAGGCACGCGCGGGTCAACGCGCGATTCTCCCGCGCGGGAGATCGAGCGAGCGGGCGGCGTGAGCGCGCGAGGCTGGCAGCTAGCGGCAGCGATGCAGTACGGTGCGGGCAGGCGAGTGCTGTGCGGGGCGGGCCCAGCAGGGGCGGCGACAGCCTGGGCACGGGAGCGGCCCAAGTGCGGTGGCGGCAGGTGAGGCTGGAGGTGGAGGACGGGCCGGCCGGTACTACCGGCCCGGTACCGGTTGGGTACCGTAATGGGCCTGCCGGTACTACCGGCCCAGTACTGGTCTAGTACCGGACGCGATCCAGTAAGCAAAACTGCCCGAGCGGTACTTAGGCCGGTACCGCTCGCGGTAGTACCGCCCGGTCCATTGCTGTTTTTCTTTTCTAAATAATATGCAACACGGAAAACGCAATAACTTGAGCTAGGAAAATCGGAATGACATGAAACCAAGTTTGCCGGAAAGAGGGCGACAAGAGCTACATCTTTACAAGGTAAAATCATGCAAAAGAGTGGATGATGATTTTCCTATGGTCATAGAGGTGTAACCTCTCAATACGGTATATCGGGAAAACCATCATCCTCGAACATGCAACATGCGATGCATCCGGAATCTGTTTTCGATGAGCTAGAGCTTGTCATGAGTGAACACAAGCTCTAACTCATCTCATGGATAAGAACCAAGAACAACCAAGAAACACGATGCAATGCATGCAAGGTTTGAGCTCTCTCCGATGATGCGACTCACTATCCTATCAAGCACAAACCTTATCCTTGCGCGTTCCTTTTCCTCTCGAGTCGGCAAGCTCCGTCTTCATCCTCATCAACCTTGTATGTGTCACCGTCTTCCTCCAACATACACGCCACCATCTTCTTCGATCTTGTACGCACGCCACCGTCTTCATCCATCTTCTACGCCGTCTTCATCTCTCTACATCTTCAACACGGTCTTCGTCTCTCTTCGACACCATCTTCGTCATTGTACTCCGTCTTCTCCACCTTGCAACCTTGAGACCGACACATGGCTATGGACTTGACCTAAGATAGATTCTCAATGCAACCGTTAGTCCATAGGGATTGTCATCAATTACCAAAACCACACATGGGGTAATGGACATGTTCTTTCAATCTCCCCCATTTTGGTAATTGATGACAATCTCTTTGAGAGGGTTTAAATAATGAATTTAGCGAGCAACCCAAGTTGACCATTTAGAACAAAATCCCCCATAATATATGCATGTGTGAATGAACTTCAATTTCATTGCATATACCGGCAATTAAAGCCTAGCGGAGTATCCTCTAAATATTCAACCATGCAAAGCAACAAATGCAAGGCATGAAAGGAAAAAGCTTAAGAACCAACAAAAGCAATTCCCTTAAACCCTCCAAACTTCTCCCCCATTGGCATCGATTGCCAAAATGGATGAAAGGTTTGGAAGGCCAATATAGTGAGCATTCCCCCATAAGTTGTGCATTTCTCATAATTGTGAGTGAAATCAAATGCACATATTCAATGAAGAATATTCGGAGGAAATCAAACTATATTGAGGATCAAAGATTGCAAGAGGATATGAAGGTGAGAAGGTTTCGAGAAATGAAGCAAGCAATCCAATGACCCAAAAATAAACACAAGCTTAATAAGAAGCAAGTAAAAACAAAGCTTGTGCCAAAATCAAGTATGAGTGCTTGAAGATGCAAATATGATAAAATGAGCACTCATAACCACAATCTTTGTGGAGTCATCATCAAGTCAAATAAGAATGAAGGAATGGACTCCAACAAAGAGGGATATCAAAAGATATGCACCATCTCTTATGTATATAAGTTTATCTAAGTGGACAACATCACGAAGATATTTATCCACAAGGAAACATGCACACACAAGATAGGTACAAGAGAGATAGAGCAACATATCCAAAACAAGCATGCTCAAGGACTTATCTCATTTTAAGAATCTAAACCAAATAGAAAGTAATGAGATAACCAACTCCCAAAGAAAGCAAGGTTCCAAATAAACCAAACCCTCAACGCTTTTCATGGTGGCACAAAATTTCCGAAAAGAAAAGGTTTGTCTTCCAAGGTCAAATTCTTGAAACAAAGGAGTGTTCTAGCAAACATAGGAGAGCTCCCCCAAAATTAGTGCACTATTTAGGATTTTGCATTTGAATACAAAATGCAGAAATGCGGAATCATCGCTCTACCATTGTTTATCAAAACACTAACAAGGTTCAAGTGAAACGAGGAAATACATAAGAAGCAAGGAAGACATATGGGAGTCTAACCCACAAGGACAAATTCTTGGACAGAAATGAAGCAATTGAGCACATGAGCCAAGTGTGAGGATGATCCGGAACAATACCACACAATTTATTACCAATTGTCCAATGACAAGAGGTATTTAGGAAATATCCATATGGTAGTTTGTGAGTATGTCCAAGATTATCTTCACAACAAAGAAAGCATATGGTAAAGTGGGATTTGTTTGAGCACACAACCTCAAATGTTCACATTTTCTAGGCTTGTAGAATGCACAAAGCATAATACTCCCCCATAATGTGATAAAGACATTTTTCGTGCAAGAGGCAAATAAGAACCACATAAGATAGATAATGGACATTATAGAATTTTAATTCATCATGTCGCACATTTTAGAATTGTGAAATGCACAAAGCATATCACTCCCCCAAAATGGGATAGTCCATTAATTTCTCACACGAGCCAACAACTAAGATATGAACAAGATGCAATAGGCTCAACAAAGAACAATTGTACATGATGTGCCACCCAACATATATAAGTAAGCAAGCAAGATAAGAAAGTAGGAGGCACAACATACACAACCACATGCAAGGTACAAAACCAACACATGTAAAAGGGGAGCGAGTAACTTTCAATGTAAAGGAGTTGAGGACACGTTACCGCAAGGAGGTGCATGGGTAAAGGATGAAAGGAATGCTACTTGACTTGAGACAATGATAATGATGAAGATCCCCTAAGTCTTCATGGACTAGTCAAGTCTCCATGCCCTCCACTTGTACCTATTGATCAAATTTTTACTTGTTGGTCCCCAACCAAGTTGGGTCCTAAGAAGTTAGTCACAATAGGCTTGGCAACCCAAATGGTTCTTTTTACGAAACCACTTTGAGTGCTAACATATTTGGCAAACACATCGCCAACCTTATCCTTATGTAGAGAATAAGCACCATGGATCAAGATAGGGTTGGATGAGTTACCACTAGTGCAAAAGGAGGAGATATGGCCCTTCTCACGGCATATGTAGCATCTTCTTATCTTCTCCTTCTTCTCACTTGATTTCTCCACAACGGGAGCCTTGGCTTGATCCTTCTTGGGTAGCGGCCCTTCTTCAAGTCGAGGTAGACCTTGAGCTTGGCCTTGAGGTAGACCATGAGCTCCATCTTGAGGCCGCTTCCCTTGTTTCTTCACGCCAAGTGGCTTCTTCTTCAAGGGTCACAATCTAACATGATGCCCTTCAATCTTGCACTTGAAGCACACAATCTTGGTGGGGTCCTTCACATGCCCTTGGCCCTTCTTCCGCTTGTGCATGGTGGACTTGTTCTTGTTGTTGGAGTTGAATCCAAGTCCACTCTTGTCATTGGGGAATTGCTTCCCTTCATGACCCTTTACCAAGTCCTTCTTCAAAGAAGTGACTTGGGCCTTGAGCTCTTCGATTTCCCCTACATGGTTAGTAACAACACAAGTACTAGAGGAAGTGGAAGCTTCATTGTTAGAGCAACAAGGCAAGGTACATAATTCACCACAAGATACAGCAATAGCATGGGTGGGTGAATTACTAGCACTAGCACATGGAATTGTAGAACAAGGCATAGAAGGTAGTTCACCACAAGATAAGTCAATAGCATGAGTGGGTGAACTAAAAGCACTAGCACATGGCAAAATAGCATTTTGAGAGGTAGTGCTAGTACTCACATGAGGCTCACAAGATTTTACCTTTGACATGATAGCCTCATGAGCTAACTTTAGCAAATCATGAGAGACTAGAAGATCATCATGGGAGCTAGAAATCTTTCCATAATTTTCTTCCAATTTCTCATAATTGCTTGTTAGCGAAGCAAGTTGAGCCCTTAGCTCAACATTCTCCTTCAAGATGGAAGCTTCACAAGAGGTAGAGTTAGTAGCACAAGCATTATCAATTATAGCACAAGAAGAAGGCAACTTAGGAAGCTCTATTAGGTTGAGAGCCTTAAATTTCTCATGTGACTCGGTGAGTTTGATGAGCTCACTCTCAATAGCCCTAGAGCCATTTTTGAGAAGCTCAAAATCCTCAAGGAGTTTAGCATGAGCACTTACTAGCTCAACATTTTTAATTTGAAAATCATGTGCCACCTCTAAAGCTCTATCACGAGATTCCTTTACTATAGATAGCTCTAGATTAAAGGTCTCCTCAAGAGATTCATTGGTGGTTTGTTGTTCTTCAAGAGCTTCACTAAGAGTTGCAATCTCGTTTGCATACTCGCGCTCATGCCCTTCCATTTTCTCAATAAGTTTTGTGCTCTCAATGGAAAAAGCCAAGATTTTCATGAAGTTAGAGCAAGCAAATTTCTTATCATGGAGAGCATGGAATACAAACTCACCCATCATGTTTAAGGAAGCAACATTAAGTTCTTCCATATCATCATCCTCATCATCACTAGATAGATAGGGTTCCAAGGAAGGAGATACCTTAGAAGCCTTAGCCATAAGGCAAGTGTAAGAACCGTGAGATGAAGAGGATGAAGTAGTTGAAGCTCCATACAAGATCTTGTCTTGGCACATAGTATCTTCGGTTTTCTCTACATTGTTAGTCACACAAATACTAGAGGAAAACAAAGCATTCTTATCATGGCCACAAGACAAGGAAAGCATATCAACATGGGATGAAGATATGCAAGGACTATCAACACTAGCATGTAAAGCATTTATAGTGCTATAAGTGTTCAAGTCCAAAGATGAAACATTGCAATGGGATAGGGATGAAGAATCATCAAGAGAAGGCTCACCATCAACAATGCAATGTTCATCACCACTCACCATAGCATTACCTTGTGTCTTACCACACATTGGTGAAGTGGAAGGAGTGCGATCATCCTCGATGGTCTTGGACCCACCATATGTATTGATGGCGCGTGATGCACACGTCCGTTGGGAACCCCAAGAGGAAGGTGTGATGCGCACAGCAGTAAGTTTTCCCTCTGAAAGAAACCAAGGTTATCGAACCAGTAGGAGATGAAGGCCACGTGAAGTTTGTTGGTGGAGGAGTGTAGTGCGGCGCAACACCAGGGATTCCGGCGCTAACGTGGAACCTGCACAACACAACCAAAATACTTTGCCCCAACTTAACAGTGAGGTTGTCAATCTCACCGGCTTGCTGTAAACAAAGGATTAAACGTATGGTGTGGAAAATGATGTTTGTTTGCAATGAGCAGCAGAGAACAATGATTGCAGTAGATTGTATTCAGATGTAAAAGAATGGACCGGGGTCCACGAGTTCACTAGTGGTGTCTCTCCAATAAGAAATAGCATGTTGGGTGAACAAATTACAGTTGGGCAATTGACAAATAGAGAGGGCATAACAATGCACATACATATCATGATGACTACTATGAGATTTACTTAGGGCATTACGACAAAGTACATAGACCGCTATCCAGCATGCATCTATGCCTAAAAAGTCCACCTTCAAGTTAGCATCCGCACCCCTTCCAGTATTAAGTTGCAAACAACAGACAATTGCATTAAGTATGGTGCGTAATGTAATCAACACGAATATCCTTAGGCAAAGCATTGATGTTTTATCCCTAGTGGCAACAGCACATCCACAACCTTAGAACTTTCTGTCACTGTCCCAGATTCAATGGAGGCATGAACCCACTATCGAGCATAAATACTCCCTCTTGGAGTCACAAGTATCAACTTGGCCGAGCCTCTACTAGCAACGGAGAGCATGCAAGATCATAAACAACACATATATGATAGATCAATAATCAACTTGACATAGTATTCCATATTCATCGGATCCCAACAAACACAACATGTAGCATTACAAATAGACGATCTTGATCATGATAGGCAGCTCACAAGATCTAAACATGATAGCACATGAGGAGAAGACAACCATCTAGCTACTTCTATGGACCCATAGTCCAAGGATGAACTACTCACACATCAGTCCGGAGGCGATCATGGTGATGTAGAATCCTCCGGGTGATGATTCCCCTCTCCGGCAGGGTGCCGGAGGCGATCTTCTGAATCCCCCGAGATGGGATTGGCGGCGGCAGCGTCTCTGGAACTTTTTCCGTATCGTGGCTCTCGGTAATAGGGTTTTGGCGACGGAGAGTATAAGTAGGCGGAAGGGCCGAGTCGGAGGAGGCACGGGGGCCCCACACCATAGGGCGGTGCGGGCCCCCCCTTGGCCGCGCGGCCTTGTGGTGTCGGCGCCCCGTGGCCCCACTTCGTATCCTCTTCGGTCTTCTGGAAGCTCCGTGGAAAAATAAGACCCTGGGCGTTCGTTTCGTCCAATTCCGAGAATATTTCCAGTGTAGGATTTCTGAAACCAAAAACAGCACAAAAGAGGAACTGGCGCTTCGGCATCTCGTTAATAGGTTAGTGCCGGAAAATGCGTATAAATGATGTAAAGTGTGTATAAAACATGTGAGTATTATCATAAAACTAGCATGGAACATAAGAAATTATAGATACGTTTGAGACGTATCATGTATCTCCAAGCTTTGTCCAAAACTCATGAGCACTCCGGAAAGGCGCGATGGAGGAAATCACTACATAACTCACAACATGGCAAAGCACTTTAGTAGCTTGAGCATCTAGATAAGAGTTTTTCTTCTCCTCAAAGGTTGGAATTTGTGGATCCTTAGGAGGAGAAAAACCCATATCAAGAATGTGCTCCACATGTGGGTGCATGCCCCTAAAATAATCAAGCATGTAGAATTTCCAAGCATCATAATTAGTGCCATCAAATGTAAAAGAGGAAATGTGCACTAATCCTCTAGCCGACGTCATACTCTCTAGGCGGTGAAGCCCAACAAGATAAGAGAGCCCTAGCTCTGATACCAATTGAATGTACTAGGACGTCGCCTAGAGGGGGGTGTGAATAGGCGGTGTATAAAAACTTCTACTTGAGAGCTAAACTAGGCGGAATAAAACTACACATGTGTTTACTAGTTTAGCTCAAAGCCTATCAACAAGGGGTTTGCCTAAGAGCACCAACAACCTATGCTAGCATGATGAGCAACAAGGTGATAACAAGCTAGGTATAGCACATCAAGCAAGGTAGATATAAAAAGGTAAAGCGCATAGGTAAAGGAGCTCGGGTTGAGAAGTAACCGGTGCACGAGGAGACGACGATGTATCCCGAAGTTCACACCCAAGGGTGCTACGTCTCCGTCCGGAGCGGTGTGGAGGCACAAGGCACTCCAATGAGCCACTAGGGCCACCAGTATCTCCTCGAGCCTATCCTCCAAGGAGGAAAGCCTCGATGCACTAAGGGACCCTTGAGGGTGGTCACCGAACCCGTACAAGCTTGGGCAAACTCCCAAGTATCAAGCTTGAGGCAACTCCACAACACGGAGGCTCTCAAGCACACGGCCACAAGAGGCTACAACACGCCACACCGGCAACAAAGCCACCAAGACACCAACGCGCCACAACCGGCTCCAAAACCACAAAGGCTAACACACTCCACAAAGGCCACAACGCCACAAAGGCCACTACGCCACAAAGACGATAAGGCCACTAAGGCTACAAGGCCACAAAGGATACAACACCACAAAGGCAACAACGCCACAAAGGCCACCACGCCACAAAGACGATAAGGCCACTAAGGCAAGAACACCACTAAGGCAACAAGGCCACTAAGGCAACTACACCACTAAGGTAACATGCCCTCTATGAGATCGAAACCCCGGAGAGAACCCAAACCGATGCACCTAATGCAATGGCTAAGAACACCACTAAGATGCCCAAGTTCTTCTCTCCCAAATTCCAACAAAGCTACAAAAGCTGTTGGGGGAATAAGGGAGGAAGAACAAATATGTGGAGAAACACCAAATAACTCCAAGACCTAGATCTAGCAAGATCCCCTCACTTGGAGAGGGATTCAATTGGTGAAGCTCTAGATGTAGGTCTCCTCTCTCCTTTCCCCCAAAAATATGCAAGAAATAGATGGGGGGTCAAGAGGAGGAAGAAACAACTCAAGGTCAACAATGGAGGAGAGAGAATGGAGGGGAAGAAGTGTTTGGGTCGGAGGTGGAAGAGGGGTATATATAGGGGGCCCAGAAATATGACTGTTGGGGCTAGAAAACGGTCAGAAAACGCGCCCGAGCGGTACTGCCGCTTGTCAAAGCGGTACCACCGCTCGCGCGCAAACTGTGCAGAAATCAGTCAAAAGTTGACCCAAACCGATAGTATCGCTGTACAAAGCGGTACTACCGCTTGTGTCTGAAAAACCAAAACAGATCTGAAAACTGCAAAGCAAGAGAGAGGGATAGCAGGGAAGAGCAGAGCAGAGGCGAGGCAGTGCATGCGTGTGTGTGTGTGCGCGCGGCAGCAGTGCATGCAGCGTAGGGCCAGCGCGGGGCAGCAGCGTGCAGCGGCAGTGCGTGGGCCCGACGGCAGCAACAGGGAGCAGGCACGCCCGGGTCAACGCGCGATTCTCCCGCGCGGGAGATCGAGCGAGCGGGCGGCGTGAGCGCGCGAGGCTGGCAGCTAGCGGCAGCGATGCGGTGCGGTGCGGGCAGGCGAGTGCTGTGCGGGGCGGGCCCAGCAGGGGCGGCGACGGCCTGGGCACGGGAGCGGCCCAAGTGCGGTGGCGGCAGGTGAGGCTGGAGGTTGAGGACGGGCCGGCCGGTACTACCGGCCCGGTACCGGTTGGGTACCATAATGGGCCTGCCGGTACTACCGGCCCAGTACCGGTCTGGTACCGGACGCGATCCAGTAAGCAAAACTGCCCGAGCGGTACTTAGGCCGATACCGCTCGCGGTAGTACCGCCCGGTCCATTGTTGTTTTTCTTTTCTAAATAACTAGCGGAGTGACCCGCGCATTTGCGCGGCTAGGTAGTTATTTATTGACATATTGTGTTATTTTTCTTTAGGCAATTGCTTATCTTTCTCCTTGTCTATTGATTATTTGAGGGGTTACAAAATTATTTAGTGGTATGATAATTATTAAAAATCATGAATAATATAATAGATTGAATACATGATAACATTGTGGATATGCTATGTTGGTAGATTTTTTACCAAGCTCTTATGTTGTAATCATATGTCACCCACAAAAAAAAGTTGTAATCTTATATGTTTGTTTTTTCTGCAATATACATATTAGACATACAACTTCGATTTAAAATAAAGGAAATATTTGTAACGAATATGTTTATTTATAAATCAAATTATTTTAAAGTTCTCAAAAGGTGCATTAATAGTTTGATGGTACAAATCTTTGTAAATGACAACAAAGCCAATTACAATTGTGGTCACCTCTTTGCTTGACAACAGTACATAACTTTTATAAATTTTTAGTTTCCTCTCTTCCACTTGTACTTAAGCTATGTCCACTTATTTTTATTGTTAATTGCATTGCAGTTGCATTAATCACTTAGAAGGCTGGAGCAGTGTAGTTATATATGGTATACTAATCTGAAATTGCTATTTTATTTTGCTCATTTTTTTCACGGATTGTTATTTGTGATAATACACATTATTTTATTTAAGATGCCCTACTGAACATGATTATTTCTACGTTTGCTTTCAATTATTTAATGTTGCATCCCTAACATTTTTTTCTCTATTTATTGATATGTGTGCAGTGCACAAATTAAACACTGCATATTTCCATGAGGCGCTGAGTTTCCTATATAGAAGTTTTGGGTTTATATACCAACTAAAGTTTTATTTCTCCTTATAATTAACCAATGATATTATCTACCTTTTGTACCCACCATGATTTGGGAGTTTTCCGTGATGCAAAATATCCAGGTGAAGTGAATGTCACTTTGTCTGGACAACCACGTCATCAAACTTCAAATTTGTCTGATCCTATTGAGGTAAAATATTTAACCGAAATCTTAGCCATCCAGCTTACACTTCTTGCCAAGGTCGGTCAGTCGTGCATGCAGATATGTATTGAAAATCATATTTCATGTGTCTGCAATTTTGCATGCATACAACAGATAAGCTATGGATTGAGAAAATGAGCTTACCTGCAGCAATCAAGGAGGACTGCATGCACCACCTGGAATTTTGCTCCTCGCCGGTGTCCTTGCCATGCTTCTGCTTTTTTTTTCGATATGGGAGCATCGCTCCGGCCTCTGCATCAATAGATGCACACATCCATATCTTTTATTAAAATAACGTAGTTCAAAAAAGTGTACTTATTACAGTCACATGGAAGCTAAGGCTGTAACAAGAAACAGCCACACAAAGATGAACAGCAAACAAAATCTATCTATCTTCAATCTTCAATCCTTCTAGTGTGCCGCCATCCAGTAGCCTGGAAATAGCAATCCCGTGCGACCGTCAAGATTCGGTTGCATCCAATAGCCATAGTATCCCGCTGGTCCTCCGGGAGAAGATATGCCCAAAGTTGGATCCAATGCGCCGCACGAATAATAACCTGCAAAAAATTGGTCCCCTTTTGTTTATTAAACACAATATCATTTCTACTTGTCCATATAGACCAACAAATCGCTGAGATTCCAATGCGAATATGCTCCTTATCATTCTTTCTCACTCCATTCAACCAATTACCAAACATATTCGTGATATTAGCGGGGGGAGGAATGTTATAAGCAAAATATACCATTCTCCAGATTAATTTTGCAAATGGACAAGAAAGAAACAAGTGGTCAATAGTCTCATTTTTATCACAGAAACAACACTTTTCACTACCCGTCCACTTCCTCTTAATTAGATTATCCTTAGTAAGCAACACTTTATTACTAAGAAACCACATAAATATCTTTATCTTGAGGGGTATTTTAATCTTCCAAAGATATTTTCTCAGAAATCTAGTATGGCCATTCATAAGATCAAGGTTCATGGATTTAACTGAAAATAAACCCGACTCTGTTAACTACCATACAAACTGGTCTTTATCATTGTTCAGTTGTACCATCATTAGTCGTTCACACAAGTGTAACCACAAATTCCACTTATGTTCATTAAGATGTCTCCTAAAATCAATATTAATAGGATATTGATTCAATACCGTAGATACCAACACATTTTTCCGTTGGACAATATTATAAAGAGATGGATATTGTTGGGCTAACGACACTTCGCCCAGCCAGACATCCTCCCAAAACCGAACCGTCATCCCGTTCCCAATTTTAAACTTACCCCTCTTAAAGAAGTCATCTTTTACTCTCATCAGCCCCTTCCAAAAGGGTGAATCGGTAGGTTTCGCCTCCACTTGAGCCAGCGTTTTGTTTTTAATATATTTGTTATGCAACAATTGCTGCCAAACTCCTTCTTCCGATAATAATTTAAATAACCATTTACTTAACAAACATTTATTTTTCAACTCAAGAACCTCGACCCCTAAGCCCCCTTGATCTTTTGGTCTACAAATAATATTCCAACGAGATAATCTATATTTCTTTTTGTGCTCATCAGATTGCCAAAAGAAACGAGATCGATAGAAATCGAGTCTCTTCCTCACACCTTTAGGGATCTCCAGAAAAGATAACATGAACATAGGCAGGCTAGTAAGAACGGAGTTAATAAGAATAAGACGATCCCCGTAAGATAACATTTTACTTCGCCAACAGCCTAATTTTGTAGCAAACCTATTCTCCACCGGATTCCATTCAGAATTACGGAGCATTCTATGGTGGATAGGAATACCAAGATATCTAAGCGGTAACGCTCCGGATGCACACCCAAAAATTTCTTTATATTGGTGTTCCATTTCCGATGCTTCGCCGAAACAAAATAATTCACTCTTATGAAAGTTTATTTTCAACCCCGATAGCTGCTCAAACATACACAGAATGAGCTTCATATTGACCGCTTTTTCTAAATCATGTTCCATAAAAATAATAGTATCATCGGCGTACTGTAGTACCGACACACCCCCCTCGACCAAATGTGGAATAAGACTCCCCACATGACCAGCATCTTTAGCCCGTCCAATCAAAATAGCTAACATATCAGCTACAATGTTGAAAAGAATCGGAGATAATGGATCCCCTTGCCTCAGCCCCTTTTTAGTCTGAAAATTGTGCCCAATATCATCATTAACTTTTATCCCTACACTTCCCCCTTGTACAAAACTTTTAACACGATCACACCAGACTGGATCAAATCCCTTCATCCGCAATACTTGTTGAAGAAAAGGCCATTTCACCTTATCATATGCCTTCTCGAAGTCGATTTTAAATAGAACCCCATCCATCTTTTTACGATGTAATTCATGAATTGTTTCATGCAAAACAACCACTCCTTCCAAAATGTGTCTCCCTGGCATGAAAGCCGTCTGAGTAGGTTTTACTACCTTATGCGCCACTACCGACACCCGATTAGTAGACACCTTGGTGAATATTTTGAAGCTTACATTAAGCAAACATATAGGCCTATACTGCTGAATCTGTACCGCATTATCTTTTTTCGGTAACAATGTTATGATCCCAAAATTTAGCTTGAATAAAGGAAAACCCCCATCCTGAAAGTGAACAAACATGGCCATTAGATCTATTTTAATTACTTCCCGAAACCGCTGATAAAACTCTGCAGGGAATCCATCAGGGCCCGGTGATTTGTTATGCTCCATTTGAGCTATGGCTTCAAAGACTTCCTCCTCAGTGAAATTAGCTGTTAAGAGGACATTCTCCTCCTCGGACAGTTGAGGGATATCATCATTACGAGTTTCTATCATTTCAAAATAGTTATCTTCAGGCGGCCCAAAGAGTTTCTTATAATATTCTGTAATGTACACTTTCAAGTTATCATCACCGACAATGGTGCCTTCTTCTTGCTCTAATTGGAAGATTTTTTCTTCCTATGTTTGCCATTTGCAATCAAATGGAAGTATTTTGTATTGTTCCCTCCCTCCTGTATGTGTTTAACTTTAGCCCTTTGTGCCCATTTAATCTCTTCATCTCGTCGAATTTTATTCAATTGATCAGTCGCTTGTTTTAAATCCAACCTCTCCCTGTCAGTGAGAGGGTAAGTTTCGGCTTTGATATCTAAAAAGTCGATTAAAATTAACAGACGTTCCTTTTCTTTTTTATACTTTCCACTCATATTTTTTGCCCAACCCCGCAAGAATTTGCGTAGGTGCCTAATTTTGTTCTGCCAAGTCTCGATAGGCGTTTTGCCAATTGGACCAGCAGCCCATTCATTAGCAACCAGCTCATCAAAACCCTCTTGCTCAAACCAAGATAGTTCAAACGAGAACCGAGCCGTATTCCCCCGATGAGCCTTACTTCCTGAATCAATCAGCAAAGGGGTATGGTCTGACCCGGAGCAAGATAAAGCTCTAACTGACACTAGTGGGAATTTCTGCTCCCACTCCACACTAGCTAGCACTCGATCCAACTTTTCATAAGTCGGAACGACTCGTCTATTAGCCCATGTATATTGGCGACCAGATAAGACGATTTCCCGAAGATTAAGACTTTCAATAATTGCGTTAAACATGAAGGGCCACCTAGGATTAAAATTATCAGAACTTTTCTCCTCAGGATGTATACTGACAAAGTATCTCTGGATCAGTTCTAACAATTTGAACATGGAAGGCTAATCTTTGTATGAGATTGAACACTGCCCCACTTAAATCTATTTGTAAAAACACCCTAGCTTTCCCTTACCGTAATCTTTTCCAATTCATAGCCACCGATGAGTTCCTTGTATCTCTTCCCAATCGGCCAATCCTATACCTCAAGGCAACCGTGGATTAAAGTTCAGCTATGGCGCAACAACACCCTCCAGTTCACCCTTGGTGTTAGTAAATCAAAATCACAATTTAGTTTTAACATACTGAATCTGACCTTGCCGATGGAGGTTGTCCTGATGTGCGCATCGGCTGAACTTGCCGATGGAGGTTGCCGGCCCTGACGTCCGTATCGGCTAGTTGTATCCATGATTCCATGTTTGGTGTACCCATTGAACGCCCGGCCGGGCATGCTACCGTGGACAGTGGTGTCTTGCCGCCGCCGTCGGCGCTGATTTCTGTGATGCCTTCAGTCGCGTGGACGACTGCTCCAACCCGACGGCCTCCTGTTAGATGCTTGCCGCGACCCTTACGATGGGAGCTATCATCGCTCCCCGTCCCATTGGCGTGGCTGACACCCTTCGCACATCGGAGCAGGCTGGTGTTCGGATTGGGGGCATCGGCTGGTCAAGTGCTCCAGGCCGACGGCCTCCTCTCCGATTGGCTCCGATACCTGCCAACATCTTAAAACAGTAGATCGCCGTGCTCCGTGCGCCGCCATCAGTTTTTATCCTTGAAGTGAAGAATCGGGCAGACAGATCCACAGATGAATAACCATTGTTTCGTTGATGAAAAAATGCCCTAGACCGCAAGTCTGGGAAACAGCCGGAACCGCTACGAAACGACGTGTTTCATCGGAGGATCTGCATAGCGAGATCTTGCCATGCAACATCGACTGCACGGCCGCCGACACGGTGACGCGCCCACAGGTTCCCTTCAGCAATTTTCAGAAGCGCCAGAGCAAATCCAACGGAGCGGAGTCAGCACCGGTAGAAACTCCTGCTTGCATGACGGCTAACCATGCGATGTACACCATCGCGATCTGCCTCTTTTCTTTTTTTGATTGAGAACGGTGACTCTCCAGTTTCATTGAAGGATGCCACGTCTGCTTATCCCTTCTTCTGATCGATATGAACCGTAACTATCTTGACGTATGCAAATCGATTTTGACTGCCTCAATTTCGGGCGCTCCCTTTTATCTTCTAGCGTTATATTTTCTTATTAATCTGAACCGTTCTTTGTTAATGTTTTACCCGAGTTTAATCTGAGCTGTTGATTGTTTGTTGTTTTAATTATATAATAGATATGCAACACGAAAAACGCAATAACTTGAGCTAGGAAAATCGGAATGACATGAAACCAATTTTGCCGGAAAGAGGGTGACAAGAGCTACATATTTACAAGGTAAAATCATGCAAAAGAGTGGATGATGATTTTCCAATGGTCAGAGAGGTGTAACCTCTCAATACGGTATATCGGGAAAACCATCATCCTCGAACATGCAACATGCGATGCATCCGGAATCCGTTTTCGATGAGCTAGAGCTTGTCATGAGTGAACACAAGCTCTAACTCATCTCATGGATAAGAACCAAGAACAACCAAGAAACACGATGCAATGCATGCAAGGTTTGAGCTCTCTCCGATGATGCGACTCACTATCCTATCGAGCACAAACCTTATCCTTGCGCGTTCCTCTTCCTCTCGAGTCGGCAAGCTACGTCTTCATCCTCATCAACCTTGTATGTGCCACCGTCTTCCTCCAACATACACGCCACCATCTTCTTCGATCTTGTACGCACGCCACTGTCTTCATCCATCTTCTACGCCGTCTTCATCTCTCTACATCTTCAACACGGTCTTCGTCTCTCTTCGACACCGTCTTCGTCATTGTACTCCGTCTTCTCCACCTTGCAACCTTGAGACCGACACATGACTATGGACTTGACCTAAGATAGATTCTCAATGCAACCGTTAGTCCATAGGGATTGTCATCAATTACCAAAACCACACATGGGGTAATGGACATGTTCTTTAAATCTCCCCCATTTTGGTAATTGATGACAATCTCTTTGAAAGGGTTTAAATAATGAATTTAGCGAGCAACCCAAGTTGAACATTTAGAACAAACTCCCCCATAATATATGCATGTGTGAATGAACTTGAATTTCATTGCATATACCGGCAATTAAAGCCTAGCGGAGTATCCTCTAAATATTCAACCATGCAAAGCAACAAATGCAAGGCATGAAAGGAAAAAGCTTAAGAACCAACCTCCCCAATTGGCATCGATTGCCAAAATGGATGAAAGGTTTGGAAGGCCAATATAGTGAGCATTCCCCCATAAGTTGTGCATTTCTCATAATTGTGAGTGAAATCAAATGCACATATTCAATGAAGAATATTCAGAGGAAATCAAATGCACATAAGTTGTGCATTTCTCATAATTGTGAGTGAAATCAAATGCACATATTCAATGAAGAATATAGTGAGCATTCCCCCATAAGTTGTGCATTTCATCTCTCTACATCTTCAACACGGTCTTCGTCTCTCTTCGACACCGTCTTCGTCATTGTACTCCGTCTTCTCCACCTTGCAACCTTGAGACCGACACATGGCTATGGACTTGACCTAAGATAGATTCTCAATGCAACCGTTAGTCCATAGGGATTATCATCAATTACCAAAACCACACATGGGGTAATGGACATGTTCTTTCAGCCACTAGTCCATTGGTGAAAGTCTACCCAACAAGATTGAAAGATAAAACACCACATACTTCCTCATGAGCTATAAAACATTGACACAAATAAGAGATAATAACTTTTGAATTGTTTAAAGGTAGCACATGAAATATTTACTTGGAGTGGCGCAAAATACCACACAATAGGTAGTTATGGTGGACACAAATGGCATGGGTTTGGTTTAATGTTTTGGATGCACGAGAAGCATTCCCTCTCAGTACAGGTATTTGGCTAGCAAGGTTGGTTAGCAAGCATAAGAGTTGAGGGAAACAAACAAATATACATGTGATAGAAACAATCATGCATCTTCCTTGTAAGCACAAACAATTTTAACTTCAGAATACTAAGCTCATTAGCTAACAAGAAAGAAAGATAATGAAATAATATATCTACATGTATTTCCCTCTTTTCTACTTAAGCTTCAAAGTATTGTTGCTGTTGACCAATGCTAAGTTTGCCAAAGCCAAATAGATTTACTTGATGCTCCCAAAGTGATACCAATACTAACAACAAGATCAATCATATAACAGAAATTGCAAACTAAAATAAGGTGTGCAAAACGTAAATGATAAAACTTCTCATTAATATTCCATAACGATAACTCACACCAAGGGATACATAGATAACCAACTAAAAGAGAGATACTTCCACACTCCGAACCATCTTAAATGATAACTTTCCTACTCATGATATGACACTACTTGATAGTAAAAAGGTAAAAGATAGTGATGATGTGATACCGCGGCACTCCCCCCAAGCTTGGAACAAACCAAGGGGGCGCCAATACCAATGATGAATTACTTCTTCGGTGGTGGTGGTGAATTCTTGATAAGCTTCTTAACAAGTTCCTTTAGCTCATCAATCTCGTAGGTGAGGTTACGGATCAGCTCCGAGTTGTGCTCCACGCGGTTAAGAAGTATGGCAAACGGTGAGTCCCAACTCTTAGAGTTGTTTCCCCACTCCTCAGCTTCAGGTTTCATCCTTCCTGCATTGTTAGAACGATCCATATCCCAGCTACTAGGCAATGCTGCCTTAGGAATCCTTTCAATTTGACTCTTATGAATTAGAGTGTGGAAGGGGTTATTGATGCCTGGAGGAGATGTCCTTGGAGCTAGGAAGCGACGTGGGACTTTTCCTCCGGTGCTAATTCGTGCGCTTCTCTTGAGGTTGAATGGATTTGCCACCACCCCGATGCTTGCGACGGTGGCGCGCGGGTATACACGCGGGTCTTCCTCCACTTCTCCTTCATCTTCACTCTCGACTTCTTCTTTCAACTCGGGGTCTTGAATATCTTCCTCCAAAGGCTCCTTGCCCTTGTTATTGGAGACCATGGTGGCTCTAGATCTGAAAACAATATCTGGCAGAAAACAGCTCGAAAAAAAACACGACGAGAAGATGATATACGGACCTCGGGGGATCCGGGGGATTATATAACAAAAAAATTCACGACAAAAGGAAAGTACCAGATCGAACTCGAGTGGGAGAAGGACTCCGAGGAGCCGTCCCCATATGGCGGCGCGGCCAGGGTGGGGCCCGTGCCACCAGGTGGGGACGCGCCCTCGTGCGTCTCCTCCGCTCCGATTCGATCTCGTAATTTTTCATATTTTCTAAAAATAGCAAAAACATTGTTCGGAAAGTTAAACGCGGACTTTTTACTACCAAAAATGTTACCTATTCGAAGTCGAACTCTGCAGAACTATAAATTTGATCTTTGATGAAAGTTTCCGGAGTCACCACTCGAATAACATCAACATCTTCATTATAAGAATCTCCAGAAATATAATGTTTGAGTCTTTGTCCATTCACCACTTGTGTGGCATCACCTTTCAGCGAAGCAATTTTTATTGCCCCGAACGATACACCTCCACAATGACATATGGTCCTTCCCATTTTGAGAGTAATTTCCCCGCAAAAAATCCGAGACGAGACCGATACAATAGGACTTTATCTCCAACATTAAATTCTCTTTTAATAATTCTTCTATCATGCCATTTCTTAACTTTCTCCTTAAAAAGTTTAGCATTTTCCTAAGCTTCACTTCTCCACTCATCTAGAGAACTCAATTGTAGCAACCTTTTTTTACCGGCAAGTTTAAAATCTTTATTAAGTTCTCTTACAGCCCAATAAGCTTTGTGCTCTAGTTCTAAAGGTAAATGACAAGCTTTTCCATAAACCATTTTATAAGGAGACATACCCATAGGATTTTTATAAGAAGTTCTATAAGACCACAACGCTTCCTTCAACTTACTAGCCCAATTTTTCCTAGATTTATTGACAGTCTTTTGCAAGATAGATTTAATTTCTCTATTTGATAATTCTACTTGCCCACTAGTTTGGGGATGATAAGCTGAAGCAATTCTATGATTAATGCCGTATTTAGCAAGAGTTTTTCTAAAACCACCATGAATAAAATGAGAACCTCCATCAGTCATAAGATATCTAGATACTCCAAACCTAGGAAAAATAACATCTAAAAGCATTCTTAAAGAGGTCTCACCATCAGCACTTTTTGTGGGTATGGCTTCCACCCATTTAGTAACATAATCAACAAGCAACAAGTATATGAGTGTTACCTTCGAAGAAGGGAAAGGACCCATGAAGTCAAATCCCCAACAATCAAATGGTTCAATAACAAGAGTATAATTCATAGGCATTTCATTGCGTCTAGAGATATTACCAACTCTTTGACATTCATCACAAGATAAAATAAATTTTCTTGCATCTTTAAAGAGAGTTGGCCAATAAAAACCTGAATGTAGAACCTTTTGTGCGGTTCTATCTCTGGCGTGATGTCCTCCATAAACACTACCATGAAACTTACTCAATATCCCTTGTTGTTCATATTCGGGGACACATCTTCGTATAACACCATCCACTCCTTCTTTATATAAGTGTGGGTCATCCCAAAAATAATGCCTCAAGTCATAAAAGAATTTCCTCCTTTGCTGAGCTGAAAAGGTTGGAGGCAAGTACTTGGAAACAATAAAGTTAGCATAATCAGGATACCAAGGACTATCTCGCGAGCTGACCTTTATTGCAGTCAATTGTTCATTTGGAAAACTATCATTAATAGGAACAGGATCATAGGCAATATTTTCCAATCTAGACAAATTATCAGCAACAGGATTATCAGCACCTTTCCTATCTACAATATGTAAATCAAATTCTTGCAAAAGAAGCACCCATCTAATAAGCCTTGGCTTAGCATCTTTCTTTTCCATAAGGTACCTAATTGCAGCATGATCAGTATGAATTGTGACTTTTGAATCAACAATATAAGGTCTAAACTTGTCACAAGCAAAAACTACAGCTAATAATTCTTTTTCAGTTGTAGCATAATTTCTTTGAGCAGCATCAAGAGTTTTACTAGCATAATGAATAACATTCAATTTTTTATCTACTCGCTGTCCAAGAACAGCACTTACAGCAAAATCACTAGCATCACACATAATTTCAAAAGTTAATTCCAATCAAGAGGTTCAACTACAGGAGCAGTTGTTAAGGATTTCTTTAGAGTTTCAAAAGCTTCCTTACAATCATCATAAAAAACAAAAGGTACATCTTTTTGAAGAAGATTAGTAAGAGGCTTTGAAATTTTAGAGAAATCTTTAATAAATCTCCAATAAAAACCAGCATGACCAAGAATACTACGAATACCTTTAACATCCCTAGGATAGGGCATCTTCTCAATTGCTTCAACTTTAGCTCTATCAACTTCAATACCTCTCTCGAAATTTTATGTCCCAATACAATTCCTTCATTAACCATAAAGTGGCATTTCTCCCAATTAAGAACAAGGTTAGTTTCTTCACATCTCTGCATAACTTTATCAAGGTTTCGCAAACAATTATCAAAAGAATTCCCATAGACAGAAAAATCATACATGAATACCTCTACAATGTTTTCACAAAAGCCATGAAAAATAGTAGACATGCATCTTTGAAAAGTAGCAGGAGCATTACATAAACCAAAAGGCATACGCCTATAAGGATAAGTTCCATAGGGACAAGTGAAAGTGGTTTTCTCTTGATCTTTAGCTCTAACAGCAATTTGTGAAAACCCAGAATAACCATCAAGAAAGCGTAAATGAGTATTTTTAGACAATCTTTCTAGCATTTGATCAATAAAAGGTAAAGGGTAATGATCTTTCTTAGTAACTTTATTAACCTTTCGAAAATCAATGCACATTCTATACCCTACAACAACTCTTTGAGGGATGAGCTCATCATTATCATTAGGTACAACAGTTATTCCTCCTTTCTTAGGAACACAATGCACAGGGACTAACCCATCTACTATCAGCAATAGGATATATAATACCAGCTTCAAGAAGTTTTAATACCTCATTCCTTACCACATCCTTCATGTTAGGAATTAGACGACGCTGATGTTCAACAACAGGCTTTGCATCATCTTCCATGTTGACGGCATGTTGGCAAATAGAGGGAGAAATCCCCTTCAAGTCATCAAGAGTGTAGCCAATAGCTCCTCGGTGTTTCTTCAATATTTCCAATAATCTTTCTTCCTCAAAATTTGAAAGCTTAGCACTAATAATAACATGATATGTTTTCTTATCATCAATATAAGCATACTTAAAATTATCAGGCAATGGTTTCAAATCAAAAACAGGATCTTCCTTTGGCGGTGGTGTTGTACCTAGATCTTCAACCGGTAAGTCATGTTTAAGAATGGGTTGACGAAGGAAAATTTCATCAAGCTCATTCCTTTCTTCCCTAAAGACTTCACTCTCATGATCCTCCAAATGTTGCTGCAAAGGATTATTAGGAGCAAGAGAAATAGATGCAAGCTGTTCAACTCTAAAATCATCATTAGGCAATTCAGCTTCATAAGGAACTTTGGCAAATTTAGAGAAATTAAACTCATAAGATTCACCAGCAAATTTAGTCACAATTTTCTCTTTCTTTAAATCTATAATAGCTCCACAAGTATTTAGAAAAGGTCTACCAAAAATGATAGGACAAGTCTTACTAGCAGCAGAACCAAGTACTAAAAAGTCAGCAGGGTATTTAATCTTACCACAGAGAACTTCCACATCTCGAACAATACCAATAGGAGAGATAGTTTCTCTATTAGCTAGCCGAATAACCACATCAATATCTTCAAGTTCACAAGAACCAATTTCATGCATGATTTCCCTGTAAAGCTCATAAGGAATGGCACTAGTACTTGCACCAATATTGCATAAACCATAATAACAATGATCACCAATTCTAACAGAGAGCATAGGAACACTGGCTTTCCTAGACTTACTAGGATGTGAAACAATATTAGAAGCATCTTCACAGAAAATGATGTGACCACATTCGACATTTTCAGTCACAAGGTCTTTAACTATTGCAACAGCAGGTTCAACATTTAGTTGTTCCTCAGGTTCTATAGGTTTCTTTGCACTTTTGTTAACCACACTAGTTATAACAGAATACTCCTTCATTTTAGCAGGAAAAGGAATTTTTTTCAATATAAGCTTCAGGAAGAATTTGATCAACAGTTTTAACTTCAATACATTTACCTATATGTGAATCAGTTTTATCTTTGTAAGGTTCATGATACTTATTAAAACTCTTCCTAGGCAATTCAAAATGAGAGGCAAAAGCTTTATAAAAATTTGCAACAACTTGAGAGTCAAGACCATAAGTAGCACTCATATTTCGAAATTTATCAGTATCCATAAAAGTTTCAATTCATTCATAATCATAATTTATACCTGACTCTCTACCTTTGTCGTTCTCCCATCCTTCAGTATTCTCCTGAATCCGATCAAGAAGGTCCCATTTAAACTCTTCTTTATTGCGTGTGAATGATCCAGAACAAGCAGTATCCAGCAAGGTTTTATCTTGAAAAGAAAGTCTTCCATAGAAATTATCAATGATGATATTACCAGGAAGCTCATGAATGGGGAATTTGAGCATTAAAGACTTCCATCTCCCCCATGCTTGGGCAATACTCTCTCCATCATGAGGCCAGAAATTATATATGCGATTTCGGTCTTTGTGAATTTCACTTGGAGGATAGAATTTAGAATAAAATAGAGGCACAATATCCGTCCAATCAAGAGAATTCCCATTCTTTAGCAATTTATACCAATGCGCCGCTTTACCAGACAGCGACATAGAGAATAGTTTCTTCCTAACTTCATCCATAGAAATACCTGCACACTTGAATAACCCGCATAATTCATGTAAAAACAGTAAATGATCTCCAGGATGGACAATTCCATCCCCTTCATAGCGGTTATCCACAACACGTTCAATAATTTTCATAGCTATTTTATATGGAATCTCTTTCTCACCTGGCGCCTCATCCACTACCTTTGCAGTAGTAGTAGATTTTCCAAATAGGAATTCAAGAGAAAATCTCTCCATAATGAAGTATAGCAACAGGCAGAAATAAAAACAGCACGTACAGTAAAAGTTTTCCTTACCAATTCCACCTACCAATAGCGCTTCACTCCCTGGCAACGGCGCCAGAAAATAGTCTTGATGACCCACAAGTATAGGGGGTGTATCGTAGTACTTTCGATAAATAAGAGTGTCGAACCCAACGAGGAGCAGAAGGTGTTGACAAGCAGTTTCGATGAAGGATTCACTGTAAATGCTCACAGACAAGTTTTCAGTAGGTTTTGGTATAGCAGATAAATAAAATACAAGTAAGTAAAATGCGAGAATAATAATTGCAGCAAGTGGCCCAATCCTTTTTAGCACAAAGGACAAGCCGGTTTGTTTACTTATGATGACCAAACGTTCTTGAGGACACACGGGAATTTAGTCTAGTGCTTTCGCTTCATATAGTTGATTAATCTTCATTGTTTTGATAAGTGTTGTGTGGGTGAACCTATGCTAATGCACCGCCCTTCCTAGTACTAATAAACATACTTGTGATTAAACCTCTTGCAAGCATCCGCAAATACAAGAAAGTAATTAAGATAAATCTAACCACAGCCTTAAACTCTGAGATCCTGCTATCCCTCATGCATCGATATACCAATGGGGGTTCAGGTTGCTGTCACTCCGGCAACCCCACAATTAGCAAACGAATACAAGATGCATTCCCCTAGGCCCATAAAGGTGAAGTATCATGTAGTCGACGTTCACATGACACCACTAGAAGAATAACACCACAACTTAAATATCAAACCATTAAATATTACTCAACATAGTTCATTACTAACATTTAGACTTCACCCATGTCCTCAAGAACTAAACGAACTACTCACAAGACATCATATGGAACATGATCAGAGGTGATATGATGATGGATAACAATTTGAACATAAACCTTGATTCAATGGTTTCACTCAATAGCATCAATAACAAGGAGTAATCAACACCGGGAGAGTTTCCCCTATGAAATAATCAAGATTCAACCCTAGATGTTACAGCGGAGACGAGGTGCAGCGGTGGAGATGACGGTGTCGGTGGTGGAGATGATGAGGATGATGATCCCAATGAAGTCCAGCTCGATGACGGTGACGATGGCGACGATTTCCCCCTCCGGGAGGGAATTTCCCCGGCAGATTTCTGCCTGCCGGAGAGCTCTTTTCTCTCTGGTGTTTTCCGCCCCGAGGAGGCGGCTATGACTATCCTAGATGTCCCCCCGCACCTTAGGGTTTCTGGGAGATGAAGTACGTGAAAGGGCGATGGCCGAGGGGGTCGTGGGCCCCCTCCCCACGTGGCGGCGCGCCAGCCCTGGTCGCCGCACCGGCCTATGGGGAGGGCCCATGGCGGCCCTCCTCGACCTACCCTTTTGGCTGGCTCCGTCATCTGGAAAAATAGGAGCTTCGGTATATTTTTCGTCAATTGTTGATCTTTAGAAATATTGTATCCCGACGGTGCTTTTTCCAGCAGAATTCTGACTCCGGTGAGTAATTCTCCAATAATCACGAAACATGCAAAATAGGTGAAATAACATAAGTATCATCTCTAAATATGAAATATATCAATGAATAACAGTAAATTATGATATAAAATAGTGATGCAAAATGGACGTATCAGTCCGCCGCCGCCAAGCTTCACCTTATCCTGCCCTCGGATGAGAGGCAGAAAGGGATGCCCGGCAGGCGGAACGCCCCTTGGTGCAGCTCCTACTGAGCCCCCAGCGATCGTCGCAACCTCGGACATCGCGCGCGTGAGTCCGTGGATGCTGGCCAGCCACTGGTCGGAGCTCGTCCCTTCCAGGCGGAGCTTGAGCAGCCCCTGCGTCAGCCTCAGAGCAGTCTCAACGACCGGCTCCCGGCGACGGTCAGCCAGCGCTGCGGGCTTCGCCAGATTGGCCATGATGATATAGCCGAAGACCGTCGGAGAAGAGCGAAGACGGACTGAGTCCCCTACCTGGCGCGCCAAATGTCGGAGATTCGTGTCCGCGAAGGAACACGGGTATCACCGAACCCAAAAGGTTCGAACACAGGGGACTCAATATCACGTCGTCGCCTTACCGAACGTGGACACTGCAGAGAGACACGACAGTTCCCCAGGTTCAGGGCCCTCGGAGAGGTAAAACCCCTACGTCCTACTTTGGTGTATGTATTGCAGGTCACAATGGAGAAGATGACCGTACAGATGTATAGGGTTTGTGATCGCTCAGGATCACCCCCCTCTACGCTAGCAAGGCTAGTCCTTTTATAGAGGAGCTGGTCCTCTTCTCCTCGAAATATCTTGAGGGGGCAGGGTTCCCACATCTCTCCAAACTGAGGGCGGGAGACTCCCCGCCCTTTACAATATGGACATAGTCCATGGCCGATTAAAGTGCCGGTCCATGGCAGATGCTGAGGTCGTCGATGATGCCTCCTCTGGCAGCTTGTGCCGTCCACCCGGCCTTGCACTGAAGTGGCAAGGGCAGAGCCTTGGTCCTCTGGTCCTCGTCGAGCCCGCTTTAATCACCAAAGGGGCAATGGAATCTTGCCCCCTTGGGACGGAGCTTTTGAACTCAGCCATGACGTACCTGGCGCAGGCCTTGCTTGTCTCGTAGCCTGGGAACCCACCCCACCGGTCCTTGCCGCAAGCTTGGTGGAGAAGGAATCCTAAGCTCCTTGATTGATCGTATCATCTTCAAAGGAGGCCTCCTGACTTGGTGGAGGCCGGTGGCTCGGGAAGCTCTGCGAGGGGGTTCCTTCCAAAGCATGTCTTCCACTCCAGCTCGATGTCTCCGAGAGGGTTTTAAACCTCGTGGAGCCTCACTCGGGAGTAGCCTCTCTGAGCGATTGCTTCCGAGGAGTTACCATGGGCCCAACAACCATAGGTCCATGACACCCTAGTTGCCAGGGATCCCACAAAAATTACAACTACAAAGTGGGACAATAAATTTAGTGCCCTCAAGAAATAAACCAAAACTTTATCCATTATAAAAGAAAGAATAAAAAATTAAGAAAAAATATATGAAAAATTAAAGAAAAAGAAATACACTAAGATGAAAAAATGAATAAGTTGAAAAAGGATATACCAAAAGAATGAAAAAGTAAAATAGGCAGGAAAAACATCGAAGAAACAGGAAAAATTGCAAAAATAATATTCAAGGAAGGTAAACAAATCCTTCCGGATAGAAGAACATACATTTATACATCCGAGAAAAAAGTAAACCATAGAGAACAAAAAAGTAAATTATGTACTTAAAAAACAATAAAAAACGAGTGAAAGAAACATATGATATTAATAATATATGAGAAAATCATGGAAAACATACAAATTTGACTTAAAACGAAAATTGCATAAAATGGAAAAACGAAAATAAAAAAAGTAACCACAAAAGCACATGTGGAAGGGAGATAAGAGTGCATACAAAAGAAAGAAGACTCCTACGGAAAATGGTCATGTACATGTTTTCCTCTCCGTTGGCTTCTACTCCTTCTGTTTAAAATTAAGTGTCGTGAATTTATCTTGATTTAAATATATTTAGCTATTAAAACATAAAAACCGTGACCATTGTTTTAGAACAAAGGCAATTATCACACGAGATTTCTTTAGAGAAATCGCGTATGCATGTAAACATGGGGATTGCGGGACCCGATTGAACTTACTCTGATAGTAAGTTACATACTGCGTGACTTCTAAGTTACAAAAAAATTAGTAGGGGTCAGTAAAGTGAGTCCCCTTCACGGTCTCTTCATACTATTCATGTCAAACTTATCGTTTTTACCTAAGTTACATATTTTTAAATTTGGTATGAAAAATGGCACGCATCGTATGATCGATGTGGTACATTAAGTGTCATAAATACAAAGAATATTACTGGGAAGGATGAAGAAATCGAAGTTAGAGCTATAAGAAAAATCATCTTGGAAGAGTACGCTTTGGATTTACATAAAAAAAAACTTGTAAACGGGGCACTGGGTTGCGTTGCACGAAAACACGAACTTTTCAGGAAGGTAGCATTTTTAATATTTATTATAGAAACAAAGAATTTTTTATGACCGTGGTGTTTTAGACCCAAGGGGATGGAATTACATGCAAAGTAGACCATAGTGAAAGTTCCTATGATTCAAACAAAAACTTTATTAAAAATCCTAATAAATGAAATCCTCCATAATGTTATGAAACCCGTTTGAACCATACAAAACCTCATGTTTTCCTCTGGGGAGTCCAATTATATCTCACTCTCCCCTCCAAATTTCAAATGTTTATTTCATGTACATCATCGAAAGACGCAAACATAGTTTGCCTTAAAATCTTGTTGGAATCCACAATAATATTGTAATCATAATAATATTTATTGTGGGTCGAACCACCGTGGTCAAGTCCGTGCTCACTTCGTAAACTATTTTCTACTTGACTCCGCTTTTCATGCCTCCAGGCACTTTGGAGGACGTACATCAACAAATTAGAGAGATCCTTTCTTCAGACGGCTAAGAACAAGGCCATGGGAGCTCATTGCAAGGTCAATTAGGATGTGGTTTGCGACCCAAGAACCTCAGGGGTCTTGGCGTCCTTCAATCGAATATTTTTGCTCCGCTAGAATGGAAAACAACCTGTTTTTTGGGTGGGTTGGGGCAAATCATTGATCTTCTTTGGGCATGGAGTTATACAATGCCACCACACACAACACGGTGGGTGATGGCCATAAGAACTCTTTTATGGGAGGCTACATGGCTTGATGGCGACAAACCGAAGGACCCTCATTTATGAGTCTTCTTCAAAAATAAGTGCAATGTGAAGAGTGACATGCACGATGAAGCTTGGATTGGAAAAGTGAAGTTGGATGAGTACTTTTCTATTGAGCATATTTGGAAATTGGCGGAGCTTTGGTCCAAGTTTCGTGAGGTTCACCTACAAGCCAACACTGAGGATGATATCACTTTGAAGCTTTGTGAAAATGGAGAGTATTTGCATCCCCGTTTTACAAGGCAAAAATTATTTGAGCCATGCTCTCCGACGGTATGGATGATATGGGATCCTCCATTCTTATGTTTGGCTTACTATCCAAAACCATCTTTGGAAGATCGACCGCCTTGCTAAAAGAGGATGGCATAATTGTGGTGTTTTTCGTTTCTGCAAAAGGGTCTGAGAATCAGTTACACGCCTTTTGTTTTGTCAAGTGTGCTTCACCTTGAGTCTTTGGGGCTTCATCAAGGATTTGATTGGTCTACATGGGCTCGACCTCCAACAAAGTCCAACACTCTATCAATTCTTGGTGGCTTAAAATGTCCGATAACTCCAACGCTAATCACAAAGTTTTGGCCTCACTCACCCTCCTCGTGTGTTGGGAATTTAAAACGGACGCAACGCCAGGGTGTTCAACGACAAACCCACATTATCTATTGTCTTTCTCGAGAAGATAAAAAAAAGACTAAGTTTTGGGAAACCGCAGGTGTCAAGCATTTGAGTGAACTTATGCCGTGAGAGTGGACTTTGTTTTATCTTATTTTTATGCTTTGTTGTTAAATAAACTCCTTAATTTATACTCCTTCTCCTCCCATGAAACATATCTTAATTTTTTTTCTATATATAAAACATGTTTCCTCACACGACCGATGGAGTAGATTGGTTGTGTGGGTATAAGCCCTATCTCAAGACAGTTGGATCTCAAGAAACAAAAATCCAGAGAGATTGTATTTGCCGCCTTATCATGCTGGATATTGCTTTAACCAAGCTTATCACGTTCGGCTGGTGCGATGACGCAACAAGCTGATTGAATAGTTCAACGGGTGACGGAAACGCAACTGCCGCTGTTTCACCGTGCTCTTTGCTGACGCTCCCCTCCGTGTGCTGTTGGTTCTTCGGAACCCATGTTCACATATTCTTCACAGCTATCAGAAGAAAGATATTAAAGCCCGCTTGCTTTGTTGCTCACATTCAACATCCTTTTTTCCTGATACGAAAAACAATCATATAGGGACAAAAAAACGAGGGATTCATTTGCTATTGTATTTCATCTCGAGCTGCCGATCCACAGGCAGCCCGACACATCGGCTGGGGTGACCATACGAGCGACGTCCGCTCAGAAATAATTTATACGCTGACTGCTTTGCTACTGGACCGCCCAGCAAAACTGAAACTTTGTCATGGCCATTGGCGGCTTTCACTTGTACTCGGCATCATCTTTGGCTGATAGTCTAGCTAAGCTAGCTAACATGATAATCAGCACCAGTAACGGGTTAAGAAATTAGTAGGATGAACGATTCAAAGTGCGCTAATATATTATAGTTAGACTCCCGTGACAGTAACACGTACGGCAAATATAAATCTTTCATAATAGGGTTACTGTTATAAAAACGAGAAGCAAATGAAGAACAAGAACACACGCAGGGGACACAAGATTTAACGTGGAAAACCCCTTCCAACACAGAAGGGGAAAAAACCACAGGCGCCAGCCAGCAAAACTTCACTATATCGGAGGATGTTTACAAACGCCGTGGGTTATCTTATATTCTGATAAACCCTAGCCGGCTGCTTACAAGATGTATATATAGGCGGTGCCAACGATCCGTACCGTACCGCCGGCGACGGGCCGAAGCGTAGCGGAGTCAGAAGTTAGCCTCCCTTTAGTATATGAATTTGGATCACAATACAACAAACTCCACCTTGAGACAAATTTCATCTTGTAGCATGAACTTCAACAATCTCCTGAACGACAAAGAAAAACACTTGCTGGCGCCAACAGCCACTTGGACTAAACAGTTATACCAACCAAGCTCGAGCAAAGCTCAAACTTGGAAACAGGAACTGGCTTTGTCATCATATCAGCAGGATTATCATGAGTACTTATCTTGCATACCTTCAGTTTACCTTGAGCAACAATGTCGCAAACATAATGGTACTTGATATCAATGTGCTTTGTCCTCTCATGGAACATTTGATATTTAGTAATGTATATTACACTTTGACTGTCAGAAAACAAGTTAATGCAAGAATCATCTCCACAAAGCTCAGCATACAAACCTTTTAACCAAACAGACTCTTTGCAAGCTTCACTAATTGTTATATATTCTGCTTCGGTCGAAGATTGGGCAACAACCGATTGTAACGTTGCCTTCCAACTCACAGCACATCCACCAATAGTGAACACATAACCTGTGAGGGATCTTCTCTTATCCAAATCGGCAGCAAAATCTAAATCCACATAGCCTACGAGTCCCTCACCGGTCTTGCCAAACTTCAAGCAAGCTTTGAATGTGCCACGAAGGTACCTGAAAATCCACTGAACAGCTTTCCAATGTTCTTTACCAGGATCAGTGATAACCCGCAAGTATAGGGGATCGCAACAGTCTTCGAGGGAAGTAAAACCCAAATTTATTTTATTCGACACAAGGGGAGGTAAAGAATACTTATAAGCCTTAACAACTGAGTTGTCAATTCAGCTGCACCTGGAAAAGCACTAGTAACAGGGGTGATGTGAAAGTAGCAGTGATATGAGAGTAGTAGTAACAGTAACACAGCAGCAGTAGTAGTAACACAGAGGCAATGGCACCAGAAAATAGTTGATACTACTTCCAATGACATGTAGAACGAGTATATGATTATGAGAGATGGACCGGGGTTCCCAGCTATCTACACTAGTGGTAACTCTCCAATAACAAGTGTTGGGTGAACAAATTACAGTTGGGAAATTGATAGGATTGAAATAGCATTAAGACAGAACATCAAGATTATTAATCATGTAGGCATGTTTTCCATATATAGTCATACGTGCTCGCAATGAGAAACTTGTACAACATCTTTTGTCCAACCAGCCGGTGGCAGCCGGGCCTCAAGGGAATCTACTGGCAATTAAGGTACTCCTTTTAATAGAGCACCGGAGCAAAGCATTAACACTTGCTGAAAACATGTGATCCTCATATCTAAGCCTTCCCCTCCAGTTATCCCAGTTCTTGTCACTCGGGGCCTCGGGTTCCGGACATAGACATGTGCAAACAACTTGTAGATACAATCTAAGCAATAAGTATAGAGCTTAAATCTAAGATCATGCCACTCGGGCCCTAGTGACAAGCATTAAACACAACAAGATTGCAGCAACAATAATTTCACAAACTTTATAGATAGACTAATCATAATGTAACAATCCATCGGATCCCGACAAACACAACACCGATTACATCAGATGGATCTCAATCATGTAAGGCAGCTCATGAGATCATTGTATTGAAGTACATGGGGGAGAGAATACCAACTAGCTACAGCTAGAACCCGTAGTCCATGGGGGAACTACTCACGCAGCATGATGGAGGCAGTGGCATTGATGGAGATGGCTTCCGGGGGCACTTCCCCGTCCCGGCAGGGTGCCAGAACAGAGACTTCTGTCCCCCAAAACGGAGTTTTGCGATGGTGGCGGCGCCCCTGGAGTCTTTCTAGAGTTTCGTCAATTGGTGTCGAAGTTTTAGGTCAGGACGGCTTAAATAGGCGAAGAGTCGGAGTCGGAGGGGCCACGGGGCCTCCACACACTAGGCCCCCCCCCCTTGGGCCGCGCCGCCACCACGTGTGGGGCCCCCAGGGCTCCCCTCTGATCCCTCTCTGGCTCTCTGGAAGCTTCCGGGAAAAATAAGGTTCTGGGCGTTGATTTCGTCCGATTCCGAGAATATTGCCCGAACAGCCTTTCTGGAACCAAAAACAGCAGAAAACATGAACTGGCACTTCGGCATCTTGTTAATACGTTAGTTCCGGAAAATGAATAAAAACATTATAAAGTGCGAGCAAAACATGTAAGTATTGTCATAAAACAAGCATGGAACATCAGAAATTATAGGTACGTTGGAGACGTATCAAGCATCCCCAAGCTTAGTTCCTGCTCGCCCTCGAGTAGGTAAACGATAAAAAGAATAATTTCTATAGTGACATGCTACTTACATAACCTTGATCATACTATTATAAAGCATATGAGATGAATGCAGTGACTCAAGGCAATGATCTATAGTTGCTAACAAATAGATAACATATAGCAAAACTTTTCATGAATAGTACTTTCAAGACAAGCATCAAAAGGTCTTGCATAGGAGTTAACTCATAAAGCAATAAATTCAAAGTAAAGGCATTGAAGCAACACAGAGGAAGATTTAAGTTTCAGCAGTTGCTTTCAACTTTCAACATACATATCTCATGGATAATTGTCAACACAAAGTAATATGATGAATGCAAATAAGCAAATATGTAAGAATCAATGCACAGTTGACACAAGTGTTTGCTTCTAAGATGGAAGGAAGTAGGTAAACTGACTCAACACAAAGTAAAAGAAAGGCCCTTCGCAGAGGGAAGAGGGATTAAATCATGTGCTAGAGCTTTTTAAGTTTTGAAACCATATAGAGAGTATAAAAGTAAAGTTTTGAGAGGTGTTTGTTGTTGTCAACGAATGGTAGCAGGCACTCTAACCCCCTCATCAAACAGACTTTCAAAGAGCGGCTCCCATGAAGGACGTTATCTCTACCAGCAAGGTAGATCATCCCTCTTCTCTTTTGTTTACACATGTACTTTAGTTTTATTTATGGTTGACACTCCTCTCAACCTTTTGCTTACACAAGCCATCGCTAACCGAATCCTCGGGTGCCTTCCAACATTCACATACCATGAAGGAGTGTCGATTTGCAAAATTAAGTTGCTTACTGATGAATCAGGGCAAAACATGTGAAGAGAATTATTAATGAAAGTTAATTAATTGGGGCTGGGAACCCCAGCCGCGACCTTTTTTGCAAAATTATTGGATAAGCGGATGAAGCCACTAGTCCATTGGTGAAAGCTGCCCAACAAGATTGAAAGATAAAACACCACATACTTCCTCATGAGCTATAAAACATTGACACAAATAAGAGATAATAAAGTTTTGAATTGTTTAAAGGTAGCACATGAAGTATTTACTTGGAATGGCGAGAAAATACCACATAGTAGGTAGTTATGGTGGACACAAATGGCATAGGTTTTGGCTCAAGGTTTTGGATGCACGAGAAGCATTTCCTCTCGGTACAAGGCTTTGGCTAGCAAGGTTGTTTGAAGCAAACACAAGTATGAACCGGTACAACAAAACTTACATAAGAACATATTGCAAGCATTATAAAACTCTACACTGTCTTCCTTGTTGCTCAAACACTTTTACCAGAAAATATCTATACCTTAGAGAGACCAATCATGCAAACCAATTTCAACAAGCTCTACGGTATTTCTCCACTAATAGGTTTAAACTACATGATGCAAGAGAAACATGATCTACTTGAGAGCTCAAAACAATTGCCAAGTATCAAATTATCCAAGACATTACGAGGCATTTTCTGTTTCCAACCAAATATCAATAAGTGCAATAGCTTCCAACTTTTATCATTGAACATTAAATGTAAAACGAAGAACACAGGTGTTCATATGAAAAAGCGGAGCGTGTATCTCTCCCACACAAGGATTGCTAGGATCCGATCTTATTCAAACAAAAACAAAAATAAAACACACAGACGCTCCAAGTAAAGAACATAAGATGTGATCGAATAAAAATATAGTTTCAATAGAAGAAACCTGATAAGTTGATGAAGAAGGGGATGCCTTGGGCATCCCCAAGCTTAGACGCTTGAGTTTTCTTGAAATATGCAGGGATGAACCACGGGGGCATCCCCAAGCTTAGACTTTTCACTCTTCTTGATCATATATCATCCTCCTCTCTTGACCCTTGAAAACTTCATTCACACCAAACTTCTCATAAACTTCATTAGAGGGGTTAGTACACAAAAAACTTTAATCTACTTTAGATCTGTAGTGACACATTTCAAGAACTCAATAAAACATTAGCTACAGCTCTACACGTCTAGAAAGCCTCACTTAAAGTCCACAAGAGACAATGCAAAAAACAGAGACAGAATCTGTCAAAACAGAACAGCCAGTAAACACGAATTTTTAAGAGGTACTTCCGTTGCTCAAATCAGAAAACTCAAAACTAATGAAAGTTGCGTACATATCTGAGGATCACTCACGTAAATTGGCAGATTTTTCTGAGTTACCTACAGAGAATCATACCCAAATTCGTGACAGCAAGAAATCTGTTTCTGCGCAGAAAACCAAATCTAGCATCAACATTCTATTAGAGACTTCACTTGGCACAACATTGCAATAAAATAAAGATAAGGAGAGGTTACTATGGTAGTAACAACTTCCAAGACACAACAAAACAGTAGCAAAATAAAGACATGGGTTATCTCCCAAGAAGTGCTTTCTTTATAGCCATTAAGATGGGCTCAGCAGTTTTAATGATGCACTCGCAAGAAATAAGAGTTGAAGCAAAGAAGAGCATCAAAAAGTAAATCCAAAACACATTTAAGTCTAACCCACTTCCTATGCATAGGGATCTTGTACACAAATAAATTCATGAAGAACAAAGTGACAAGCATAAGAAGGTAAAACAAGAGTAACTTTAAAATTTTAAGCATATAGAGAGGTGTTTTAGTACCATGCAAATTTCTACAACCATATTTTCCTCTCTCATAATAATTTTCACTAGCTTCATGAATAAACTCAACAATATAACTATCACATACAGCATGCTTTTCATGATTCACAAACACATAATTTTTATCAAGCTCGGAAATAATAGGATTAAAACTTTCAAACCCACTTTTATCAATAATATATGCAACAAGATGATTGATCAATCTCAAAAGATATGGGACTCATAGATAAATTCAAGAACTCTCCAATCCCATTTTCATTAGTAGTAAAATTAATATTATCAAGTAACATAGGACCATCATCTAGAGATTTATCATAAACATTTGCCAAGCAAAACTCTTTAGTACCATGCATTTCGACATCAGGCACAAACAAAGCATTATCATAAGATTTATCAAAATAGCATGGATTATCATGAATAACAGTAGCATAATTATTCTCACAAGTTTCACTCATAGGTGCTATTTCAAGAGAATCCACAGGAACATAACATTCATCCTCCTTTGGTAAGCATGGAGGACAATCAAATAGTGTAAGAGATAAAGAGTTACTCTCATTAGAAGGTTGGCATGGGTAGCTAATCCATTCTTCCTCCTTTTGTTCATCACTCTCCTCTTCTTTTTCGTCCAATAAGCTTTCAGAGTTCATCAATTTCCTCCTCTTTTTCATCCAATGAGCTTTCGGGTTCATCAATTTCTTCTTCCACTGGTTCCTGCAAATTGTGAGTGCATTCTTGTGCATTAATGAGTCTCTCTTTATAATCAATGATATAAGGATTATCACTGTAGCTTTCTATGCAAAAATTAAGGATAGAAGAGACATAATCTTTAAGGTGCTTACAAACAACACAAGTTTCATAATTTTTAGCAATGAAGGATTCGATCTCAGAAGCTCCCATAAACAAAACAAATTGTTCTACTTCTTCGAACCCAAAATGAATATAGCTATTCCAATTATAGTTCTTAATTAAAAATTCCTCACTAAAGCCACATTGAAATTTAAGATGTTTAGTATCCTGTTGAGAGCAACAGTTTGTATCATTGCGTTTAAGCAAGATTTTAGCAATTGTTTTCAGTTTTTCTATCACAACACTCATAACTTTACCCGTTCTTGATTCTCTATAATTATTATATAATTCAATAAGCTCCAAATAGGTTGTAGGTTCTCCAATAGCAACAGTTTTTAATTTTTCGGTTTTTCAAAACTTTATGGATTTTCGGGTATATGAGGAAAATAAAACAAGAAAAAAACAAACTAGGCAAAAGTAAACTAAGCAAAATAATACTAGACAGAAATAAACTAAGCACAAATAAACTAGACAAAAGTAAACTAAGCAAAACAAAATAAAATAAAACAGAGAGAGAGGTAGAGTGTACTCCCCAGGTGAACTTATGAGTAGAGCTATGCCTCCCCGGCAATGGCGCTAGAAAATACTCTTGATAACCCACAAGTATAGGGGATCGCAACAGTCTTCGAGGGAAGTAAAACCCAAATTTATTGATTCGACACAAGGGGAGGTAAAGAATACTTATAAGCCTTAACAACTGAGTTGTCAATTCAGCTGCACCTGGAAAAGCACTAGTAACAGGGGTGATGTGAAAGTAGCGATGATATGAGAGCAGTAGTAACGAGTAACACGGCAGCGAGTAGTAGTAACACGGAGGCAATGGCACCGGAAAATAGTTGATACTACTTCCAATGACATGTAGAACGAGTATATGATTATGAGAGATGGACCGGGGTTCCCGGCTATCTACACTAGTGGTAACTCTCCAATAACAAGTGTTGGGTGAACAAATTACAGTTGGGAAATTGATAGGATTGAAATAGCATTAAGACAGAACATCAAGATTATTAATCATGTAGGCATGTTTTCCATATATAGTCATACGTGCTCGCAATGAGAAACTTGTACAACATCTTTTGTCCAACCAGCCGGTGGCAGCCGGGCCTCAAGGGAATCTACTGGCAATTAAGGTACTCCTTTTAATAGAGCACCGGAGCAAAGCATTAACACTTGCTGAAAACATGTGATCCTCATATCTAAGCCTTCCCCTCCAGTTATCCCAGTTCTTGTCACTCTGGGGCCTCGGGTTCCGGACATAGACATGTGCAAACAACTTGTAGATACAATCTAAGCAATAAGTATAGAGCTTAAATCTAAGATCATGCCACTCGGGCCCTAGTGACAAGCATTAAACACAACAAGATTGCAGCAACAATAACTTCACAAACTTTATAGATAGACTAATCATAATGTAACAATCCATCGGATCCCGACAAACACAACACCGATTACATCAGATGGATCTCAATCATGTAAGGAAGCTCATGAGATCATTGTACTGAAGTACATGGGGGAGAGAATACCAATTAGCTACAGCTAGAACCCGTAGTCCATGGGGGAACTACTCACGCAGCATGATGGAGGCGGTGGCGTTGATGGAGATGGCTTCCGGGGGCACTTCCCCGTCCCGGCAGGGTGCCGGAACAGAGACTTCTGTCCCCCGAAACGGAGTTTCGCGATGGTGGCGGCGCCCCTGGAGTCTTTCTGGAGTTTCGTCAATTGGGGTCGAAGTTTTAGGTCAGGACGGCTTAAATAGGCGAAGAGTCGGAGTCGGAGGGGCCACGGGGCCTCCTCACACTAGGGCCCCCCCCTTGGGCCGCGCCGCCACCACGTGTGGGGCCCCCAGGGCTCCCCTCTGATCCCTCTCTGGCTCTCTGGAAGCTTCCGGGAAAAATAAGGTTCTGGGCGTTGATTTCGTCCGATTCCGAGAATATTGCCCGAACAGCCTTTCCGGAACCAAAAACAGCGGAAAACGAGAACCGGCACTTCGGCATCTTGTTAATAGGTTAGTTCCGGAAAATGAATAAAAAATTATAAAGTGCGAGCAAAACATGTAAGTATTGTCATAAAACAAGCATGGAACATCAGAAATTATTGGTACGTTGGAGACGTATTAATCAGCCATGTATCGACTAACCAAACTCGTAGCATATGATAAATCAGGACGAGAACAAACCATGACATACATCAAGGAACCAACAGAACTAGAATATGGAACTCGTGACATGTACTCAATATCTTCATCAGTACTAGGACATTGCAATGCTGACAATTTGAAGTGAGGAGCCATAGGTGTACTAACAGACTTTGCATCATGCATATTAAAACGATGAAGAACTTTCTGAATGTAATTTTGCTGACTATGAAATAACACACTAGATTTTTTGTCTCTTGTAATTTCCATACCTATTATTTTCTTAGCAGCACCAAGATCCTTCATCTCAAACTCACTACTTAATTGTGACTTTAAAGTACTGATATCTTTCTTGCTCTTGGCAGCAATCAACATATCATCAACATATAACAGCAAGTATATTGGTGATCCATTAACAAACTTGATATAAACACAACTATCATACTGAGATCTCTTAAACTCATGTGCAAGCATAAATGAATCAAACCTTTTATACCATTGTCTTGGAGAATGTTTCATACCATAAAGGGATCTCTTCAACTTGCAAACAAGATCCTCCTTACCAGGCACAACAAAACCTTCAGGTTGGTCCATGTATATCTCCTCCTCAAGCACCATGCAGAAAAGCAGTCTTTACATCTAGCTGCTCAAGCTCAAGATCATGCATAGCCACAATACCAAAGAATGCACGTATGGAACTATGCTTCACAACCAGAGAGAATACATCATTATAATAGATACCTGGAATTTGGCTGAAACCTTTTGCTACTAACCTTGCCTTAAACCTCGGAGGCTCATTAGGAGACAAACCTTCCTTTCTTTTAAATATCCACTTACAGTGGACATCCTTCTTTTGTTTAGGCAAAGGCACAACATCCCATGTGTCATTTTTGTCAAGCGATTGCATCTCCTCTTGCATAGCAGAAATCCACTTCACGCGGTCAACGGATGCAACGGCCTCAGTATATGTAGCAGGTTCAGTATCATGCTCCACCTGTTCAGCACAACTCAAAGCATGATGAACAAGATTACATTCTTCAATTAAACGAGGACGTGGATCTTTGTTACGCCTCGGTCTATCAGCATCAATGGAACCATTTGTTTGCTGCAAAACAGGTGGTGAGTGCTGAACAACGGTGTTATCATTTTCAGCAACATTATTTTCTTTCTCCTCCACGTGCTCCACCTGCACGCTAATCCTCTCTGGCTCATCATCAGAAACATCAGAAAAATCAGTAGCATCAGAAACATCTGTAGATGAACTCTTATGAAACATGACAGCCTCATTAAAAATAACATTCCTGCTATGCAAAACTTTCTTAGTTTCAGGATTCCACAACCTGTATGCCTTAACTCCTGAACCATAACCAAGAAACACGCACTTGACAGCTCTAGGTTCTAACTTTCCATTATCAACATGAGCATAAGAAGTGCAACCGAAAACTCTCAACAGTGAATAATCAGCAGGTGAACCAGACCATACCTCAATAGGAGTTTTCTTATCAAGCGGAATGCAAGGTAACCAATTTATCAAGTAACAGGCGGTGGAGGCTGCTTCAGCCCAAAAATGTCTATGCATACCAGCATTGGACAGCATGCAGCGAGCCTTGGAGATGATGGTTCTGTTCATCCTCTCTGCCACACCATTCTGCTGAGGAGTATATGGGATGGTGAATGGATCGTAGCGAACAAGAGGGGGGGTGAATGGCGCTACGGCAAGTTTTAACCTTTTTCAATTTTAGCGCAACCGGAAGGTAAAGGTGATAAATTTTGCAATAGCGGTGTTCCTACAATGATTCTAGGATATGTGCAACAAGTAAAGGAATCAACAAGATAGTAAGAGTAAGGAGCGAGACAACCGGAGGGCGCGGAGGCGAGGCGAGGTTTGTTTACCGCAGTTCCTTCCACAACAGGAAGTACGTCTGCGTTGAGGAGGTGCTAGTCTCACACAAGAGACTAGACGGCCACACCACGAAGGAAGGCCTCACCTTCTTCCTCGAGAGAGCTCCACGGAGGTGCTCTCCCTCTTCCACTAAGGCACCGGTCGAGGCGGTGATTCCTTCACAAGGTCGGGGCGAGCTCCACACACAAGGATGCTCCCAACACCCTATGGAGCTAGTACATCACCAAGCTAGACTCCATAGTTGCACATGTCCAATGCTTCACCATAGGAACCCATCTCCAATGCTCCACCAAAGGAACCCTTCCAATGCTCCACCAAGAAGCTCTTCCAATGCTCCACCCAGAAGCTCTTCCAGTGCTCCACCAAGAAGCTCTTCCACCAAAGGAACCCTAACACCAAGATCCACTAAGGAGTACCACGAATTGGTGAACTTTCTCTCGGTAGAATGATAGATCGGGGTCTCCTCCACCACCTCTCAAAGTATGAGCAAGATTGGTTGGGTGGATGAGGAGATCCCCTCAATTTTGAGCTCAGCAACAATGGAGGAGAGAGAGAGAGAAGAGCTAAAGCGAGCTGGAGAAGAAGGGGCCTTTATATAGGTCCCTCCAAATCCAACCGTTACCTGCTGTTTTTGCCTAAGTGGTACTACCGCTTCTGGAAGCGGTACTACCGCTCTGAGTTCGAATCCCCACTGAACTTGTCCACGGGGACACATTGCGGTAATACCGCAGGCGGTACCGCTCGAGGTACCGCAACAGGGTCTAGAGCTTACTGGACTCGAAGCGGTACCGAAGCGGTACCACAGCGGTACGACCGTAACGCGTTACGGTACTTGAGCGGTACCGTGGGCGGTACTACCGCTCTCAAGCGGTACTACCGCTCATGGTACTGTAAAGGTACCGCAACGTGTTCTGTGGGGCATTTCCGTGTGCAATCCTCAGAGAGGTATCTCGGGCGGTACCAGTAGGGGTAGCGGTACTACCGCTCCTGGTACCGGTAGTACCGCTATGGCTAAAACATCTTTTTCCTCTTTTCCTCTCCTACCATGTTACCTCACGACACACACACAAAACCAGAAAGCCTAAGAACTACGCTTCGGTCTTCTGATCATAATGTGTTTGGCGAGGGTACCGTGCAACCTACAAACCTATCAATGAAAAACTTTGTGCATGGTTAGAATTGTTCGAGTGTTGTTATCAAACACACAAAACAAGGGTCATAGATCTTGCTCTTACAATCTCCCCCTTTTTGGTGTTTGATGACAACACACGAATTTGCAATAATTCATAGGATATTATGATAAGGTATATGATTTGTAAGAGTAGACGAAGCTCCCCCTAGATGTGTGCATATTTAGAATATGCATTTGTATACAAATGCACACATCCTAGAGAGAAACTCCCCTAGATTCTACAAACCAAGCATAAGTGCTAAGAAGAACATATGACAAGATCATATAGCACAAGCACACTATGGAGGCAAGTATAAGTGCATATAGGAGAGTTTGGGTGAAACTTTTCATACCTTTGCCTTGAGAGAAAACCCAAACTCATAATAATAAAAGCCTCCATAGGATTGATGTAGCCGATCAAGGATAAATAGTGAAGACCATTAAGCTACGAACGATTAAGTCTTAATACAAACCGGGGGATCGGGAGATCCACGAATATAGTAGCAAACACTCATACGAATAAAGTTTCGAATAACTAGGGAAAAGATTTGATGCCAAGGCCGAAAGAACCAAAATGAAACACCAAGCCCCTTGGCATCCCCATGCAAATTCCCGTTCCTAATAGATCAACTTCTCCCCCTTTGGCATCGAGACACCAAAAAGGGAGAAGGAGCATACTAATGTCCCAAGGGGATCACTCGTCATCATCATCCTCGTTCTCATCACCCTCGTCCTTGACATCTTCCTCCTCTTCATCTTCGTCTTCATCATCATCGTCTCCATCTTGAGCAAGACCCTTGCCATGAGGTGGTGGAGATGGACGAACAATATGCTCGGGGATGGAGTCCTCGGAACTTGACCAAGTAAGCTTCGACTTCCACTCACCGGGAGGAGTGATGTTGTCCTTGGAGCCCTCGGAGACCGGGAGTTGCATGTGCCTCATCATGGCCTTTTGGCGTTGGCGGATCTTCTTGTTGTCGTGATGAGCTTGATACATCCTATCTTCGAGATCCCTCTTGAAGCAAAAGGACTTCTTGAGGCGAGCGGTGAGCTTGGCGAAGAGGCTCTTGGTCTTGATGGAGTTGGGCACATAGTCGGAATCATCACTATCGGCTTCGTCTTCGTCCTTGTCCTTGGGAGCATTCTTGCCATACCTTGGAGGGTCATGCTTCTTGACAAGGGGGCTCTTTTCCTTATGGATAGTGATGTTGGGACGGCATTGCTCAAGAAGATCTCCACGGCCCGCTTGTTCCCACTTTAGGCAAATGAGTCTCATAATGTAGGGGGCATATTGAGGGAGTTTGCGAAGAAATGCACAATCACGCATCTCATGCCAAATGTAATCCAAGACGTCCAATTGCTTGCCGTGGCCCCTCATCTCATGAGTACGCACAAGAAGGTTCACAAGAAACCCATGCACTTCATCATGGTTGGTGTGCTTGGGGTTGATGGTGCTGCGATAGATCCGATTCATGATGTCGTAGACGGGGAGGAGGTGGTAGGCACTTCCACACAACATCCTTCCGGGAATGTAGAGGTCGGCCATCTTCTCTTTGGCCATTGGCTTGGGCTGAAGGTGAATCTTGAAGATGTTGGTGTCATAGTCATTAAGCTCATATCCAATACCTCTAGCAAACTCCTCCCACGTAGCCTCCATCACATGCTCCCTAGTCATCCATTTCAACGAGCGAAAACCTCCTCCATCCTCAAGGAAAACGGCTGTGGCGTAGAATTGGCATATCACCTCTTTTGAGTAGTTGTGAGAGAAGGTCATCAGAGGTGTCAGTCCTTGTTCTTCACAAATCTCAAGAGCTTCACCGAAATACTCGAGGTTGGAGTTGAGCTTGTCCATGTTGATGGAGTATTGAGGGCAACATTTGAACTCCTTGGCCCCATAGACCTCATTGTAGATCCTCTCTTGGTTGACATGATGAAAGAAGTGATTGGGGCATTGACGAGCATTTCTTGGTAGCAAATAAGGGTTGGCCCCTCGAATTTCCATGAATTGGCCTTTCTTGATGTCAACCATTGATTTTTGTGGGCCCCTTGTGCCCGCTGCTGTTTCCTCTCGTCGCTTGGTGGTTCTTGCCGGTACAATCTCCTCTTGCTCGTCTTCCTCTCGATGACGACGAGAGGATGGCTTGACCTTGCCACCACGGGTCCTAGGTGCTCCTGTGAATAGCAAAGGTTTGGGAGGGGATAGGGGATAAGTGCACAAGCCGAGAAATTAAGGATCAAAGTGGACACTAACAAGCAACATTGGTGACTCTTAGACAGAGCGGTAGTACCGCAATTTCAATCCGGTAGTCCGCTTTGACCGGTAGTACCGCCCGAGGATGAGCGGTACTACCGCTTAAGCTCCGCACAGCCAAATCGAGATCGTGTCCATGGTAAAAATCGATCTAGAGACACACATTGTTGCTAGCTAGTATCCCTGCACATGAATAGCTTCCAAGAATGCTTCTCCACCACAAAACTCCAACAAACCCTAGCATATGCATCTAGGGAGTTCAACACACCCTAGAGAGAGAAATTAGGGTTCATACCGGAGGACATGGCGGAGAAGGGGTTGGGGAAGCTTCTCCACAGAGGAGATTTGGCCGGCGGCGGCTGGAAAAGGAGATCGGGGCCGATCTCCTCGAGGTCTTGAGCTTGGAGGAGCTTTTGACTTGAGGTGGAAGAGGAGTTGTGGTGATTTGGGGTAAACCCGACCCCAACCGGTACCTCTTGTCAAAAGATGCAAGCGGTAGTACCGCTCCTAAAAGCGGTAGTACCGCTTACCGGTACTGGCCCGGTACTTAGAGCGGTAGTACCGTTCTGGGGATATTTGTTCAGTTTCGTCAGAGAACTGCCCCAGAGCGGTAATACCGGCTCAAGAAGCGGTAGTACCTTCCTCCAAATTCAAAAACCTCAGATTTTGGTGTAGACTTGTGCTTTTAGACTGAGTTGGCTCAAGAGATAGATGATGGCTTAGGATTAGATTACGGAACTGTTAAGGTACTACCCACCCAAGCTTGCAAGAATCAAAGCAAGAAAAGCCAAGCTTGGGTGAATCTCCCGTGAAGAAACAAAGAGAAAAGAAGAAATGACAAACAAAAACAAGAAGAGAAAAGAAAACAAAACAAAAGGAACAAACACTCCTCGAGGAGGAGGTTTGGTGGTCGAAGCCACCGTGTAAGAGTTTGGTAGTGTGAGGTCGCGTAGAGACCTAGGACTCACGACTACAACTCAACATGAGGCCCATAGTCACTTGATTGACGGATGCCATATGCTTTTGGGTTTCTTTGTGCATCATGGGGGGAGGGATAGCTCAATAATTTAAACCGCACTCCCCCTATGTTCATGCGTGCTTTACATCTAGACATATGGCACAAGAGTGGTATAGGTATCCACTTATGACACAATGTCCGAATGAGAAGCACAAAGGTAGAGAGGCAAACCTTGACGATAATCGATAGAGAGTGAGTCCATTATCTTGTTGGGCACATTCGGGAAGAATTGATACTTGGGACTGCTATACCGTTGAATCCCATCATATCTTTCTCTTGAGTATGTCTTGTTCTTTGCTTGAATTATGAGAGAGTCTTGACGCTTTAGCACCTCGGCGAGAATCGATCAAGAGGATAGGTTCTTGTCAAGTTCCTTGATCTTCATCATGATTTGGGTCCTCGCCTTGACCTCATTATTGTTGATGCCGAACTTTAGGTTGTGGAATAGATGACCTAGCACTTGGTTGTCCAATGAAAAAGACTTGGCCTTGTGGTGTCGATGGCTCCACATAGGTGGAACTTCGTCCTTCCCCGGTACTCATAGAAGGTAGCTTTTGAGATCGGCGTGTGCCAACACTCATCCTTCCTATGGTAATCGGGGAAATTGCATCTCCTTTCTCACAAGAAGCACTTCGCCTCCTCCAAAGAACTATTATATCCATCAAAATGTCTCATCACTCAATACCACAAACTTCACAATAGACTCATACTTTATCATCATGCTTGAGTGTCTTCTTAGGTTTGTCTCTCACTTCCGGCAACCCTATGAGGTTAGGGTAAGAGTATGGCTAGGAGCAAAAGGTGGATTCCTTCTTTGCCAATGAAGATATCCAAGATCTTGAGAACAAACTCCGTTCCATTGTTGCTTCTTCTTGCAAGGATTATGTTATAGAATTTGTATTGAAATTGTTTGAGAGACTTCATCATGGTTCATTTCTTTCAACACAATTCCTACAAAACACAATTTCTACACAAAGAAGCAAGTTCCATTAGTCCTAGGCCGTGGCCTCTTGAAGAGACTAGCTCCACAAGAGGACCACTACATGTTCATAATAGAAGGTACAAAGACCCAAGAGTGTAGAGAAATGAACAAAGAGTATATATGTAAGAGTCTTGACAAGGTAGGACTTGATCACCACCTTGTCAAGGCTCCAATACCTTTAAGCTTGCTTGTGTCGTCGTCATGAGAAAGATGGATATAAGGACTTGATGACGACAACGAATTCCTTGCTTCCGGACATAAGACTTGTGGCTTCAAGATAACCACCCAATAAGCATCTCCGAAAGCAAGGCCCTTCATGGATCAAGAGTTGGAAATAGGAGCCCATTTTTCAATGGGCCCTATCTTCATATCCTTTGCTTCATTGATCCTTCTTCCTCTCTCAATCTTCTTTGGCATAATTTCCACTTCTCCTTCATTGCATAAGTCCTCGTGGGCTTCAATGACTCCTTCCAAGAATTGGATTTGAATTTGGAGACTCTCAATCTCGGACCTCAAGTTGTTAGCTTCATCTTCTCGATCCAATAGAGCTTCCTCAAGAAGAGAATTCCTTCTCAAGAGTGAATGCTTGTGTCTCTCTAAAGTGGCAATGTCGTCCTCATGATTACGACAAATGTAATCCTTGCCTGAGCGTTTATATTCTTCTATGGCTTCATCTTGCATAAGCTTGATCACCATAAGTTTGTCCTTGCTTCTCTTAAGATAAGCAATTTCATCCTCATAGTTACAACAAGTGACCTTTTCTTTTCTCAAACGGATCCACTCCAACAAGGACTCATTTTGCCTCTCATTCACTTCGACTAGCTTGACCTTTTGTTTCTTTAGAGTGGCAATCTCTTCTTCATGATCACAACATTGCACCTTCTCTTTACTCAAGCGATAGTACTCATCTAAGGCCTCCTCTTGAGTTGAGATGACATCCAAGAGCTTTGCATTGTGTTTTCTCAAGAAGCATACTTCGTCAAGGAGCTTGTCAGAACATGAATTAGGACCTTCATCTTCTTTCTTCTTGGCAAAGGTTGCAACAACCTCAATTGACCATTCATGATCTTCTTCAAGATAATCCTTATTTGTCTTGAGCTTGTCCAACCAACCAAGAGTATAATCTCGATCCTTGAGTTGGGAGATGAGAGAGTTGTTGTAGTCTTCAAGAATAAGAGCACTAGTTTCAAGAGTCATCATGCACACTTCTTCCTCATAAGCTTGGGTGAGAGAGATAAGCTCCAATTCCTTCTTCTTCTTTTCAAGCCCTTCATTTTATACCATATGATCTTCATCTTCAAGCATATTAGTTCTAGGCTTCTCGGTGGAGGAGATCTTGGTGACCTCGTTGTTGGGGGATAGCTTGGAGAGCCCTTTGGGAAGAGGTCTACATCCGCTCTTGCGAACGAGCTTTCCATCATGTTCATCTCTTCTCTCATAGATACATTCCGCAACAAGATGCCTTTTGTCACCACAATTGTAGCAAGATGATCTTGAGCTTCGTCTCTTGATTCCCTCCCAAAAACTCTTGGTGATAGGGGGCATGTGTTCACGATACAATGCAAAGTCGAGCTTGTGGGTAGAGTGGGGGTGAGCAACATGATCTTCCGCATTCTTCTTAGATATGGCCATTGACTTCGTCATGGCCATGTTGTTCACTTCATTTAAGCAAGAGCTTTGGATGTTCACATGTTCGAGGAAGAGCATGTCAAGTTTGTCCCAAGCTTCCTTGGCGGTCTTGAGCGAGCGGATATGAGTGCGATCCTTGGGAGTAATGGCCAAGTGGATCATGTTGATGGCGATGACGTTGAGTTGGTTGTCCACCACTTCCCTTCTTGTCAAGTTCATTGGGTCTCGTGGTGAATATCCCTCTTCAATGATGCGCCAAAGCTCGGTAGAAGCACTGCGCACATGAGAACGCATTAAGAATTTCCAATCACCAAACCTATTATAATCAAGTAATGGTGGTGAACCATGAGGAAAAATGCATGGCATGGGTATTGGGACATTTAAGGCACGATCACTTGGTGAAAACACCGCATGAATATCTATTAATTGTCCCGCAACCGGAGATTCATCCTTCCCCTTTGATGAGGTGTCAACATCCTCAAGATCCTTTTCCCGATGTGAATTTGTTGATTGCTCAACAATCTCAACACAAGGAAAAGTGCTAACTTGTGATGGGGAAACATTGACACCTCCCTTAGCATCTATGATGGGGTTTGGTTTTGGAGTAATCAACTCCATCATCATAGCCTTCAATTGAGATACAATGGATGACTCCAATTTCTTGAGGTCATCCAAAGTAGCCGGAGTATTATCGGCACTTGATGATGGAGATGATTGCTCACGGGGAAGGACTCCATTCACAACCACCTCTTGTTCGGCCATTTCTTAGGCGGTTAAGCCCGAGCAAGAAAACCTTGCTCTGATACCACTTGAATGGATCGTAGCGAACAAGAGGGGGGTGAATGGCGCTACGGCAAGTTTTAACCTTTTTCAATTTTAGCGCAACGGAAGGTAAAGGTGATAACTTTTGCAATAGCGGTGTTCCTACAATGATGCTAGGACATGTGCAACAAGTAAAGGAATCAACAAGATAGTAAGAGTAAGGAGCGAGACAACCGGAGGGCGCGGAGGCGAGGCGGGGTTTGTTTACCGCAGTTCCTTCCACAACAGGAAGTACGTCTGCGTTGAGGAGGTGCTAGTCTCACACAAGAGACTAGACGGCCACACCACGAAAGAAGGCCTCACCTTCTTCCTCGAGAGAGCTCCACGGAGGTGCTCTCCCTCTTCCACTAAGGCACCGGTCGAGGCGGTGATTCCTTCACAAGGTTGGGGCGAGCTCCACACACAAGGATGCTCCCAACACCCTATGGAGCTAGTACATCACCAAGCTAGACTCCATAGCTGCACATCTCCAATGCTCCACCATAGGAACCCATCTCCAATGCTCCACCAAAAGGAACCCTTCCAATGCTCCACCAAGAAGCTCTTCCAATGCTCCACCAAGAAGCTCTTCCACCAAAGGAACCCTAACACCAAGATCCACTAAGGAGTACCACGAATTGGTGAACTTTCTCTCGGTAGAATGATAGATCGGGGTCTCCTCCACCACCTCTCAAAGTATGAGCAAGATTGGTTGGGTGGATGAGGAGATCCCCTCAATTTTGAGCTCAGCAACAATGGAGGAGAGAGAGAGAGAAGAGCTAAAGCGAGCTGGAGAAGAAGGGGCCTTTATATAGGTCCCTCCAAATCCAACCGTTACCTGTTGTTTTTGCCTAAGCGGTACTACCGCTTCTGGAAGCGGTACTACCGCTCTGAGTTCGAATCCCCACTGAACTTGTCCACGTGGACACATTGCGGTACTACCGCTTGCGGTACCGCTCGAGGTACCGCAACAGGGTCCAGAGCTTACTGGACTCGAAGCGGTACCGAAGCGGTACCACAGCGGTACGACCGTAACGCGTTACGGTACTTGAGCGGTACCGTGGGCGGTACTACCGCTCTCAAGCGGTACTACCGCTCATGGTACCGTAAAGGTACCGCAACGTGTTCTGTGGGGCATTTCCGTGTGCAATCCTCAGAGCGGTATCTCGGGCGGTACCAGTAGGGGTAGCGGTACTACCGCTCCTGGTACCGGTAGTACCGCTATGGCTAAAACAGCTTTTTCCTCTTTTCCTCTCCTACCATGTTACCTCACGACACACACACAAAACCAGAAAGCCTAAGAACTACGCTTCGGTCTTCTGATCATAATGTGTTCGGCGAGGGTACCGTGCAACCTGCAAACCTATCAATGACAAACTTTGTGCACGGTTAGAATTGTTCGAGTGTTGTTATCAAACACACAAAACAAGGGTCATAGATCTTGCTCTTACAGATGGTGTGGTGCCTAACAATGGCTTCATTGCTGCAATAATCATTGAAAACAGTAGAAAAAAACTCCATGCCATTGTCAGTACGAAGCAATTTAACTTTTTTTCCGTTTGCTTCTCTACCATAACTTTCCACTTTCTAAAAACATCAAACACATCAGATTTATGTTTCAGAAAGAAAGGCCACACTTTTCTGGAGTAATCATCTATGATAGTAAGCATGTAATTTTCACCACCAAGAGAAGTCTTGCGGGAAGGTCCCCACACATCAGCATGCACATAATCTAGAATCCCTTTAGTGGTATGAACAGAAGCATTGAATTTAACTCTTTTATGCTTACCAAAAATGCAGTGCTCACAGAACTCAAACTTACTCAAATTGCAGCCATCTAGCAGGTCTCTCCTGTGCAATTCTGCCATGCCATGTTCACTCATATGTCCAAGACGCATATGCCACAGATTAGTTTTACCAGGTTCATCAGGAATAACAACAGCAGCAATACCAGACAAAGTGCTACCTCTAAGAACATATAATTTTGCAGAATTCATATCACCAATCATGTGAACGAGAGAACCTTTTGATACCTTCAGAACTCCGCGGGAACCGGAGTGTTTGTACCCATCAACATCAAGGGTACTGAGAGAGATCAGATTTTTGGCCATGCCAGGTATGTGCCTTACATCTGTCAGAGTGTGTGTCATGCCATCATGCATCTTGATCTGAACGAAGCCAATGCCCATGATCTCACGTGGGTTGTTATCTCCCATACGCACAACATCTCCACTCTGCACAAACTCATAAGAACTGAACCAGTCTTTGTTACAGCAAATATGAAACGAACATGCAGAATCAAGGATCCACTCATCATTACCAGAAACACAACCAGCAAAAACAACTAGGCAATCGCCATCAGAATTATCAGTGGAAACAACAACAGCCTTACCATCACCCTCAGATTTGTTTTTCGGTTGGTAAGTACCGTTTCTTTTCTCTTTGTTCTGCAACTTCCAGCAATCATCAATATTGTGGCTAGATTTCTTACAATACTTGCAGAACTTACCATCTCGTCCCTTGGATTTTGAGCGACCTCTGTCGGTCTTGCTCTTGTCTATGTTGTAGTTGTTGTAGTTGTTGTTTCTGTTCTCGGTCCTGCCTCGGACCTGCAGTGCTTCTGCCTTAGATGATGAACCCTCTGCCTGCACCATAGATTTCATCTTTTCCCTCTGCTGGAGGGGACTCATAAACTTCGGCAAGGGTTAGTTCATCACGACTGTATATAATAAGGTGTCTCGAAAATTCGCAAAAGAAATAGGCAACGAGACTAACAGTATAAGAGTGAGATCCTCATCATCATATTTTACCTCCATGGACAGCAAATCAGAAACGATCTCTTTAAAGATCGATAGGTGATTCATCATTGAAGCACCTTCTTGCAGCTTGTGCGAGAACAACTTCATCTTCACGTGCATCTTACTGGTTAGATCTTTAGACATGCAGATCGATTCCAGTTTCAACTACAGCGCCGCTGCGGATTTCTCAGACAACACTTCCTGCAAGATATTATTGGATAGATGAAGATGAATTAAAGAAAACGCCTTACGGTCTTTCCTCTTTTCATCGTAGGTCCAGGTCTTGGCATCTTTCTTGCCAAATCCATCAAGAGCTTCATCCAGATCAGAAGATTGAGTAAGTATCGCCCTCATCTTCACTTGCCACAGAGAAAATCTCGTGGTGTAATCCAGCTGCGGTAGATCGAACTTCAAGGCACACACGGGCTCTGATACCACTTGTTATAAAAGCGACAAGCAAATAACGAAGAACGAAACAAGAACACACGCAGGGGACACAAGATTTAACGTGGAAAACCCCTTCCAACACAGAAGGGAAAAAAACCACGGGCGCCAGCCAGCAAAACTTCACTATATCGAGGATGTTTACAAACGCCGTGGGTTATCTTATATTCTGATAAATCCTAGCCAGCGGCTTACAAGATATATACGGGCCTCGCTCCGCTCGTCAGAAGTTAGCCTCCCTTTAGTATATGAATTTGGATCACAATACAACAGTTACCTACGACGTTTTTGGTTGCTGGCCTGGCGTGTGTTTCTCCTTTCATACCACTTAGATCCAGTGTGCGTGAGGCTAAGGGCTTAGATGACTTCTACATTGAGTTCGGTTGCATGAAAGCCATTTTCCGCACTGGGAAAAAAAGATGAAATCATGTTGTTTAGTCAGCTGTTTTAGGCTCCACAGTGTAAAACGCGCGGTGTAAAAACATTTTCCCGAATCTGTGAAGTTACAAGAACATTTATGCATAAATAAGGAGGAATAACAAGACTACAATAGAAGCTGTCATATTAAATCACCAATAGAAACTTAATTACTTTAGTTTAGGCGAGGCATAATAGCAAACTTTAGTTTAGAACATAGTCTACATATCTAACAACACATCGTTCATGCAGTAGTCGAAGATGGTGACCTTGTAGACATCACCCTGGAGAACCTTGAAGGTCATGAAGTGCCCGATCTTGATGTCGCGAGCAATGGAAATCCAGCCCAACCTTGACCTCCTACCATTGGCATCCTTCATCTTTTCCATCGTGTAGCAGCCGGTGTTGGTCTTCGATGATGATCCTTGAGACGGGGCCAAGGTAGCGTTGGAAGGAGTCAGCAATTGGAAGCAAGTCCAACCTGGGTGCCATGATAACCAGTGGTGGAGCTTGGGCCATACATTTGGGGGGGGGGGGGGGGCAAATGGGCTGGGAGGAGAGAAATAGCAAGGTTTTGGGTTAAATTGGTGGGGGGGGGTCGTAGTGGACCCTTCAGAGATTTTCAATGGGCTGGGGGGCGGCACCCCCCCCCTGGAGCAACATAGCTACGCCACTGATGATAACCTTGGCAAAATGGATTGGACCAACATCGTCATGGAAGTGGCCCACCCTCATCGGCCTTCCTCTCGGCCTCTTGGAGGTGTTCCTTCTCCAACAGGTCATGGGTCATCCTTTCAAATTAGATGGTGCCACACTTTAATCCTCCGCCGATTCAAGAAAATAGCAAACATAATTCAGAACAGAGAGCCTCATACTTGAGGCACACGGAAATTAAAGAGAGGACCATTCACTAGAAATATATTATTGCATGATACAAGGTATTGCAATATCATCACTAGAGCACATAGTACCACATATTATAATCATCCGCACAAATAGCCAAGATTGGCTTATGCAAGCACATCATAATTACATGCCTCATCATAATCATATCTAAATGTTCTAACATATGTCCCTACGATATCGGGGAGAATGCACATCTCAACGAGTGTGCACTACCGGGTATTGCGGAGGCATCGGATGGACAAACTAGTCATTGAGATAATCAAATATTTACCAAGTACCTTGGACAAGTAATGTTGTTGTACAGAATACATGTTAAATGGTCGCCGAAACATTGCAAACAACAAGCCTAACATGAAACAATTATAAGTGGCTACATGGTGATCATCGGCTTTGCATGCATCATCGGCCTTACATGAAACCCTAACGTGAAAAATCCCCAAATGTTGCAACATTGAGGCCGTAAGAACACATCTAGCCTAATCGGGCTTAATCTAACCATAAAGCAAAGCAACATAAATGTAGATTTGCACATTTTGACGTCCGCGCGAATAGACCCCATGAACAAGTACGAGGATAATCGCTCATAGAAACAGAAATTAACCCATCAGTTAAGATCTACCGTGCATGTTGGTTAAGCACAAAATTAGCATCCTACATACAAATCTGCAACCATACAATTGTCTGAGAGTGGGTTGTGGGCTTACTGCCATTGATGGAGATCGAGAAGTAGAGCTTGTGGCGGGGAAGAAGGTGTCGATATCGATGAAGGCTTGTCGACACTCCCGCCCTCGCTGGTTGGAGTGGTGCTCTTTGATCTACCGGCGGGAGTGCAACCGCCGGTGCCAATATGAGGGGAGAGGAGAGGGTGGGTGTCAAAGGGAAGTGAGAGGGAAGAGTGAGGGTGACGGGATTTATTGCGAGCCTTCTCGATGCATCACGTCGTCTCAAGATATTCCCCACAAGTGCAGCCACGTACCCCTCTTGTGCTCGCCACAACGTGTCCCGCCGTGAGCTGCCGATTCAGACGCCCGCTAGCCAACTTTTAGGCTATTTTGAGAAGCGTGCGATGCATGAACGCTAAAACACAGTGGGCTAAGAGCATGTCTAACAGGCCCCGTATATTTCTGCCCCTTAAAACGCGAGTAGAGGGCCCTGTATTCACTTTTCGCCGGCCGAAAACTCGTCCGAGCTAGCAGACCCCTTATGGCCGTATCCCCACATCCCGTAAAACAGAATATTAGAACCAACACAACACAGAATATTAGAACCAACACAGTTTGCAACCCCTCAAAACAGTGTTTTTGACAAACTGGATATTAGAACCAATACAACATTCACATAAAATAAAAGTTTTACATCACACAATAATCGCCATAATTATTACAATAATATTTTTCGGAAATGTTAACAAATGTTCTAATGGAAGAATTAAACAAATAACAAATGTTCCCACAATCAAACAATCAAGATAAATATTTCACACATACAACAATAGGAAATGAATGTAATAACTCATTGGCCATGCAACTGCCAGTGGTGATCAATCAGATCTTGGGTGAGCTGGTGATGAGTCTCGGCATTTTCAATGCCTCGATGAGCTGCAAGAAAAGCTTCAATCCGATCAGGATTCCTCTCGGCCTGCACTCGGGTGCCAACATTGTCATAGAAACATGGCAAGTTCAACCCTCTTTCATCTTCAATGATCATGTTGTGAAGAATCACACAACATGTCATGATATCTACAAGAGTTTCCTTGTCCCAAAACCTTGCAGGACCCCGGACAATGGCAAACTTTGCTTGCAAGACACCAAAAGCTCTCTCAATATCCTTGCGGCATGCCTCTTGATTTTTGGTGAGGCAAGCTTCCTTTCTTGTCAAAGCCTTGTCATTTTTCTCTTTTATGGACTTGACAAGAGTTGCATAGTTAGGGTAAATACCATCTGTGAGATAGTACCCCATGGTGTACTCATTATTCGTAACCTTGTAGTTACAAGTTGGTGCTTCACCCCTAACTAGTCTTGCAAACAAAGGGGATCTATTCAAGATGTTGATGTCGTTGAGTGTCCCCGGCAGTCCAAAAAAAGCATGCCAAATCCATAAGTCTTGGGAGGCCACAACTTCAAGAACAATGGTAGCATCACGGCTTTTGCCACAATACATTCCATGCCATGCTTTCGGACAATTTTTCCATGTCCAATGCATGCAATCCAAACTACCAAGCATCCCCGGCCACCCCCTCTTTTCATTGATCTCCATGAGCCTTTTTGTATCTTCCTCATTTGGAGCTCGGAGATACGTCTCTCCATACAACTTGATCACCATCTTGGCAAACATATGCACGCAATCCTTAGTTGTTTGCACACCAATACGAAGGTACTCATCGGTATAATCTGCTGGTATACCGTATGCAATAACCCTCATGGCGGCAGATATTTTTTTATATGGGCTAAATCCCATGACTTGTGCCGTGTTTCTTCTTTGCTTGAAATAATCACAATTTGCCTCGCAATCTTTGACGATTCTCTCGAACAAAGTCCTACGCATTTGGTACCGTCTATGAAAGAGGCGGGGAGGATAGGTCGGTACCTCGGCAAAATAATCTTGCATCAGCTGCTCGTGGCCGAGTGCGCGGTTCCGCGGAATGCACATACGCCTCATCACGGAACCTTTCCTCTGATCTAGCAGCTTGGCACGGTCCTCCATGTGCTTCTCGTCGTCGTTGAGCACCTCGTCGAGGTCCGAATCGCCGGAATCCGACGAGGACCAATCGGTCGACGAATCCTCCAAATCCACCATATGCACATCCTCCGAAGCCATCTACCACGGTGAAGCATACATCAGCCCCCAAATACGTCCATTTTAACGGCTAGAACGAAGAAGAACGCGGCGGAATATTCACCAACGAAAATGGTGGAGAAGACCGCGGCGGGGGTGCGGCGGCACAGGCGGAGGGACACGGATCTTCGGCGGGAGGTGCGGTGGGCGTGGACGCAGCGCGGCGCGGCTCGGCGGGCGGCGGAGGGGGCAGATCTGACGGATTCCGGCGGCAACGGCGTGCGGGTGGCTGTGGTGGCGGCGCGAGGGAAAACGGGTGGGAAAACTGAAATGTCCGCGCGCGTTTTCTGAAATGTGATACTGGTTTGGCTCTCTATCCCCGCTCCCACCCCGCACAAGTAGGGGCAAAGACCCGCCCCATACTCGAAACTAGCAAAAATCGGAGCGGGGGGTGTTTTTACGGGATCTGCTAGACGGCCGGGTGGACCTCAAACCCGTATTCCGACGGTTATTATACGGGTTTGGCCCTTGTAAGGGATCTGTTAGACATGCTCTAACAAACACGTAAAATTCAGCCTAGGGGACGCAAGAAATGACTTCGCGAGTAACCAAGCACGTCCCTAGCAATGTATTCTAAGCACTTCACTAATTCAGTGAAGTATATATCAGTGACGCGGAATTCTTGTTCTGATTGGACCTCATTTTCAGCACCCTGTAGCTTCATCGGATTTAGTCCATGTTTTAACAAGAACAAACCATACACTTACTTTGGAACGGAGTAGTTAACATGATGATAATCAGTAACGGTTTAAGAAACGATCTAGAGTGCAGTAAAATATTACAGGTAGACATGCCGGCCCTGACACCGACACGTAGGGCGGAGTAAGTATAAACATCCGTCATCCGCTTCGTTGGATCACGCGCAAGCGGCATTGAAAAGTTGGCGTGGGATCGCGCGCGACGGTCCTGATCAAGCCCGCCGTCTCCTTCATCGATCAACCTGCTCCATCGGAACTTGTCAACTGTGTGACGTACTGCTACTCGCCTTCCTCCGCTCTTTTTGTTCAGCGTGGTCGAGTATAAATCTGGTGCGCTCTCGACCGGTTTCTGACACGCCGGCGACGACAGAGAAAAGGCTCCAAGGAACACCGGTCCCTCTCTCCTGGGTGCGCCGCGCGCGCGCGCGCGACCTGATGCTGCCATCCAGGCCGAGGTGACCAGGATCCTTACAGAATTTCATTCTTGACGAAACTTGGCTCATCCTAGGAGTAAGTTTCTAATTGTGGTGAGCATTCCGATCAATCTGACGAGCAGGTAGATATTCTCCGTGCAGATCGGGGTCGTGGGGAGGTGGGACTCTGACTCCGACTCCTCCGGCTTCCATTTCCCAGGCGACTCCTCGGCACGAGCGCAGCAGGTCCGCCACCACGTACTCCACACTATCCTCCCAGGTGCGCACGCACGTAGCTGCACATGCTGCATGGACGTCCAGTTTGGTCGACGGCAGTCCTAACTTATATATGGGCTCACTGCAGCGTGGCAGCGGCGGTGGCGACATGACCATGACGACGGAGCAGACGGAGACGACGATGCTGGAGTCGCTGATCCGCCAGACCAGGGAGCTGGAGCAGGCCAAGGTCGCGCTCGAGGAGGCCAGGCTCGAACTCGCCACGCTGCGAGGGCAGCAGGGCGCGCCGGCCCCCGCCAACGGGCCCGCGTGGAGCGTCATGGACCTCATGTTCGGCGGCGTCGACGAGGAGATCAACGGTCTGCGGGGCAGGCTCCGGGCAGCGATGCTCGCCGAGGACAAGAACAGAAAGGCCGCGGACGACCTCGCGGCCGCGCTGTCCGCCGTCACCATGGAGGCCAAGCAGGTCAAGGCGTGGCTCTCCGACGCGCAGACCGACCTGGAGCGCGCCGACGCCGAGGCCGGCCGGCTCGAGTCGCTGCTGCGCGCCACCGAGGCGGAGCTGCGGTCGGCCACCGACCAGCTCGACGCCGTCACGTCCGAGTGGAAGGAGGCCGCGGACGCCTGGCGCGGGCGGGAGAAGGCGCTGCTCGCGCGCGCCCGCGCGGCGGAGGACGACGCGGACGGGGTCCGGCGGGAGAGCGCCGAGCTCGCCGGGCTGCACCGGGCGGTCGACGGCGAGAACGGCGCCCTGCGGCGCGCGCTGGAGCGGGCCGTGGAGGAGGCCAACGCGGCCAGCGAGTCACTCGAGTTCGCCACCGGCGAGAACTCCGGGTTGCGCCACGCCCTCGCGGAGAAGGATAACACCGTGGAGTCCCTCAGGCAGGAGAACGAGGCGCTAAAGGCTAGCGAGGCCGCGGCGCAGGGGCGCGCCAAGGACCTCGACGACCAGCTCGCGGCGGCAACCAAAAAAGCCACCACCGCCGATCGTGCCGCGGAGCTGCCGCTGGACAAGTGGAGAAATGAAGCTCAGGGCAAGCTCAGCGCGGCGTTCCTGGCGGACTCCGGCAGGGTGCTGGCCACGAGCCGGAAGGACCGCATGTTCGCGTCCATCAGCAACATCGCCGAGCTCAGGTCCGCGGCGGCTGCGGCGGCCATGGACGACTACGACTACGAGTTCGATCACTTCGACGACGGGCGGCAGTACGGCGGCCTGGAGCACGCCATGAAGCACAAGAAGAGGAGGTCCGTTCTGAGGAAGTTCGGGGACTTCTTCAGGAGGAGAAGCTTCCACAGGTCTGAATTTGTGCCGGTGCCGCACTACACTACAGTAGCTACCAAGGATCTTACTAGATAGATTTGCGTGATGCTTTGCGTTGTGTGCTTGCTTGATACTACGAAATGCACACATAATAAAAATGACTTGTATGTAGTAGTATATTATTGTTCTCTCTTCAGTTATTTACCTGCTGCTGGAAACTCAATGGCAAGGCCGAATGCTTGTCTGCCTGGCCGAGTCTCCGAGAGTGATGTGACAAGAGTTGGAGGAGAAGATATTGTTTTATATGATTAGGGTGTGGTTAGTTTTAAGTAGACTAAAAATTAATTTACTTCTTAGTTAGACAGTGTTATTAAATCCTACTAGTTGCAACACATGTTGCAACTTATAACTTGCACGAAACACGAAGCAAATCTAAGATTCGGTGTTTTCTTTTTGTTACATCCTCACTTCAACTGAAAAACTCATTCGTAATCAAACTTTTAACTCATATGCACGATTAACTGTGCAATCAGATAATGTAGAATTTAACTGAGCAATAACTTTACCTTTGATATGTTGCACAATTTGTTGAGCTTTGTGGAGTTCTAGATCATGTGCAACTTGATGACAATGTTGACGCTGAGTCGATGACATATCGTGGAGGTTGAAGGCATCTCCAGCGGCCTAACTCATTTTAGACCTAAAATGTGTATATTTTAGTTTGTTTGGATTAGACCGCGGACAGCAACCTAATGCATTTTGGTTTGCGGCTGGCCTTTTCCTTGTACTTTTCCTGAGTGACTCATATAAAAATGGAAAAACAATAAAGTTTCCTAACCAAATTAATTTGAACGACATACATCCAACTAAACAACATAGTTCAAAAGAAATACAGTCCACTAAATAAACAACATAGTTCACATAAAACATATAAAATGAGATGACTACTGGTTTCATGGCAATAGCCACTGATGGTCAATCAAATCTTCTTGAACTCGATCATGAGTGTGGCGATCACGGATCCCATGATGCACGTGTAGAAACTTCTCAAACGTTGATGCCCCAGGCTGCTGCGCAACCAATTCACTCTGAAATTGCACCCTTCATCATGGAGGCCTTTGCATGATCACACAAGCGGTCATCACCTCCCACATGGTCTTAATGCTCCATGTTCTAGTAGGGTGCCGGTCAATAGCCAGGAGATTGCAGTATACCAAATATCCGCTCCACATCTTTCCTACAAGCGTCTTGTTGTTTGAAAAACCTCTTCATTTTCTTCTTTAGGGGCCAGGGTAGATGCCATCAACAAGATAATAGAGTTTGCCTAAGAGACATGCCTTCCGCAAGCCTAGAGAATACCTAAGAGCGTTGGAGCATGTTGATATCATTGTGCGAACCTGCCATGTCAAAGAAAGAATGTCAAACCCATAGATCATGTGATGCAACAGCCTTAGGAATGGCAATGCATCCCTCTGCGTGCCCGTTATACTACCCCTGCCATGTAAAAGGACATTTCTTCCACTCTCAGTACATGAAATTTATGCTTTCAGTCATCCCGGAAAAATCCTTGCCACGTTGATCGATAATAGGTTGTTGGTGTAGTCAATGTTTAGCCCTCTCAGGTAAACACCGTCGAACACCGCAATTACAGATTTGCAAAATTTGTACATCGACTCAAGGCATGTGATCTCGCTAATTCTCAAGTACTGATCAATAAGATCACCGGCTACTCCATATGCAAGTATGAGAATAGGCACGGAACTTTTTTGGTAAGTGGTGAAGCCTAGTTACCGGCGACATTGGACTTGCATCTGAAGAACAAGTCGTAGTTAAAAGTGCATGGAGCCCCATGTGTGGTTTTGGTCATTAATGATAATCCCTATTGACTAATGTTTGCATTGAGTCATATTTTGTAGGGTTTGTCCATAGGCAATGCTTGAAGCATATGTTGGCTTCAAGGTTGCAATAAGAAAAGAAGTGAGCCTAGCTCACTTGGTTACGGAAGTGGCTGTATGTCGGTACCCCGGAGGTCGGGGCTAGACAAACCCAGATATCACATCTGGCATAAGCCTAACCTAGATCTCTAGGGCCTACAGGGTGAGAATCGGTAACACAACAGTGACTCTACGACTGAAAGGAAATATATTACAACTCTTAGCAGAGTTAAGATCCAAATTTATTACACGCAGAGGTCACTGACCACAATTCAACAAGCAACGGAAAGCAAAATATGTTATCTAGATAACAAGACTGCAAAGGGCCTAAGAGGCCATAACATAAGGCGACGTCCCAGCCCATAAGTCTCGAGCTGCCGCCTGAGGAACTCCGAACTACTCGTCGACGTCAAGGTAGAAGCCACCATCTGTTGGAAGGACTTCGTCTGAAACAAAGCATGCAAGGCTGAGTACAGGGACTCAGCAAGACTTAGTGCAACCTGTTAGCAAAGCGAGTATGCGAGGCTTTATGTGGAGCTTATTTTGCGGAAAGCCAGTTTTCCTTTGTAAACAGGAGGGAGCAGAAGCTCGTCTATTCAGATCATTTTAAAAAGAGGAAAGAGAGCGATATCAACTCTAGCTCTAAGATCATCAGGTTGAATCCACCGAATCTTCATCATTACCTGAACCTATCACCTAGGATCACCCCCTCGACACCCTGAGAGGGGATCCTTATCACACATTGACATCAAGTTTTACGATTAAGTTCAAGTTGTCTATGATCACAGAATCCATCACCAAGTCGTCCTTAACCGTGGACACGGCTTTTCGAAAAGATTTACCCTGCAGGGGTGTACAACTTTACCCACACGCGCCGACCGACTCTTAATGCCACTAGATTAACACACTTCCTTGGTGTGCCGGCAGAGGGTGGTCGACCAAAACCTTTCCCTTACTTCGCCTATTCCATGAGTCAAACTAACTGGGGGCTCCGTCATCGTAGGTAGCCATGCTCCGAGGCGGTCCCGGTCATTGTGTGCAGGGGATCCGAGTTCAATGCCTACAGCATCCTTCACCCCGGCCACACCCTGTATGATGCACTTTGAAAACCTTTTCCACCTTTCCCCCATGCGTATGGCAAATGGAACTCGCAAACTAATTGACTCATGGGTAAGCTAGGTAAGTTCGGGCCAAGGGGTTCCCATGGGCCCCGTGTGGCTGTACGCTCAGTCTTGGTTCCGAAGGCGAGAACTCGAGGTCCTAGTATCGGCGAGAACGAGTCAAATCACCACATCCCCATGTGGCGGCCCATCCAAGCCTTTAGCATGTTTATTAACATCATCAACGATCTTACCACGTCATCCTGTCAAACTAGGTTCATTCGTAGCTCGATTCATCAACCGGATGGATCGGACTTCAATGACTAAGCATGGCTAAGCATAACACATATACGGCTGTAGCGATGCAAACCAGCTCGGACCTAGTTTTGCTTGGGAGCGGTGGATCGGTAACTCGGGCTACAAGGATGGAATTATGCACACATAGGATATCTACAATCGCCGATAAAACATATTTGAAGCGGATGCAATATGTAAGAACCAGAAGTAAAGCATTTCGAAACCATATATGAACCAGGTTAGGGCTTGCCTTGTCCCTCGTTGTTCGGTGTCGCTCTTCGGGGCGTTGATCTCGAGCTCGCGTTCGGTCCCTATCGTGAAGAACCAAACAAGGTACAATCAAGACAAGGTACAATTCAATGCACATACAATATGATGACATGTCATATTAAGGGGTTTGGGTAACCCTAGGTGCATCGATGGAAATTAAAGGGGTTCGGCTTCGAACCCCGACATATGAGAGGGGTCAAATTAGGGTTTCTACTAAGGCTCATATTTAATTGGTTCAAAGATGTATGAAACATGGATAAACAACTAGGATTTGTTTTTCTGATCATTTTGATATATAATTTTATATTTTTCTGATTTAAAATGAATTATTTATGAATTTCCCAACTTTAATTCATTTTAAATCAATTCCAGAAAATTATATAAATAATAATAAAAGTTTAATAATTTGGACCCACTTGTCATAATTTTATTCTTTTCTAAAATATTTCCTAATTATTAAAATCCTGACAGATGGGGTCCACATGTCATTATTTTTCTATTTACAGAAATTACAGAAATTATTTACTGAAAATACAGAAAAAATGGAAAAGGTATTTATGGCGTCAGCATGACGTCATGCTGACGTCATCATGGCCATGAGCTCACAGAGGAGCTCGGCCCGAGCTCAATCGAGCGATTTGGGCGCGATTGAGGGCGCGCGTGAGGGGGAATCGGCGCGGGGCGACGCGCTGAGGCGATTGGTGGTGGCGCCGCCCATTATTGGCCGCCGGAGCACGGCCGGCGGCGAGCCTCTGCGGCGGCCGGGGCAGGTGCCTCGTGGCGGCGGCGCTAGGGAGGGAGAGGGGCCAAGGCGAGGGCATGGGGAGGAGCAGCAGCTCACCGCGGTTCCGGTGGAGTGGTCGGCGACGGCCGGGGAGCCTCGCCGGCGGCGAATCGATGGTGGCCGGCCGGCTACTGCAAGGTTAGGGTTAGGGTTTCTTGGGCGCGGGAGAGCACGGGGAAGAGAAATAGGGGGAGCTAGGGTTAGGGGCGGCGGCCGGCGGGGCTTTATAGCCGCCGGGGGGCGGCGGGGACGATCGTGGCCGCCGGCGCCATCGGGCGGACGCGCTGCGGCCACCTCCTGCTTGGAGGCGCGGGGAAGAAAGGGGGGTTTTGCAAATAACCCCACGGAAAGATGGTTGGGCTGGTGAAGGGGTTCGGCTGGGCCACTTGGGCCATGTTTGGGCTGCGGCTAGTGAGGGAAAAGAGAGAGAGGGGGTGGGCTGAGCCCGAGATTAGAGAGAGAGAGGGTTTTCTCCTTTTTTTCTTCTTTCTCTTTTTCTGATTTTTGTTTCTCTTTTCTAATTTCTATTTTCAAATCTGTTTGAATTTTGTTTGAAACTCAATTTTGCCAGAGAAGTAAATAGCATACATGGATTTGTTACATACAACAAAACCATGTTGTATATTTTGAAAACTTGCAAGATTTGAATGTAGGAAGAAGTAGAAATTGATTGCTTAATTGGAAAATGGAGATGCAAATTTTGCTCAAATGCAAACTACATGCATGAGATGCACATGATCACTCATTTATTTATAAACACAAGGTTGGGATGTTACAACTCTACCCCCCTTACAAGAATCTCGTCCTCGAGATTCCTAGATTTTAGAAAAGAAGGAAGGGTACTCGGATCGTAAACGATCTTCTCGTTCCCGGGTTGCTTCTTGCTCGGAATGATTAGACCACTGAACTTTCGGGAACTTGATGCTCCGACGTCGAGTTTTACGCTCGGCTTGATCAAGGATACGAACGAGGATGTTCTCGATAAGTTAGATCCTCTTGAAGGTCAAGAGTCTCGTGATCAACACCACGGATAGGATCTTTGAAGCAACGCTTGAGTTGAGACACATGGAAGACATCATGAACTTCAGGAAAATTGGAAGGTAACTCCAACTTGTAGGAAACATTACCACGCTTGGCAAGAACGCGGAAAGGACCAACATAGCGAGGTGCTAGTTTGCCTTTGATACCGAAACGACGGACACCCTTGAGAGGAGTGACTCGAAGATAAGCTTGATCACCAATTTCATACTTCACTTCTTGATGATGGCGATCATAGTAGCTCTTTTGACGTGGTCGAGCAGTTTTCGGACGCTCGCGAATGATGCGAACTTGATCTTCTCGCTTCATTGATTATATCTCGGTCCAAAGAATTTTCTTTCTCCGAGTTTCGGACCAGTTCAAAGGAGTTCTACACCTTCGCCATACAAAGCTTCAAAAGGTGCCATGCCCGAGCTGGATTGGAAGCTGTTGTTATAGGTGAACTCGGCAAATGGAAGGCACTTTTCCCAATCTTTACCGAAGGATATAACACAGGCCCTGAGCATGTCTTCAAGAATTTGATTGACTCTTTCGGTTTGACCACCGGTTTGAGGATGATAGGCGGTCTTTGAAGGAAAGACGAGTTCCCATAGCTTGTTGAAAGCTAGACCAGAACTTTGAGGTAAACAGACTCCCACGATCAGAAATGATCTTCTTAGGAACACCATGAAGACTGACTATCCGTGAGATATACAGATCTGCTAGTTGACTAGCTTTTATGTCTTCTCGGATAGGAAGGAAATGAGCAACCTTGGATAGACGGTCAACCACTACCCATATAGCATCTTTTCCATTTTTGGTCTTGGGGAGACCGGTAATGAAATCCATGCCAATTTCATCCCATTTCCACTCAGGAATTGATAGAGGTTGGAGAGTGCCAGCAGGTCTTTGATGTTCAGCTTTTACGCGACGACAAACGTCGCATTCAGCAACAAACTTAGCGATATCTTGTTTCATCCCAGACCACCAGAATCTTTGGCGGAGATCCCGATACATCTTGGTACTACCAGGATGGATGGAGAGGGGTGATTCATGGGCTTCTTTAAGGATTAGCTCTTTGAGATCCGATTTATCCGACACGACTAGACGCTTACCGAAATAAACGGTACCTTGATCATCGATGGAGAAACATTTAGCAACTCCGCTAGCAATGTTCTTCTTGATCTCGGTAATGCCGAATCTTGCTTCTGAGCCTTATTGATCTGGTCTTCAAGAGAGGGCTTCACCTCTAGATTAGCAAGGAATCCACTAGGAACAATCTCAAGGTTGAGTTTTGCAAGTTCCTCATAAAGAGAAGGTTGCGCTTGCTTAACCATCAGATTGTTGCAATAGGACTTCCGACTTAGCGCATCAGCAACAACATTGGCTTTGCCGGGTTTATAGTTGAGACCCAAGTCATAATCTTTTATGACTTCCAACCATCTTCTCTGTCTGTTATTCAGATCCGGTTGGGTGAAAAGATACTTCAGACTTTGATGATCCGAGTACAACTCGCAACGATTACCATAAAGGTAAGGTCGCCATTGCTTAAGAGCATGGATCACAGCTGCAAGCTCGAGATCATGAATAGGGTAATTGAGCTCATGTGGTTTCAACTGTCGAGAGGCATAGGCCACCACATGGCCATCTTGCATCAACACACATCCGAGCCCTTGGAGAGAGGCATCGCAATAGACAACGAAGTCTTTGCTTGTGTCCCGGAAGGACGAGCACGAGAGCAGTAGTCAGCTTGGTTTTCAAAACCTGGAAACTTTCTTCAGCCTTTTCTGACCATTCGAACTTCTTATCTTTCTTGAGAAGATCGGTCATTGGCTTGGCAATCTTGGAGAAATTTTCAATGAATCGGCGGTAATAACCCGCCAGACCGAGAAAACTTCGAATCTCCTTAGCTGACTTAGGTGTCTTCCAGTCAAGAACGGCTTGAACTTTATCTGGAATGACTGCAACACCTTTTTCGGAGATAACATGACCAAGGAAGATGAGCTCTTTTAACCAGAACTCACATTTGGAAAACTTGGCGTAGAGACGATGTTCACGAAGTTTGGTTAGCACCAGACGTAGATGTTCATCATGTTCATCTTCGGTTTTGGAGTAGATCAGAATATCGTCGATGTAGACCACGACGAACTTGTCAAGATACTCCATGAAAACAGAGTTCATGAGCCGCATAAAAGTGGCTGGAGCATTTGTGAGGCCAAAGGACATGACGAGTGTACTCGTAAAGACCATAACGAGTTGTGAACGCTTGTCTTTGGAATGTCCTCTTTTCGGATTTTGATTTGATGGTACCCCGATCTCAAATCCATCTTGGAGAAGACTCGTGGCACCGGACAACCGATCAAAAAGATCATTGATTATAGGAAGAGGGTATTTGTTTTTGATAGTCATCTGCGTTGAGCGGACGGTAATCAATAACCAGCCGCGGAACGTTGGTATCTCTCTTCTTGACAAAGAGGGCGGGGCAACCCCAGGGAAGAAGTACTGGGTTGTATGAACTTCTTCTCTTCCAACTCCTCTAATCGCTTCTTCGAGTTCAACCAGCTCTTCCGGAGGCATACGATATGGTCTCCGGGAAACGAGGCGGTTCCGGGAACCAGCTCAATGACGAAGTCCACACTTCGATCGAGGTGGCATGCCGGGTAACTCTTCAGGGAAGACATGCGGAAAGTCACGGACCACCCGGACATCGAGAGATTTCTGGTTTAGGAAGGGCTTCAACGGCATACAACTCGGCTTCGGGGGTAAACCTTGCTGACGGAGGTATTGCGAGATGGAGCCCAGTATAGAATGCTTTTGCCGGAAAGATCGGTCGGGACAATAGACCTGGCTGAACAATCAATGACAGCCTTATGCTTTACTAGCCAATCCATGCCCAAGATGACATCAATGTCGGTTGACTTGAGGGCAATGAGAGAGGTGGGGAACAACGAGATGCCCTATACCGATTATGACCTCACGGGTAATCCAAATGGTTTGCCAACGAGAACCAGGAGTTGTGATCTCTAGAGGGGAGGGCATTGTCTCGAAGGGTATATCATGCTTTTGTGCAAACTCTTGAGATATGAATGTATGCGATGCTCCGGAATCAAACAGAAGCTGTAGCTAGGATTGAGTTTATATAGAGCGTACCCATTAGGACGCTTGGATCCTCTTCGACCTCATCGAGCAGAGACATGGGTCGGACGAGCACGACCGGAGGCGGGATATTTGTCATCCTTCTTGGGCTGAGAATATCCACGACCAGCGGACTTCGGGGGCACTCCTTTGAGTAGTGGCCGGGCTGACCACAAGAGTAGCAAGCACCACTAGGCACGAGTACCCATGGCAGGACGATAGCTTGAACCACCAGAGGGTGGCTTAGAGTTATTGCCAGAAGACTTTGGTGCATAGGGAGCACGAGGTACAGCACTGTAAGGGATCCAGACTCGGCGCTTCTTGTTGTGAGAGGAAGACGCACGAGAATCACCTTCTTCACGCTTCTTGGATTTTTCCATTTCCTTTCTTCCGTTCTCCATCAGAAGAGCACGGTTATGCAGGTCTTGGAATGACTCGAAGGTGAAAGGAAGCATCTCATAGCGAAGCTCAGGATTAAGTCCCTTGCGGAACAGATCTTGCTTGTCAGCATCATCAACCACATCACGGGGTGCATAGCGAGACAACTGAGTGAACTCACGTCCATATGTCTCCACATCCAGCTTCCCCTGACTGAAATCCAGGAATTCCCTCCTTTTGATGTCCATGACAGTCTTGGGGATATAGGCTGCACGGAAAGCTGTGACAAACTCCTCCCAGGTAACATCATGTCCTGGCGCTTGAAGAGCCAGAAAACCTTCCCACCAAGAACCAGCGGCACCTTCTAACTGGTAGGTGGCGAAGTTCACGCGTTCACCTGGTGGAACATGAAGAGCATTGAACTTCCGTTCGATGGTGCGAAGCCAATCATCAGCATCAAGAGGCTCCTTGGGGTGGGTGAAGACAGGAGGTAGTGCACGGATGAAGTCCCCAAGTGTGACACAGTTGTCGGGACGACGCTCTGTGTTTTGAGCTACACGCTCCGGGAGTTGTTCATTCCTCGGGCGGTTGGTCTCAATGTTGTTAAGAACCTGCGCCATTGTGGGAGGTGGCGGCAGTTCCGGTTCAGCATTGTTTTGTCCACGTCGGTTACGACCACGACCACGACCAGCCATCCTGAAGAGAAAGACAAAGATCATGAGTAACGGATTCCTGGGAAAGAATTCAACGGAATGATAACATTCACTGAATGGAAGGAACAAGATTCAGATCAACTGATGTAACTTCAGGAACACTGAGTTAAGCAACCAAGTACGGAGTACTTTTTAGAGAAAACAACCCAAACCCGTAGATCCTATATGTTTGGAAATAACAGGGTAGAGGTAAAACCTTTTTCAATCAAAACAAGGTAAGATGACTCAGCATTAGAATGACACCAGATAAGGAGTAAAAGAATCCTATTCGGATGTTTTTGCAAATACTTTTAACTTTCAAATAGTTTTCACAACTACTAGACTCAACATCGACCGGTCGAAAGGGTTTCCTATAGGCGATCCTGCTCACGATACCAAAACCTGTCGGTACCCGGAGGTCGGGGCTAGACAAACCCGGATATCACATCCGGCATAAGCCTAACCTAGATCTCTAGGGCCTACGAGGGTGAGAATCGGTAACACAACGGTGACTCTACGGCCGAAAGGAAATATATTACAACTCTTAGCGAGTTAAGATCCAAATTTATTACACGCGAGAGGTCACCGACCACAATTCAACAAGCAACGGAAAGCAAAATATGTTATCTAGATAACAAGACTGCAAAGGGCCTAAGAGGCCATAACATAAGGCGACGTCCCAGCCCATAAGTCTCGAGCTGCCGCCGAGGAACTCCGAACTACTCGTCGACGTCAAGGTAGAAGCCACCATCTGTTGGAAGGACTTCGTCCGAAACAAAGCATGCAAGGCTGAGTACGGGGACTCGGCAAGACTTAGTGCAACTCTGTTAGCAAAGCGAGTATGCGAGGCTTTATGTGGAGCTTATTTTGCGGAAAGCCGGTTTTCCTTTGTAAACGGGAGGGAGCGGAAGCTCGTCTATTCGAGATCATTTTAAAAGAGGAAAGAGAGCGATATCAACTCTAGCTCTAAGATCATCGAGGTTGAATCCACCGAATCTTCATCATTACCTGAACCTATCACCTAGGATCACCCCTCGACACCACGAGAGGGGATCCTTATCACACATTGACATCAAGTTTTACGATTAAGTTCAAGTTGTCTATGATCACAGAATCCATCACCAAGTCGTCCTTAACCGTGGACACGGCTTTTCGAAAAGATTTACCCTGCAGGGGTGTACAACTTTACCCACACGCGCCGACCGACTCTTAATGCCACTAGATTAACACACTTCCTTGGTGTGCCTGGCGAGAGGGTGGTCGACCAAAACCTTTCCCTTACTTCGCCTATTCCATGAGTCAAACTAGCGGGGAGCTCCGTCATCGTAGGTAGCCATGCTCCGAGGCGGTCCCGGTCATTGTGTGCGGGGGATCCGGTTCAATGCCTACAGGCATCCTTCACCCCGGCCACACCACTGTATGATGCACTTTGAAAACCTTTTCCACCTTTCCCCCATGCGTATGGCAAATGGAACTCGCAAACTAATTGACTCATGGGTAAGCTAGGTAAGTTCGGGCCAAGGGGTTCCCATGGGCCCCGTGTGGCTGTACGCTCAGTCTTGGTTCCGAAGGCGAGAACTCGGGTCCTAGTATCGGCGAGAACGAGTCAAATCACCACATCCCCATGTGGCGGCCCATCAAGCCTTTAGCATGTTTATTAACATCATCACCGATCTTACCACGTCATCCTGTCAAACTAGGTTCATTCGTAGCTCCGATTCATCAACCGGATGGATCGGACTTCAACGACTAAGCATGGCTAAGCATAACACATATACGAGTCTGTAGCGATGCAAACCAGCTCGGACCTAGTTTCTTTGGGAGCGGTGGATCGGTAACTACAGAGCTACAAGGATGGAATTATGCACACATAGGATATCTACAACTGCCGATAAAACATATTTGAAGCGGATGCAATATGTAAGAACCGAAGTAAAGCATTTCGAAACCATATATGAACCAGGTTAGGGCTTGCCTTGTCCCTCGTTGTTACGGTGTCGCTCTTCGGGGGCGTTGATCTCAGGCTCGCGTTCGGTCCCTATCGTGAAGAACCAAACACCAGAAAGGAATAGCACGATCAAGACAAGGTATAATGCAATGCACATACAATATGATGACATGTCATATTAAGGGGTTTGGGTAACCCTAGGTGCATCGATGGAAATTAAAGGGGTTCGGCTTCGAACCCCGACATATGAGAGGGGTCAAATTAGGGTTTCTACTAAGGCTCATATTTAATTGGTTCAAAGATGTATGAAACATGGATAAACAACTAGGATTTGTTTTTCTGATCATTTTGATATATAATTTTATATTTTTCTGATTTAAAATGAATTATTTATGAATTTCCCAACTTTAATTCATTTTAAATCAATTCCAGAAAATTATATAAATAATAATAAAAGTTTAATAATTTGGACCCACTTGTCATAATTTTATTCTTTTCTAAAATATTTCCTAATTATTAAAATCCTGACAGATGGGGTCCACATGTCATTATTTTTCTATTTACAGAAATTACAGAAATTATTTACTGAAAATACAGAAAAAATGGAAAAGGTATTTATGGCGTCAGCATGACGTCATGCTGACGTCATCATGGCCATGAGCTCACGAGAGGAGCTCGGCCGAGCTCAATCGAGCGATTTGGGCGCGATTGAGGGCGCGCGTGAGGGGGAATCGGCGCGGGGCGACGCGCTGAGGCGATTGGTGGTGGCGCCGCCCATTATTGGCCGCCGGAGCACGGCCGGCGGCGAGCCTCTGCGGCGGCGGGCGAGGTGCCTCGTGGCGGCGGTGCTAGGGAGGGAGAGGGGCCAAGGCGAGGGCATGGGGAGGAGCAGCAGCTCACCGCGGTTCCGGTGGAGTGGTCGGCGACGGCCGGGAGCCTCGCCGGCGGCGGATCGATGGTGGCCGGCCGGCTCTGCGCAAGGTTAGGGTTAGGGTTTCTTGGGCGCGGGAGAGCACGGGGAAGAGAAATAGGGGGAGCTAGGGTTAGGGGCGGCGGCGGCGGGGCTTTATAGCCGCCGGGGGGCGGCGGGGACGATCGTGGCCGCCGGCGCCATCGGGCGGACGCGCTGCGGCCACCTCCTGCTTGGAGGCGCGGGGAAGAAAGGGGGGTTTTGCAAATAACCCCCTGGAAAGATGGTTGGGCTGGTGAAGGGGTTCGGCTGGGCCACTTGGGCCATGTTTGGGCTGCGGCTAGTGAGGGAAAAGAGAGAGAAGGGGGTGGGCTGAGCCCAGATTAGGGAGAGAGAGGGTTTTCTCCTTTTTTTCTTCTTTCTCTTTTTCTGATTTTTGTTTCTCTTTTCTAATTTCTATTTTCAAATCTGTTTGAATTTTGTTTGAAACTCAATTTTGCCAGAGAAGTAAATAGCATACATGGATTTGTTACATACAACAAAACCATGTTGTATATTTTGAAAACTTGCAAGATTTGAATGTAGGAAGAAGTAGAAATTGATTGCTTAATTGGAAAATGGAGATGCAAATTTTGCTCAAATGCAAACTACATGCATGAGATGCACATGATCACTCATTTATTTATAAACACAAGGTTGGGATGTTACACTGTACAACCCAGCCACCTAGGTTTAAGTCCCCAGATGCAAATTTGGGTTCTTATTATTTAAAAACAAAATCACTGTAGGGGCTTCCTCTACCGTATTCCTTTCAAAAAAAAGGTTGGAATAAAAATAAATTGATGAAGAATATGTCTTGAAGAAAAAGATTAAGTGATCTCTCATGTATATCTTCAAGACATCAACATTATGAAGAATGAAGAAATGAAGTACAAGTTCAAGATAAGCATCTAGAAGAGATCATAGGCTTGAAGCTTGCCATTCTTATGGTATCATGGATATGTGAAGACATGCCCAAATAAGAGGCTCTCCCATAGGAGTATGGGGGAGAAATTTGCAAGTCTTCAACAAGCTAGTGTAATCAAAAAAGGTGTTCCATCTTGAGGTGGATAAGATCGTCATCATCAACCTCAAGTGGAATATGCGCAAGGCAAAGGTATGATATTGATAGGGTTTGTTTCTTGCCGGTCTCGTGGTGTTAGTTGTGAGGCCGGGTTATAGGATAGATAGACGTAGTATCAGTAGGGGCTCTCAAGTGAGTAACTTCATCGTATCGTTTGGAAAGAGCTCAAACCTTTGCATCATTGGCATCATCTTTCTTGGTTCTTATTTGGTTCTTATCCATGAGAGGATTTAGAGTTTGTGTTAATCTGCACGATAAGCTCTAGTTCATCAAAAATGGATTTCATATGCATTCTATATTGTGTTTTTGATATTGGTGGTTTTACCGGTTTGTGTTTTATAGATAGGTAAAAAAATTATTCATTTGTTTCTGTCTTACCTTGATGTACTATGATGTTTCTATGCATATTTTTTTAGAGCTCGCTGTTGTGATTTCAACAAGCCCAAGATCATCGAAATCAGAGTCCAAATGCAAAAGCTCTTGAAGTTTTCGTACCAGAATATTTGGACATTTCACGGGTGCGGAAGTTCCGGTCTCCGGGGCCGGTACTATCGGTGGGGCGGTAATACCGGTCACTGTTCCGCCCAACTTCCAGAAATAGCATTTTTTCTTGCAGTAACATACACTGAGCCGATGTCGTTTCCGGAAGTAAGGCCGGAATTTGGCCGGTACTACCAGGGGCGGTTGTACCACCACAAATGACCGGAAGTTCGGTAATTACGAGTTTTGTTCATAACGGGCAGATTTCTCTTGCCCTGTTTAAGGGGATCTTCTTTCCCAAAGTTCCTTATCCGTTTGGGCTCGTTTTTGTCCCCATTATTGACCTTCTTTGAGCTTGCTATCTCCCTCTCTCTCCAATGAATCTTGCATCTATTTGAGAGAAAAGATAGAGGAGATCTAGATCTACACTTCCACTAATCAGCATTCCCTCTTTGTGAAGAATTCATTTGAATGTAGATCTTGGATAACTTGGTGTTCTCTTCTTTGTTCTTCCTCTCTTATTTCTCCAATAGATTTAGCAGCTTTGTGGAATTTGAGAGTGAAGTATTTGGGAATATTTGTGGTGTTCTTGCTATTGCATGTGGTGCATTGGTTTGACTTCTCCGCGGTGATACGTGGAGGTGAAAGTTCGTGAGATATTACCTTCGGGAGCTTGTTCCTCTTGGGTCTTTGGACCCTAGACAGCTTAGCAGTATTTGTGGTGTTCTTGGGGCCTCCAATTAAGTTGTGGAGATTCTTCAAGGCAAGGCATTTGTTGCGATTTATTGGGAACCTCAAATTAAATTGTGGAAATAGCCCCAAGCTTTGTGCGAGTTCCGTGACCACCCTCAAGGTCCCATAGTGGATTGAGTACATCCCTTTTGGTGGGAATTCTTGAGGAGAATACGTACAGTGAGGCATTCGTGATGTTTGGAGTGCTTTGTCCTCCACACCACTCCAACGGAGAGTAGCACTTGTAAGAGTGTGAACTTCGGGATACATCACCGTCTCCACGTCACCTCGGTTATTCCTATACCCAATCTATTTACTCGTGCAGTTTACTTTATGATAGCCTTTGTGCTTGAAGTTATATATCTTGCTATCACATAATTGCTTCTCTTTCTTAGCATAACTTGTTGGTGCACATAGGTGAATCCTAGTTATATAGTTTTTGTGCTTGACAAATTAAATGCTAGTTTTATCCTGCATTTGTTAAGTCATATTCGAAAAAGTTTTAAACCACCTATTCACCCTCCCCTCTAGGCGGCATCCGTGTCCTTTCAGTAGTCCCCCATGCCTTCGAGAATAGTCAAGAATAACTTTCTTGATATCCGATAGCAGTGCCGGGATATGTGCTCCGGATAGCTTGGATTGGTAGAGTGGAAGTAATCTATGTAGAGTCTGTAGTGTCCACCTTCTTTATTATGCTTGATGTTGCCAATGTGTGGTCTCGTCGAGCCCATGTGCATATGCCTACGCTTCTTAGTGTGCTCATGTATGAGGGTGGCCGGCGGCTTTCATAATTCAGAATCACCATCCAACTCATCATCCGACGATGTGTCGATGACATTATTGTAGAAAAAATCTATCTATTTGTTGAGCTCCATGTACATACAACAAGAGATAATGGTCATATGTGCATCACCAGCCAATATCTATGCCAACGCAAATGGCCGAACAGGTCCAGGTTTGTACTTCAAACTCGGCCACGCATATGGCCAAACAGGTATGGGCGTCATTTCTGGTGGGCGGTTCCGAGGCAACGAGCGGCGAACTGGACCTGTCTAGGTGCTGGCAAGTGCGCGCAAGGACACCGACAGGAGGCACGCCCTCTGGTGAGCAACAGTCCAAACACATGGTTCCGGCAACGGCGAGGGGCGAGGCAAACTGCGACATCACAGGTGGGTTGTTTCGCGAGTGAGGGCACGATTTGGGTGGAGAGTGTCTTGTGTGCCCAGATCTGAAACATATTTGCTAATCACCCATACACTATTCGAAAATTGAACTTCATGAAGGATAGGATGGGCATTCATGATATTCAACCGCAACAATGGTAACGGTCGATCACTCGATCACAAGTTGGTGGAACATGATAACGGTTGGTTCAATCCCGAACCATAAGGCGTTGGCCTCTCTCATCTCACTCACCTCATGAGAGGTCACACGGGTAATCCATAATAAGTGTCTGCCGCCTTTTTTACTTATACATAAGATAAGAAAGATACACATTTGTGGGTTATCGTGGGTGCAAAGCATTTGGACAAAATAAGGGCAGGAGAGCAAACTTTGGGATAAACATATTTTACTGACTTATCAAAATTCGTCGTAATTTATAGATTGAGTCAAAGCTTTTACACTTGTTTTTAAAAATTGTCAGTTTCATTGCATATAGAAATAGCAGCAAGACAAATTTTAGTGGTGATTTCAGTGCAGACAGTCAGGTATATATAACATTTATGTTTCCCTAGATTTTAGTGGCGAACTGGTGGAGCAATTTCATTTCGACCTAAGCCATCAGATCTATAACTTACCCAGATCCAGCCATCCAGGACACCAATCAATCAAGTGGTGGATGGGAGCATCACTGAAAATCAGAAACAACCAGGCAAAACGCTCCAACTTCAGGCAAAACAAAGGTGTATATAAAGACAGTGTACTACAAATCTGTAACTTCTTTGCTAGCACTGCTATGCCTTCTCGTGACGGATCCTCCTAACCAGCTGAATGTCCTTAGGTAGGATGGTGATGCGCTTGGCATGTGTAGCGCACAGGTTACTGTCCTGGAAGAGGCCAACAAGGTAAGCCTCCGCTGCCTCCTGCAGGACGAGAAGCGCATGGCTCTGAAAACGGAGATCAACCTGTACATCGACAAAATGAAAAGAACAGTAAGAACAATCCGCGTCCGTCAAATAAGCGCAGCAGATGTAAACGGCCTTATATATATTTACAGAGTATATATGTATGAGGGCACCTTTAAATTCTGAGCAACCTCTCTGACCAACCTCTGGAACGGCAATTTCTTTATGAGAAGATCGGTGCCCTTCTGGTACTTACGTATTTCACTAAGATCTTAGCGTCAATTCGTTCATGCTGGCTACACCAAGTGGAAAGATGCAGCTTACTGAAGAACAACTGTTCCAGGGCGGTAACGGTAAGGCTTCCTGTCTCCACAACCCTAACACCAGATGTACAAAAATAAATTCACCAGGCAAGCAATTCTATAGTAGAACAATAGTGCAAAGTTAGGGAGTACGTGTTTTTTATCCATTCGCCACGGAGGACCTTTCGATGCATATTGTGGCCTCGTGAGTGATACGGGCCTAGGACTCTAGGAAGGGAAAACCCCGCTCCCCTGTCGCTCCCTCCAAGCGACGGGCGGGGCGAAACCCTAGCCGCCGCCACCACCCCTCCCCCTTCCGTGCCCCTCTCCTCGTCGCCCCCTGAGGCTGCCGCCGGCGAAGCCGGGCGGCGCCGACGAAGGGGGCGGCAGGGCCCTAGCGCCCCTCGCGTCCCTTTGTGCTGGCCTGGAGGGTGGCCGCCCATCTGGGTCTCGGGGGCTGGCGGCGGCGCGCGGCGGTGCGAGCTGGAGAGGCGGTGGCGCGGCCTGGTGTTGCTTCGGTGGTGCGGCCTGGAGGTGCGGCGGCGGCGGTGACGCCCTGGCGGCGGCGCGCGGTGTCTGCGGGCGATGGCGGTGCCACGGGCTTGGCCTGGCCCGCGTTTTCTGCGCCGGGGAAGCGGTGGTGCGCCCGGCGTGGTGCTGCGCCGGCGGTTGCCGGAGGTGCTAGATGCATCGGTGGGCGCGGCGAGCCCCTGGGAGGAGGAGCTGGGTGAGGGGCGCGACGGGACAGCGGCCCGGAATCCTCGGCGGTGCGGCAGCTGCGGTCTTCGGCGTCGTCTTCGGGCCCCGTGTTGGTGTTGGTCGGCGTCCCCTCTATGTGGCGTTCCGGCGGCGCCCACGGTGTTCTTCGGCGACGCTCCTTTGGCTACAGGCGCGTTGCTCCGGGGTTCGCGTTCGGCGGATGCAGGTGGTGATCTGTGCCGGTCCTCTTTTGGGCGGGCGCGAGTTTCTTGGGACTCTTCGGCTGGGCGAAAGCTCTGTCTTGGCGGTCGGCCGGGACCGACGACGGTGGACGCCCGTGGGCGCCGCTTCCTTCTTGAAGGCGTCGTCGAAGCGGATGTCTCTTGATCTCCGCCCGGGCTCTCCGGGGGAAACCCTAGATCCCTCACGGGATCGGGCGAGGGCGGCGCTCTGGTGTCGCTTTGCCTCTTGGGGCCTCGCTTTGGACGTCCACTGGACAGAGGGGTTTGTGGAGTGTTTTGGCGGTTTCGGTGGAGGCGGGTTAGTCTTCGGCCGGGTGGGACGCGGCCTCGGGGTCGGTGTGGTAGTTGGAGCGGTGGCTCCGGTCTTTTCGCCTCCGCCTGTTGCGTTGAGGTGTGGTGTCGACCTGGTTGGTCGTCGACCCGTGTGGAGCGCAGCCTCGGGGCTGGCGTGTAGTGTCGTGTTGTACGGTTTTTGGGCCAGTTTTCCTCATAAACGGGCCAACTCTTCTTCTCCTATATTTATGAAAGGCAAAGCTTTTGCCTCGTTTCAAAAAAAAAAAAAACGGGCCTAGGACTCTTTGTGCCATATCCAGTGATCAACTGCTTGCGAGGCGCCTTCCATGCATCACGCCCGGGGATCCACTCTCCGGTTGATTTATAAACTGTCTGCTTTGTACGTGCCATCTTGAAAGAAAAAAAATTGAAACAGATGGATGTGAATCGATGTAGTGAATGATTTTCTGATGGGTGCTGTAAAGGGCTAAATACTAAGTATAGTCACTTAGCTGTGTGATTCAACCAAAGATGCTACGCAACCCTAATACAATATGGCACAATCGTACAACCCACACAATTAACTTGGGTAGATATTGTTTCGCTGGACTAAAGTCAGACTTTGTGATGTGGGAATTTCTCGAATTCACAGCGAAATAGAGCGTCCCTTAATTAAAAGAAATAAACAAGAGCAAGACAGGGTGCGGTTAATTCCATCATCTTTCTCATGTTTTACACATACTCCCTTTCCAACTATTTGTCCACAGAGCGCGAAAAAAAAGTAATAGCTAGATCATATGGTGCTGTTATCTAAAGAGAGTAAGTGCAGTCTGTTCTGAAACTTCTAACTCCTATGTACATCAGCTATATAGATATCGGGAAACACAAGCATGGAGTAGATCCTATGAATCAAAGCCGAGGAATGCCTGCTCCGATACTACACTATAATTAACTCGGTCAGGTGGACTAATGTGGAGGCCAAGCCATAACTTCGCAACAAAAAATACACTTTTTTTTTCTGAATGAAGCAATACAATTTCATGAAACCATCACACACAGCTAGCATCTAATCGAAGTTAGGAAAAGATGTGAAGCGCTTGTATGTATAAGTCTTGAGGAACATGTCCATTCTTAGCAGTTCCCTTGTAAGAAAGTAAGAGCCTTATGGGGAAAAAGAGTGGAAAATAGTTAAAGTTATGGGGGTGGGGGGGGGGGGGGGGCGGGGGGGGGGAGCTGAAAACGACATATAAATGTCGCCTTAAAAAAAAAGACAAGAGAAAACTCAAACAGGAATAATATGCAAAATGATAACTCATCGAGATACCTCTTATGGCCTCTGCCGCGATTGTCTTTTGCACTTCACTTAAAAACAGTTTCCGGCAAGCTGGAGATGTTTACATGATTTGATGATTCAATCGTATTCTCGTGCCGTGATCTAACCAAATCCCCGAACCCTAACTAATCATATAAGGTAGGAAAGCAAGCGAGACCACGAGCAGGAAACTGATGGGTAAATTGAGCTTTCACAGGACGCATGCAAATTGCAACGGAGGGGGGAGGGGAGTGCCCACTTACCACACTCTCGCTTCTGATATTCCTTCCAAAAGGTCGCCGCACAATCGATCGGGTAACTGTGCCGCCGAGCCTGCATAGATAAACTGAAGGTGGTAGGGGAATATTTATAGGCACCTGGCACAAGGTTCGGCCGAAACAATGGCCAGGATGTGGCACTACGTTGGCTGGAGGCCTATTGCTGTTTTTTTAGAGCAACCATTTTATTAATAGAAAATCAAGTTGCATTATACAAAATAAACATGGAAACTATCGGACAGGTTAGAAGAAAACAATTGTCCTAAATTTTTTTGGAGATACAATCCTAAAGTAAGAAAATACAAAACTATCCCAATACTTTCCTGCACTCGCCGAAGCCAGCGGCCGCTTCCAAACTCCAACACCGTCTATATGCGCTTTGGAAAAGACGGCAAGCCTCCGTCATTGCCAGATCCAAAAGAGCACCATCACGAACGAGCCTTTGTGAGTCGATGAACAGGCCCGCTGCAAGCAGCGATGCAAATGTCGATGTGGCACGTCAATCGAGGGACGTCTTTGTGTTATATTGGACCAAGATCTACCGCATCTCATTCACGAAGTCGAGGAATAATGATAGAACCACCACCTCCGGGTCAAGATCCATGCTCTAGAGCATCCACCTTGCCCCGGGCCTCAGCGCCGCGGTGTATAACGACAAACGTCATCGACATGCCGAGAAACTGATCTCCCCATATCTGAACAACGACGAGTGCCGATCTAAAGGATCGATAAGACGTTGACATCAACTCCGAGACTTCCCCGTGAATGTCGTCGCCGGTGTAGGAGTAGAGTTGAGGCGGATTTATTCATCTAGGCGTCGCTCCCACCAATCCAACGACGCACCACAGCAGACAAACCATAACTACTAGGCTAGAATAAAGGACCAAGATCCCCCTCCATCCAGCCAGAGTGGCAAGCAGAGAAAGAGGGGATCCACGGGTTGACCTATTGATGTTGGAATCTGATCGGCCGCATTTGGTGCGATTGTGAAGTTCTTTTATCTTGTGTAAAATTAACAATTATAGAAAATTCATCTTAGTTTGAACTTCAAAGTATATAAAAATAAACTTAGCTAAAGAAAAATACATTTTTTGTTCATATAGTTTACACGAAATGCTCACATTTATATTGAATACAATATAGAGATGTTTGGGCTCGGCGACTGATTTCTCACTGTGCTTGGTCACCCTACCGGCCTACTCGCACACATGTGCTTCCACCTTGTGCGTCTTGTTGCATATTTCCTCTCACGTCCGCCTATTATGTTGCCCACCGACCACCCTTGCTGCTGATCGGTAGCTCTGAGCTGCTTGAGCCCGTCTCCTTCGCCTCCTCTACAGCTTCTCTCCATTGCACCTGCTGAAAGGATCGTATGACACCTAGGGGGGGGGGGTGAATAGGTGTAATCTCAAATTTTAATACTTTTTCAAATTAGGTTTGACACAAAGGTAAATTCTCTAGATATGCAACTAAGTGAATTCACCTATATGATAAGATAGCAAACAACAATACAAGATACACGTAGTAAAGGCGGTGAGAGGATAGAGGTAACCGAGGTGGAGCACACAGAGATACGATGATATGATTCCCGTAGTTCCCCTCCTTTGCAAGAAGGTACGTCTACGTTCGGAGGGGTGTGGTGACACGAAGTCCAACCAACGCCACGAAGGCTCACCCTATTCTCCTGTGAGCAACGCCACAAAGGCCTAGCCCACACTCCACTAAGCGGTTGCCTTGAGGTCGCAACCGGCACCTTTACACGAAGCTTGGGGCACACATCCACAACCAAATTGGAGGCTCCCAAGATGTAACCACGAAGCTTTACACGAAGAGTAGCTTCGAGGTCACCTCACAAAGATACACTAAGAATGTTGATGAAACACAAATCTCTTTGGTGGAAGAGTAGACCTAGGTCATCTCTAGCAAATCCTCAAGTATGGTGAAGTTTGGGTGGAGGAGTGGAGAGATCTAGGCAAAATGGAGCTCAACAATGGTGTCTCAGATTTTGGGGAAGAAGTGAGAGAGAGAACCATTGGAGAAGAAAGGGGTATAAATACCCCCGCAGGAAACAGCCGTTGGAGGTCTGACCGGTAGTACCGGCCAGGTTGGGCCGGTACTACCGGCCGCAGTCGAACGGGCGCGGCCACTCAGAGCAGGCCACGTGGCCAGGAGCGCGCGGGCCGGAAGGGGAGACCGGAGCCTCTGGCCGGGGTACCGGCCGAGGTACCGCCGGGGCTCGAAACTCTCCTGGCAACCATCTGTGGCACACGGGCCACTTCCGGTACCTCGGGCGGTACCACGCCCAGAGCCTCCGGCCGTGGCCAGGCCGGCGGTACCGCCCGAGCCTCCGGCGGCGGCTCCCCTTTCCTCTTTTTTCCTTCTCTTTATTTCTTCTCTTTTCTCCAATGCTCTTCTTCTCTTTTCTTTTCTTTCTTTTCTTTCTTTTCTCTCTTCCAATCTTTCTTCCAACAAGTCCAAGCAATAAACACATTTCATTAACCGAAATAGATTCTTCAAGCTCTTCAACTTTTTGGCACAACGATCATCCGTTTATCCTTCAATTCTTATAAAACAAAATTAGTCGGATAGAAATATTGTCATCAACACCAAAACCACTTACTATACGAGATATGTTCTTTTACCCGCACGCCCTTCTTTGCCGCCCCTCAACTCCCTACCCTTTTTATCCTCTATGGAAGCACAATTCAATCACAAAATCATGGTGTCGCCATCCTTGCCGCTACTCTCACCGCCACTGTTGCGTTGACCACTGACTGCTGCTTCATCGCCCCCTTTACTCCTTGCCCTTCTCCTCCATTGAAGAATGTCCCAAGTACAATGATAACCATGTCATGGTGGAGCTTCAAATTGGAGGTCTCAAGCCATTCCAAGCTAGGAAGAGATGATTGACTAGTGGGAACGGAGATAAAGTCGCCGGATCTAGCATCAACAGGGCTCCGACGAGCAAGATTCACTACCTGGAATGTCGAATCGGCGAGGTTGGGGCCGCTATGGACAACTGTATTGGGTTAGTTTTTTGGTAGTTGTTTGATCTTGTATATGTGGATCCGAAATTGCTACAAACACGTATGCATTTTGTTTCAAAGGCACACATGAGATGCTGCAAAGTTTTTTGGTGTATGCTGCAAGTTTGTTTTTTTCTAGGATTTTTTGATGTTTCATACGTGCATTCAAAATGAAACAAACACATGTTTGTTTTGCTACAAATGTAGAAGCGTGATGATGCGAGATTTCAGTTTCAAATCTAGGACACATACACGAGACACCAAACCAAGTGGTGGATGGGAGCATCACTCGAAACTAGAAACAAACGGACAAAAGGTCCCACTTAAGTTAAAAAGTTGTATATATTAACATTGTATATTGCAAGTCTGCAACTTCATTTGTTAGCACCGCTACTCCCTCTCGCGACGGATCCTCCTAGCCAGCTGAATGTCCTTAGGCAGGATGGTGATGCGCTGGGCATGTGTAGCGCACAGGTTGGTGTCCTCGAAGAGGCCGACGAGGTAAGCTTCCGCTGCCTCCTGCAGGGCGACAAGGGCATGGCTCTGAAAACGGAGATCAGCCTGTACATCGACAAAATGGAAAGAACGGTAAGAACAATATGCGTCAAATAAGCGTAGCCAAGTTGTAGCATGTAAACGGTCGTTGTATATTTGTATATGTATGAGCGCACCTTCAAATTTTGACCAACCTCTCTGACCAACCTCTGGAACGGCAATTTCTTTATGAGAAGATCAGCGCCCTTTTGGTACTCACGTATTTCACTGCGATTAAATAGAGAGAGCGAGAGTGACTTGACGTCAATTATTTCTTACACCCTGCTATATATAGAGCGGCCTAAATCAACAGGTGGAAATATGCACATACCGAAGAGCAATTGTTCCAGGGAGGTAACGGTAAGGCTTTCTTGCACCTCCAGTGACCAACTGCTCGGGAGGCGCCTTCCTTGCTACAGTCTTTCTTCCAACCATGGTGCGTAACTGCTGGCGAGGCGCCTTCCCTCCATGAACAGGATGCATGGGGATCCACTCTCCGGTTGATCTATAAGCAGTCTGCTTCGTGCGAGCCATCTTGAAAAACAACCTGGAACAAACGGGATGTGAATGGATGTAGAGAACACTAATATGCTGGCTCCTGCAAACTGCTGAATACTACTAACAGTTACTTAGCTGCACGATTCAATCACCCCTCGCAAAATAATATTTGGCAGATAATTGTTTCGCTGGATTGAAGTCAGAGTTTGTGACGTGGATTTTTACTAGCTTTCGCGCTATTTGTCAGCAACACATATTTAGGAGAAGCAAGAGTCATGAATTAATAGCTAGATATTTTTCTATTATAGAAAGAGGGCAAGTGCAGTCTGATCAATTTCACTTATACTCTCTAGCTCCTAGGAACATCTGCCGCATGCCCGTATAGATACCAGGGAAACGCAAGCATGATATGTAGATAGTAGAACTTCAAAACCAAGGCATGTTTGATTCGACAGTACACTACTATGAACTCAGGCAGGCCAATTTGTCGGCCAAGCCATAACTTTGGAACAAATTACACTGTATTTGTGCTGAACCAATAAACATTCATCAAACCATTATAAACAGCTAGCGCCTAGTCGAAGTTAGAAACATATCTCAACGCTTGTATTGTATACATAAATCGTGAGGAACATGTTCAAGACTAGCAGCTCACTTCTTACAAAGTAAGTTATGAAACAAAATCAGCGGTAGTTATGGTTATGAAAAAAGAAGCTGTGAACAACATGCCAGCTTCTAAAAGTACAAAAGAAAACTCAAGCAGCAAGAATATGCGCAGTGAAAATAATTTAACATGGGGGAAACCGGGAAACTATCAACTAGTCGTATGGCCTCCGCTGGGATTTTCTTATTTCGCACTTCACTGTAAAAGCTGTTTCGTAGTCGATCGGCCGTTGCGCAAGCTGCCGAGGTTCACAGAACTTGGTGATTCCATTGCATTCTCGTTCCGTGACCTATCAAGTCGCCAAACCCTAACTGATCATAAATCTCCGCAGCAAAAGCCCTAATCATATAATCACCGTTTATAGGAAAGCGAGAAAACACGGGCAGAGTAATTGATGGCTAAATTGAGCGTTCACATGAGGGATGCAAATTGCAACGTAGAGAATGCCTTCTTACCACTATTGCTCTGCTGTTTCTTCCAAATGTCGCCGCGATCGATCGATCGAGTGAGTGTGCCGCCGGGCGTGTGTAGCTAAATTGGAGATTTGGAGGGGATCTGGAATACATAGAGGCGGCTGGCGCAAGGTTGGGCCGAACCAATGGCCAGGATCTGCCTTACTTCTGCCTGACCTGGCCTATTGGAGTTGGATGGCACTGCATTGGGCCGAAGACTTTGGTGGTTCGTGCAGCCCATTAACACAAATACATTTTTAATATAACTCTCAGAATTTATATTTATTTATTTATTTTAACAAAAAGTATAGAAGCATCATTTTAGTCAAACATATATTGAACATATTTTCAAATTATTTGCTCAAGAAAAATAAATGTTTATTTTATCATTAATCACATAGTATACATGAATTGTTCCCATCTAATGAATAAAATCTTCATCTATTTTCCAAGCTAATACATATAATAGTGTTCTCATATTTTAAAATCATTTTTATATACATAATAAATAATTTTCTTACATCCATAACAAAATATGTTCATACATGTTCACGTGTATATACAAAAATGTTTGTATGTCTACGAAAATAGAAAATAGAAAAACAAGTAAAATGGAAAAAATGGAAAAAAATTAAAATATAAAAACTGTGTACTTACAGTGAAAATTGAAAATATACATGCATTTGCTGAGAAAGGATAACCAAAGGGAAAATTTAAAATTATAAAAAAGAAGAAAACAAACAAATAAAGAAGCTTTGACAAGTCTGGTGCTGCACAAGAAGAGAAGGTGTGCTCTATGAATATTTGGTGATTTCTTTGGGACGAGAAGCTTCCACAAATCTGGTGCCACAATACACTATAGCCAGTTAGAACCGTCGGTACATATTTTCTTGCATTGTGTGCTTATATCATACTACAAAATGCATGCGTAACAAAATGAATTGTAGATCATCCGATGATTATTCTCTTCCATTATTTCTCCTTTTTTTTCCTGCTGCTGAAAATTGAACCGCACAACTGAATGCTTGTTTCACCGAGAGTGACATGACAAGAATTGGAGGAGAATATATTGCTTTATGTATTGTAGTTTTGGGGTTTTATATAGCCGTGCCATCTAGCGAAACTTTGCTGGTGATTTTCAGTATAGTCGGTCGTCAGTTAATACATACGACATTTCTGTTTCCCTAGATTTTAGTGGTGAATTTCTACTTGGATGTATTGGAACATTTTTTATTTAATCTAAGCCACCAGATTCAATTTCTTCATGAGCAATCTCTCTGACCAGCCTCGGGGACGGCAATTTCTTCATAAGATCAGTGCCCTTCTGTAGTTCTGTTACTTACGTATTTCACTGCGATCAAATCGAGAGAGCTACTTAGCATCAATTTGTTCCTGTAGAGCAGCTTAAATCAAAGTGGAAATATGCCCGTATAGAAGAGCAACATGTCTTTCAGTGTTATCTGAACAACATGCATGTAATAAGAGAAGACACTCTTATCTACCATTGTACTACATTCCCTAATTTGTCGGCCAAGCAATTGTTCCAGGGCGGTTTTTTCTCTAAACCACAGTCTGTTGTACGTAGTAGTATTTTTCTGAATGAACCAATACAATTTCAGCAAACCATAACAAACAGCTAACGCCTATTCAAAGTTTGGAAAAGATCTCAACGCTTGTATATATAAATCCTGAGTAAGATGTCCAAGCCTAGCACTTCCCTTGTTGGAAAGTAAGTTTCTTATGAGAAAGGGAGAGTCACATGTAGTTTTTTTTTCGAGAAAAGGAACCCCACAGGGGATCCCCAGTTTCAATAGAAACTGAGAGTCACTCAGAACATTTACATGGTTAAGGAACTAACTTTAAAAAGAAAAACTAGGACACAAACGGCTATATATTCAAACTGAAACTAAAAAGTGGCCAGAATGGAAGCCTATCCATCCAAGCAACAAACCAGAGGCTAGGTACTTGAACCAAAATTACAGGTTTTCAGGCTACACACCACTATATATAGGGAAAGATAGCTAAGACAAAATGATGATAGACGATGATGTTGCAGCTTCAGGGAGTTTTCGCAGAAACGAAAACTAGGTGGTAATCCTCCTCCTCACAGGATTCCATCAGTGATTCTGCCCGAAGACTTCCTGCGCCACATGTAACTTTTGCAGCCCGTTTTTCTGCAATTTCGACCAAGTGTTAATGAAATGACAAATAAGAGTAATAACACTTGTGGGGTCTCCAGGGCGAATTTTTTGAAAACAAGATTTGTTTCTTGTTTTCGAAATAGCCCATACAATCGCGGCGGAACCTACAATTACAGCCTTCCTATCTCGGCCCGAATACGTGTTGAACCAATCTCTATATAGATCAACAAAGCATTTGGGTATCTTACTAATCCCCAAAGAAACACTAACCACGTTCCAAATATATTTCGCTAGAGGGCACAAGAAGAACAGGCCTTCTTAAGGTTCTTAGTTAGGATTCTATTCTTGATTACCAACCAGCAAAAGACTTTGATCCTCAAAGGAAGCTTGAGGGTCCACATAGTTTTATAGGGGAAATTAACCTTCTTTGCTACTAAAAAGGAATACATTGATTTAACCGAAAAAGTACCAGATTTTGTCAACAGTCACAAGTAGTTAAAGTTATGAAAAAAAATGCTGTGAACAACATATAAATGACGCATTCCAAAAGGACAAAAGAAAACTCAAGCAGGAATATTACGCAAAATGAGAAACTTCAGCAAGGGGAACTATAAGAAAACTCAAGCAGGAATAAAAATGCTTCTGGCGCGATTGTTTTTTGCACTTAAAAATTGTTTCCATCTAGTAGGCAGGAGATCTAGAGAGTTTCAGCCAGAATGAGAGGAGCAAATGCGATCTCATATTCGACACCAATCCACCATACCTTGGGATCAGGGCTACTTAAGGTCCCACACATTTGGGTCCAACCTGGAGCTGTGTCGGCGTAGACGCAGCGGTCGACCGGGAGCTGGGTCTTTGTCGCGATTAGGTTCGGTCGCAGCTGCATCTGGCTCGGTCATAGTAGCCGCTGGCTCAGCCGTGGAGGTGGATGTATACTTGGCACATATGGCCTGCCACATGTTAGTGATCAGGAGCACGTCATTATCTTCACAGCCCTAAAGCAAGAGGTACGAATAAACACTCGTCAGGTAAGCAGTAATATGGGAAAATCATCTAAAAGAAAGTTAGACAATAGCCCCAAACTAGGGATAAAATTAGTAGTAGTACATGTTCTTTGCCCATTTGCAGCGGAGGACCCTTTGATGCTTTATTGGGAAATTCTTGCCACCGAGTGAGTGATTCGGGTTTAACAGTCTTTTTGCCACATCCAACGATCATCTGCTGGCGAGGCCCCTTCCCTCCTTTACCAAAGCTGGCACCGCAAGTGATCATCTGCTCGCGAGGCGCCTTCCCTCCATGAATAGGACGGCTCGGGATCCATTCTCCGGTTGATTTATAAACTGTCTGCTTAGTACGAGCCATCTTGAAAAGTAATCCAAAACAAAAGGGTGTGAATGGACATATAGAACGATAATGTTCCAGCTTCTGCAATGAGCTATTTTTACTAGCACAATTAAATTAGCCGCATGATTATTTTTTTGACGAAAAACAGTCGGCACTGCTTTCATTTGGTTCGAAGAAAAAAAGAGGGGGTACAAAGTCTGAAATGCAACAGCCACAACAGGATATACTCCATCTAAAGCAGACTGTGGTTTAGAGAAAAAAACGCAAAGAAACAAGACAGCGAATGAACAGACAACGGCTTTGCCATTGCCTGCGCGAAGCCCAGAGCAGACTAGTCTGTCCCCCTGGGTCGATGAGCAAGCTGGCCTGCAAGTGATCTTCCAGCAAACAACGAAATTGCTGCCTCATCGACAATTTTGTTGAACAGAGCTACAAGTGTGGAGTGGAGATTATTGAAAACTCATGAATTTTTTTCTTTCCAGATAGACCACCAAACCAAAGTGACAACTGAATTCAGAGAACGATCCTCCATCTTGGTCCTGCCCAATAGTTGCTCCATCCACCATTGCCCAAGATCAGAAGCATCTCTAAGCTGCGATCTGAAGGTAATCTCGAATTTTTGCAGCACCATCAGCCAGACTTGCAAAGAGAAAGAGCATTTGGAGAAAAGGTGCAGGCAAGACTCCTGATGCAAGGAACATAACTGACATATAGGGTTCCATGGCCATCCACGTTTCTGCATATTGTCTTTTTTTTTCGCGGGCACGCGAAAAGCGTGCCATATCTTTATAGAGGAGAGCAACAACAATTACAAGAAACCAAAAGGGGATGCGAATATCTGCCCTTGGCCAACCCACACACACACCACTAAACTCAACTCCTACTCTCGCAACATGACTCTCCTCTCCCCTCCCCTCGCAGCCCTCCCAGAGGCTGAACTCCTCCAAAATACTATCTATGGTTTGCTCCGTGAAAAGCTATCTGTCCAAGTTTCCAAAGACCAGGGCATTTCTTTGCTTCCAAAGCGTCCAGGCGATCAGCAAGACAAAAGTGTCAGCTTCTGCATATTGTCAGCGGTGAGGCATCGGTTGTGGGTAGCTAGCTAGAAAAAAACTTACATTTTTAATGGAGTATCAGATTCCCAAACCGTATAGCCTCATGATTCAGTCACAGTCAACCCCAAATATGGCACAATTCCATTTCAAAAAAAAAATTGGCACAATTAACCCACAGAAATAAACTTTGGTACATCCTTGTGTCATATTTTACACATACTCCCTTTCCCAGTGTTTGTCCACAAGACCACAACACGTATTTAGGATACCCGAGAGTAAGTATCAGCTAGATATATATACGTACTACTATTATCTGAAGAGAGCAAGCGCAAGTGCGGTCTGATCCATCAAAACTCACTTGAACTTTGTAGCTCTCACTAGTGGAAAACAGGGCTTCCGTGGGAGCCTTTTGTCGCGGGCGCGCCTGCACCCGCGACAAATGGCCTGGCCACGTCGCCCCGAAACCATGTGGAGCCGTCAGGGCCTTTTGTCGCGGCCTTTTGTCGCGGGCCGTATTACGACCCGCGACAAAGGGTCCGAGGGCTGGCGCCTCCCGACGGCACCCCTTTGTCGCGGGTCGTAATACGGCCCGCGACAATAGAGCCATGCCTATATATAGAAGCAGCCACCCCCCCCCCACCTCATATTTTCCTTGGTGGTGAAGGTGGAGGTGTATGCTAGCTCATTTTTTCTACATGTGCACAAGAGGTGTTTGATGGAATGCTTGTGAGAGGGATGCCACTTGGTTTTATTTGATAAGATTTCTCCTCTTTTTGATCCTAAAAGGTTAGCAACTATTTTCTCGACTATATATATATGCAGCCCCGGCCCTATGTATTTTGGTGCCCTTGGGCGACGTAAAAAAAAGGGCCCTTTCAAAACGATATGTAGTATAACTAGATATATATAAACTCTCAGTTTGTTCGCATATTACAATGAAAAATAAAATGGCAGCAAAATATAAAATGTATTTTGCACTAGTTTCATTACCTCAAATAAAGACCAAATTACCATGAGTACTTCAATGCTTCTCCAAAAAGCTTCTCCGCGCATTCCTCGATGCAAAATCATTGATAATTGTTTCAAGATCAATGTTTTCCAAGATATCCTTCTCAATACAACATGTAGCCAAGCCATTCAATCTATCTTGTAACATAGTTGACCTCAAACAATTTTTTAGTAGCTTCAGTTTAGAGAAACTTCTTTCAGCTGAGGCTACAGTCACAGGTATAGTCAAGAGGATGCGATATGCAACTGACACATTTGGATAACCTTTTTCACGGCATCGGCGAGGAGTGAGATCAACTCATTCTGAATACGGTGGCCAAGATAATGATGATGAATTTCATTATTTTGAATGCGCCTAATATGTTCTTGCATCACAGGATCAAATTCAGCAATCATTTCAATAGTGCCTAGAAAATTGCCATTGCTATCATGATACAACTTCTCAATTGTTCCTCGAAATGCCAAATTACGTTTTGCAAGAAACTTGACTGCTGAAATTATTCTTTGCAATACCTGTCTCCAACGCTCCTTTTCCTTTGCAATCTCTCGTTGCATATCATCATCAATCGTTTTATTTTTGCTCAATCTCGACCTTAGTTCATTCCATGTATTCATGTTTGTAAAATGCTCGACGCTTCTCTCATGTTCTTTGAGTCTCAGACTAAGACGCTTCCAATCACTCAAACCATCAAATGCTAGCAAAGAGTACTTGGTCTGATTTGATTTGAACAACTTGCAACAAAAACAATAAACTTTATCCACCGCTTTTGAGTAAACCAACCATTTTCGGTCAACAACCTCATTGTTAGCTAACTTTCTGGAGTAATAATCATAAGAAAAATGTCTACCATCGGCATTCTTACGGAATTGTAGATTCGGTTCTCTGAGAGGCCCCTTTTCAATCAATATATCCCGTTTGGAGTTGTCAAGATTATCCCATGTTCTTGGATCATACATAGATAAAAGAGAATCATCTTGATCATCACCATTAGGATTAGATGAAGGCTGCAAATTTTCTTCCTCCATATTGTCCTCATTAACATTATCATCATCATCTGCAATTACATTCAAAAAAATATAGTTACTTACTTACTTACATTTGGAAAACGTGATGCTAGTTTATTTGAGGACTGGCTAGTTAGTTACTTACTATTATTTGAGGACTGTTCATGGATCTCAACATCTTCATCTGTATTATCCTCATCAGCTTGTCCCGGATAAGATATTGGCCTCTGATTATTGTTGTTGACATCAACATTACTTTTAAGCTGGAAAATACTTATTCAAATCGCCTCTTTGCGATTCCCTAATCTTTTCATCTTGCTTTCTCTTCCTTTTTTTCGCAGCACCAGACAATTGTTTTGGCGGCATTGTAACACCTATAGTGATGAATGAATTTACCAAATTAAAATCTAGAAATAGTTCTAGATTAGAAGAAAGAATTAGCCGGGAATCAGTTGAGGACTTACAAAGAGACCGGACGAGTACGATGGCCGGGCGAGCCGAACACACGGAAGACCGGAAGAGATCGGCGCAGCCTGTCCAGAAATCGGCCGGCTGGGCGAGGCGACTGGCAAGGCGAATTGGCGATGCGAGGGCAGGGGCGCGAGGGCGAGGCGATACGCCGCGTACAGCGCGAGGGCGAGGCGATACCGATACGCAGCGACTCTTCCTCTGGGAGGCCGATCGCGAGGGGGCGTCTGGGCAGCGTATCGCGAGAGGCCGATCGCGAGGGCAGGCGATACGCAGCGACTCTTCGTCTGGTCTAGGAGGCCGATCGCCAGACGCAGGGAGCCGATCGAAGTATCGAACGCCAACTTCTGTTTCGTTAATCGTTAAACTAGAGTTGGGCCTGCAGCCTGCTGAGTGCTGACCAATTTTTTTTCAGCCCATATACTATAAAATCTTGGGCCCCCCGTGCCTGGGCCCTTGGCCACCGCCCAACCCTGCCAAGGGTCAGGGCCGGCCCTGTATATATGCATAGTCCGTACAATACTAATTTTAGCAAGGTGATTGCATCTGATACATATATAATTGTACTTATGATGCAGATGAGTCATCCATGGATGTACGGTAACCGATGTGCTCCCGCTTTCGGAGAGGGCGTGAATTCTTTCTCGCTTGTGGCCGAGGCCAACAAGTCGAAGCAAGGTTTTATGTGCTGTCCATGTCTAAAATGTAAGAACGAGAAGGATTACTCTTGCTCAAGAGACATTAAGAGCCACACTGCTTCGGTTTGGATTCATGTCCAGCTATAATGTTTGGACCAAGCACGGAGAAGAAGGGGTTATGATGGAAGACGGCGATGAGGAAGAAGATAATGATGACCAGTACCGATCTATGTTCTCTGAATGCTTTGATACCGCAATGGACGACAATGAAGAAGAAGGAGGTGAAGAAACAGGCATCGGATGATCCCGTTGACGATGATCTTCGTCGGGCCATTTCTGATGCAAGAAGAGACCGTGGCACGGATAAGGAGAGGTTGCAGTTCGACAAGATGTTAGAGGACCACCACAAATTGTTGTACCCGAGTTGTGAAGATGGGCATAGAAAGTCTGGGTAGCATATTGGAATTGCTGAAATGGAAGGCAGAGGTCGGTGTGACTGACTCGGGATTTGAGAAATTGATGATAATATTAAAGAAGTCTGTTTCCAAGAAATAATGAGTTGCCCGTCGAGTACATATGAAGCAAAGAAGCTTATCTCGCCCTCTAGGATTAGATGTGCGAAAGATACATGCATGCATTAATGATCTGTATCCTCTACCGCGGTGAGAAGTACGAGAATTTGAATAAATGTACGATATGTGGTGCATTGCGGTATAAGATCGAAAAGATGACCCTGGTGATGTTGAGGGCGAGCCACCCAGGAAGAGGGTTCTGCGAAGGTGATGTGGTATGCTCCAATAATACCACGGTTGAAACGTTTGTTCGGAAACAAAGAGCATGCCCGAGTTGTTGCGATGGCACATGGAAGAACGTAAGAAAGACGCGATGTTGAGGCACCCCGCTGATGGTCGGCGGTGGAGAAACATCGGGAGAGAGTTCCCGGATTTTGCAGGTGAGGCAAGGAACTTATACTTTGGTCTAAGTACGGATGGCATGAATCCTTTTGGGGAGCAGAGCTGCGATCACAGAGCACTCGGCCCGTGACTCTATGTATCTACAACCTTCCTCCTTGGTTGTGCATGAAGCGGAAGTTCATTATGATGCCAGTGCTTATCCAAGGCCCAAAGCAACCGGGCAACGACATTGATGTGTACCTAAGGCCATTAGTCGATGAACTTTTGGAGTTGTGGGCCAAACCAGGTGTACGTGTGTGGGATGAGCACACCGAGCAAGAATTTGACCTACGAGGGTTGCTATTCGTAACCATCAATGATTGGCCTGCTCTCGGTAACATTTCGGGACGGACGAACAAAGGATACAATGCATGCACACACTGTTTAGATGAGACTGAAAGTAAATATTTGGGAAAAAGCGAGAAAAGTTGTGTACCCGTTCAATCGTCGTTACCTTCCGCGCAAGCATCCCTTAAGGAAAAAGGAAAGCATTTCGATGGCGAGGCGAGACCGCCGTCCGAAGCCTATCCCCGTAGTGGTGTTGATATATTTGACATGGTCAAGGATTTAAATGTTATCTTTGGAAAGGGTCCAGGCAGTCGACCTGTTCCGAAAGACGCTGACGGACACGCGCCCATGTGGAAGAAGAAATCTATTTTTGGGAGCTAGAATACTGGAAAGTCCTGGAAGTCCGCTCTGCAATCGACGTGATGCACCTGACCAAGAATCTTTGTGTGAATATTCTAGGTTTTCTGGGCGTGTATGGAAAGACAAAAGATACACCAGAAGCACGGGAGGACCAGGAACTTCATAAAGGACGAAACGGCAAACATCCAGGGCGGTTTGTAGGGCACCGCCGACTACGCTCTTACCAAACAAGAGAAGGAGATCTTTTTGAAGCCCTATTCGAGTATCAAGGTTCCGTCTGGTTTCTCGTCGAATATAAAGGGGATAGTAAATATGAAGGAGAAAAAATTCCAAAACACTGAAGTCCCATGACTGTCACGTGCTTATGACACAATTGCTTCCGGTTGCATTGAGGGGACTTCTACCGGAAAATGTTCGACTAGCCATTGTGAAGATATGTGCATTCCTCAACGCAATTTCTCGGAAGGTAATGGATCCGAAACTTTGTCGGGATTACAGGAAGATGTGGTCCAATGTCTTGTCGGCTTCGAGTTGTTGTTCCCACCATCCTTCTTCAATATTATGACGCACCTCCTCGTTCACCTAGTTGAAGAGATTAGAATTCTCGGTCTCGTATTTCTACACAATATGTTCCCATTCGAGAGGTTCATGGGAGTCTTAAAGAAATATGTTCATAACCGAGCTAGGCCGGAAGGAAGTATCTCAAAGGGCTACGAGCCGAGGAGGTCATTGAGTTTTGTGTTGACTTTCTTCCCGACCTTAAGCCGATTGGTGTTCCTGAATCTCGGTATGAGGGGAGGCTGATCTGGAAAAGGCACACTAGGAAGGAAATCAATGGTGTGCGGGGACAAGATTTCTTTCAATCAAGCACACTACACGGTTCTATACAATTCCATCTTGGTGGCTCCGTACATCGAGAAACATAAGAATGCTTTACGAGAAATAAAACCGGGGCAGCCCGAGTCCTTGATTACATGTCAACACATGAATACCTTCGGCGAGTTGGTTGCAAAGACATCTCGTTAATGACCCATCTGTTGTGGAGCAGCTGTTCTTGTTGGCCAGGTTACCATCTTCAAACATATGTACATTCCAAGGGTACGAGATAAATGGGAATACATTTTACACGATCGACCAAGATAAAAAGAGCACCAACCAAAACAGCGGTGTCCGCTTCGATGCAAAAGACGAGAATGGGCAGACCACCACATATTATGGATACATAGAGGAGATATGGGAACTTGACTATGGTCCCACTTTTAAGGTCCCTTTGTTTCGGTGCAAATGGGTGAAGCTCAGCGGTATACATATTGATGATAAGTACGGTATGATAACAAGTGGATCCCAACAATCTTGCGTACCTTGACGAGCCATTTGTCCTAGCCAGCGAGGTGGCTCAAGTTTTCTACGTGAAGGACATGTCTAGCAAATCAAGAAAAAGAAATCAACAAAAGAATACATCAACCGAGGAGCCAAAGCGCCACATAGTTCTTTCGGGGAAAAGAAACATCGTGGGAGTGGATGACAAGACGGACATGTCGAGAAGATTATAATAGGTTTAAAGAAATTCCGCCCTTCACGGTGAAAATTGACCCAAGCATCTTACTAAATGATGAAGATTCTCCATGGCTACGGCGTAGAAGATCACAACACTAGATGGCGATGTAATAATGTATTCTTCATATATAGTTCCCAAGACAATCTCTACATTTATGTAATAATGAGAACCCTTTCCCCAACACCGTTAGAGGAGACGGAGTATTCTTTCATATAATGTATTCTTTCACGGGCTTGCGGGGAAATTTTTCGAGGAGCAGCTTCCGAAGATGCCGTAGGGCGTGTGCACCAACGACATCTTCGAGAAGCTGCGCCACGGAGATTTCCCAACCCTTTCCTTCATCCATGGGAATGAAACCGTGCTTGGCTTGTTGATCTGCTTGGCAAGGCGTATTGATGCTCCTTTTATAGGCACGGCACCGCTTCTACTTTGTCTTGTTCCTTCGACAGGCGTCGTGCGCTACATGCTTTATCTCATCGAGCAGGTGCGTCCACCCACGCTTCCTTATCCTGCCGACAGCTTTAGTCCCGGTTGCAGCCACCAACCGTGACAAAGGTTACCGACGCATCCTTATCCTGCCGACAGCTTTAGTCCCGGTTGCGGCCACCAACCGTGACAAAAGGTTACCGACGCATCCTTATCCTCGCCGACAGCTTTAGTCCCGGTTGCAGCCACCAACCGTGACAAAAGGTTACCCGCACATCATCCCCCCGAGATAAGGCCCTCCTAGATAAGCCTCCCCCGTCTTTTGTCCCGGTTTGAGCCTCCACCCGGGATGAAAGTTTCGCGCGCCACTTCGTTCCCGCCTATTTTCTTCCCGCATTCCCGCCATTTTTCCACTATATATATGTAGGCCTTGGACTCATATCCGCAAACCTCATCACTCTCTCCCATGGCTTCCATCGTATGTCTAACACCCCGGGAGGCGGAGGCGCTTTGCGCCTCGAACTACCCCTGCCCGCCCGGCTACCGCGTCCCGACCGGCTGGTTGCCGAGCGTCGGAGGCGTACCGGTCCCTCCTATCCCCGTAGGTGTGCCACGCGAGATGGCCATCACGAACCACTACTATTTCGAGCTCACGCCCGAGCAGCGGAGGAATCCCCGGTGGCATCCCGACTACAGCCCGACTTGGGACAGCTTCTTCATCAATCGGCGTGAGAGGGCGGTTGCCGAGTACGAGGAGGACGGCCCGCCATCTTCGAACTTCAACGAGGCCGGCCGTCGGATGTGGTGGCGCGGCCGTACTCTCCAGAGCGTCATGGCCTATCGTGGCCCCCGCCTGCGCTACCCTCAATCCCAGCCCACGCGTGGTCATCCGCCGAGGTTCGACAACCGCGACCCCGATGCTAGCGATGATGACGTCGGCGACTTTGATGACTACGGTGGCGACGTGTATAGGACTAGGCACGACTATGATTGAATGGCTCCAACATTCGAATCCGGCCATGTATCTTATTTTTCAGTTGAGCTCTGTACTTTAATTTCAGTTCAATCGTAATAAATTTCGTGTCAACCACTTTATTGAACAAAAACAACCGACAACAACTTTATAAACTAAATTTAAACTAATGGAACCGACAACGACTTTATTGAAATTACAATAAAATAGATAAATTACTAGTCTAGTCTCTACTCGTCGTCGGAGGTTGTCTCCGTCCAAAGGTCATCCCACCGAGGGTCGTTTTCGGTCCAAGTTGTATTCGAGTTCTCGAGCTCGAAGGCGGCGACGGCCCGACGGTGGCGCTCGTTGGACCTTCGTTGTGCCCTAAGGTTAGCAAAGAACGCGTCCGGGGACCGCGCCCTCCACCGGCGCATCAAGCGCTCGTCGCGCTCGGCGATGGCGATCCTGCGCGCACACCGGCGATGCCGGCGACGGTCCTCATCGGTGACGAGGCACGGCGGTGGCGCGAGGAACTCCGCCTCCTCTAGCGATTCAACATCCGGGAAGTTCATGTCGTGCCCCGGCCGCCGAAAGCGCCACGCCGCCGCGTCGTGAGCGCGCGCCGCCTCTTCCGGCGTGTTGTACGTGCCGAGGGTGAGGCGGAAGCCACCGGCGCGTATCTCGGCGGTGAACCTACCGCTCGGACGCACTCGAACGCCACGGAAACCGGACGCCCCTCGACGACATGGAGGCATCCCGGAGATGAATGAGCGGAGGCGGTGGCGACGTGTGGTTGCGCCCGCACTCGTCGCTCTATATAGCGCACGCGGGGCATGGCACGTGTCGGCGGTGGCTACACGTCGCACGCCGGCGTCGGCGGGCGAGGCACGTGTCGGCGGTGGCTACACGTCGCACGCCGGCGTCGGCGGGGCGAGGCACGTGGAAGCGGTGGCGACACGTGGCACGGGGACGCGACACGAGTGGCACGGCGGCGGTGCACGGGGTGAAACATACACGACTATCCGTTTTATATGATGCGAGATGCAAATAGTTATATGGATGTCATATTCATGTTCATTGGATTTTTACTGATCAATTTTCATATATAAAACTTTTCTTTTTGAGTTACCATTTAAAAGTTATTGAAATAATAGTTTTTATTAAAAAAAAACAGAAAAACAAAAAACGAGAAAAAAACGAGAAAAACAAAAACGGTGCTGCAGGCCCGATCCGCGTCCAACGGCTCCGGGCCGTTGGATTCAAACGGCCGGAGCCGTTGGATGCGCTTCACGCGGATCGGCCGCCTCCCCCTCCCACCCCCTTTTGTCGCGGGTTGAGCCACGGCCCGCGATAAAAGGACCCCCCTTTTGTCGCGGGTGGTGGCACGACCCGCGATAAAAGCGGAGCCCCCACCCGCGACACCCGGAGGCCAACACTTAGCCGATTTTGCGCCGCCAGGCTGCCAAAATTGGCCGCGCCGCCGCCGTCTTCCTCGCCTCTGGCCGCCGCCCTCTGCGCCGCCCCCGCCTCTTCCTCTCGGGCCGCCGCCGTGCCTCTCGCCGCCTCCGCGCCGCGCCGCGCCTCGGCCGCCGCCTGCGCCCTCCTCTCTGCGCCGCGCCGCGCCTCGGCCACCACTGCGCGTCGTCCTCGGGCCGCCGTCGCCGCCGGCGCCTCGGCTTCCGGCGCGCGCCGCCGTCCGCAAGCCCGAGGTAGCGCCGCCGCGCTCGCTCGCGGGCGCCCTGCCTTTTTTTCATTTTTTATACTTAATTGTGTTAATTAGTTATTAATTAGTATGTAATGTAATTAGTTAGTTTAGTTAGTATGTAATTAGTTAGTATATAATGTTTAGTTAGTATGTAATTAGTTCGTATGTAATTAGTTTAGTTAGTATGTAATTAGTTAGTATGTATTTAGTTAGTATGTAATTAGTTAGTTTAGTTAGTATGTAATTAGTTAGTTTAGTTAGTTTAGTATGTAATGTAATTAGTTAGTTTAGTTAGTATGTAATTAGTTAGTATGTAATTGATTAGTTTTAGGTTGAAAAATGTTTAGTTTAGAAAAATGTTTAGTATATGTATTTACGGTTTTTTAGTATATGTATTTACGGTTTTTTAGTATATGTATTCGCCGACACCCTCTCTCTCTCGCAAACACGCGTCGCCGACACCCTCTCTCTCTCTCTCGCAAACACGCGTCGCCGACACACTCTCCCTCTCGCAAACACGCGTCGCCGACACCATCTCCCTCTCGCAAACACGCGTCGCCGACACCCTCTCCCTCTCGCAAACACGCATCGCCAACACCCTCTCCCTCTCGCAAACACGCGTCGCCGACACCCTCTCCCTCTCGCAAACACGTGTCGCCGATTAGGGTTAGGGTTTGGTTTGTGTTTGATTAGGGTTAGGGTTTGGTTTGTGTCTGATTAGGGTTAGGGTTAGGGTCCGGTCATGACGAGGTATTAATGGAATTCTATATGTACATATGTATTGAGGCATTAGTATAGAGGCATTAATGCAATTCTATATGTATTCTCTTAGGCCTCCAAAGATAAGATAGAGAAACGAGGCCCGGCAAAGAAGTTGAGCAAAAAGACCACTTCACAATTGAAGCTATATCATCGGAAGGCCAACCGGTGGTACCCGCGAGTGTCGGAGTGACATTCAAAAATCAGTGCGGAGTTGTGGTTAGAGATCGTATCCCGATCACCGTCGGAGAATGGAACAAGACCAAGAATGTGACCGAAAATCAGGTTGCCGATAGGTACAAAGACACACTTTTCAGCGACCTCATGGCACATTTCACTTTGCCGGATTTGGGATCGGAGTCCGAGAATGCTAAGCAGCGGGCGCTAGTGAAGAAATGGGCTCTTAAGAAGATGGGGGAACTTTTCCGGGCGTATAAGAACGAGGTTATGGCAAAATTATAAGAAAGACAAGAAGCCTCCATTATTCGAGAACTACCTAGCGAAGCGAGAGCATAAGCGGGAAGAATTTGTGAGGTACAAAGAATCGAGAGGAGGCTGTGAACTCGTCAACGAAAAACAAGAAGAATGCAAGCGAAAAGAAATATCACCATCATAAGAGGCGAGGGGGCTACGGAGGGGCCATGCCTAAGTGGGATGCACAAGAGGCTGAGATGGAGCTGAAGGGGATCACTCCAGAACCCACGCGAGAAGGATGGGACACTAGGGCTCGAAATTGGTTCCTCGCGCATGGCTGTGAGTATGACATGAAGACGGGGAACATTGTTGAAAGTGACACCGGGGTTAGGGTACCCGGGCAAAAATGGATTGAAGTGACGGCAGATATAAAGGCGGGAAAACTTAAGTTTGCTCCCGATAGAGAGAAAGATTTGCGACGCTTGTCCTCGGTAATCCCGAGAAGGGAGGACGAACAAGAGGCTTCGGCCCTAGTGTTCCATGGTCGCTTGGGTTTCCGGCCGACTCGGAGACTTATAGAAGCCGAGCGAGAGCTAAACAACGCCAGGTGGAGGTGCGGAATGACCGGATGGCCGAGTTCCAACGCCGACTTGACCGGCAGCAGCGGGAGCTTCAGCGAGCAGCGGCGGGAGATAAATGAACTAAAAGGACGGCGCCCGCTAGATAATACCGGCCGACATATCTCGGCGACGAGACGAGCGAGCGTGGCCGACTCGGAGGCCCCTTCTACACGGATGATGATAGATGCCGGTCCTGGCGACCCCTTGGATGGAATCAAGGAGCAAACACCTTGTGATCTCCATGAGGTGTTCGGGAAGGTTTCGTTAAGGTGGCGGTCGGCTATGTCTTACCGGCATTTGGACCCGAAGGTGAGCCGGCAACATGGCATGGCAATCCGATTCCAGGTGGCTATGCTCGTGTCGGGGTGGATTCGGTTGTCCCGTCGTGGGGGACATTGGAGCTCGATATCCCTGGAGGTGATGGGGGGCTTACACTCGGAGAGGTCGCTGGGAGAAGTCACTCTGCGGGAAAAGAAGAACATCAAGCTGCCAGCTGGGTAGCCCCTAGTACCGGTCGTCCGAGCAGGTCACCATCACCTCCTCCCGGATGATCGCAGGCCACCATCACCTCCTCCTACCGATCACATGTCGCCACCATCACCCCATGGGTACGACGTCGACCACGACATCGGTAGTCCATCTCCATCTCCAGCGCCGCCGCCTCCGCCCAAAAAGACTCGGAATGCACCCAGCCGGAAGCGTTTCAAGAGTCCTGTCCATAAGAGGTCGCCCCTCCCAAAAGTACCAAAGGTTCCTCCCCCCGTCCTTACGATCGTACCCCGGAGGAAAATGATGCCATTGTTAAGAAAATCAATTATGATTTTTTCATAAGCCAAAACCTCCTGCGCCGAGCCATACACGAGAGAAGCAAATAGCATATGCTACTAGTTTTACGAACACACCATCGCGGTATGACTTACACGAGAAGAAGGATGACTATATACGCACTCTTGCGAAGGTAATTGACAAAAGAAGGCTGAAAAGGCTAAGGAGAAGGACATTGCTGGCACGAGCAAATCATCGGCTAGAAGTGCAAGCGAGAATAAGTCAACTTCAACAAGTGCACCCCTCAAGGCCAAGCAAACGACAAAAGGCAAAAGAGAAAGGAAGTTCCCCTCCTCGGTGCTCAGCCCAAACAATCGATCCCACCACTCAAAGTGCTTAATGTTCCCAAGGCTGTACGAGAAACAGGGTGGTTTCGATATGGAAGAAAGCTGCAAAGCTAGCGGCTGCACAGTGACGTTACCGTGGAGGAATTGCTGTCTGCAGCTAGACTGTGCACTACCCACTGCTGATATAGCTCCTAAATTTGTCTACGGGGCCAACTTGGTCAGCACGAGAGCAGCTGCATAAACTGCCAACACATATGCGGAATTTGCATCGGTGGTACCTTGATGCATGCAAGGAGAACATAATGTACATCGTGGCGAGTATACCATGGGAATATTACTACCGAAAGGAGGTGATCCATATTGAGATGAATGAACTCGGCGGTTATTCAATCTAGATGCCCTCGACAAATCTCTCATGAGTTGCTATTGCTTGTAAGTTGTTAACTACATATAAGTTCATTTTCATTCAGTTCATGTTCGTTTTCATTGCATATATATACTCATTATATCTTATGTGTTCTCTTATGCGGACTGAAGATCAGTGAATGCGAAGTAATAATATTATCAATGTTGGGTTTATTGACCCAGATAAAATACATGTTGAAACGGTGAAGCATAAACGCGAAGAAACGGGGGAAACCTACTAAGGTTTTTGGGGGAGCAATATTTCTGTGATTCAATATTGTTTCCTTACAACTACGAGTGAGAGTCTTAATGATCTTTTATGCACATTCAATTTTTCTTACTCGATGTTAAGTGCAATTCCCGACGTATATGCATAACATGTGCAGCTTCCACTGGATTCTACTAGACATTCAACCTGATAAGGGAATAGTTGAAGTAAAAGACCCACCGAGTAGAGGCGTGGACGGGTTCAAGGACTTGCGAAGTTGCTCCAAGTGTAATTTCCTTCATCGCCGCGCTTTATCATTCGTGAGATATCAATTAATTATCCACTCATTCAATCATTCTTTTGCACGGCAGGGCTTGGACCGCTTTCAAGAGACATCGTAAGGACGGTACACGGCGGAGAAGCTAACATTTACTCCTATACCGTGCCCCCAGCAGCCACAAGGGACGAATCTATGTGGATACTACGTTTGCGAGTCCATTCGCATGTTAACCACTGAGAAGCAGAACAATAATAAATTCGACGTAAGCAATAACATTCACAACTTTATTTATTATCATCAATATTTCGTTATCAAGACTGATATAGTCATACTCATCTCATTTTCGTATATAGGTCGACTTCATGCGGGACGGACTCCAACCAAAGGAACACGCACTAGGAATCGCGGAGGAAGCTGGCGGGACTTTTGATTAAAGATGTACTAAACAACAAAGGCTTGTTTAGTCCAAATAGATGCTCTACCTCCAAATAGACGGTCGTTAGTACCGCTTGTCGATCGTGAGCTAAATGTATATATGTAGGGAATCTACGAATATGTGTAAGGGGAATCGACTTTTGCTTGCAATATTTGTTTGATCGATCTATATATATATATTGAATGAACGTGTACAACTTCTAGTAGCGTACAAATATATGCAACTTCTATTTTAGAACGAAAAAAAATGAAATAACGGGCGGTCGGTGGCGGGGGGAGGGGTGCTGCACCCCTCAAACCCTAAAGCAGCAGCGTTGTGCGCGCGCCACGTAGAGGGCCTTTTGTCGCGGGTGGTAATACCGCCCGCGACAAAGGGCTTGTGCCGTGCGCGCCCGCGGCTGCCACGTGGTGGACCTTATGTCGCGGGTCGTAAGTGACCCGCGACAAAAGGTTAACCCTTTTGTCGCGCCACCTTTGTCGCGGCTGGCCGCCCGCGACAAAAGGGTCTTACCACCCGGAACAAAAGGCCTGTTATCTACTAGTGTCTCCTAGGTGCACATGCCGGGATAGATATCGGGGAAAATCAAGCATGTAGTAAATCGCAGGAATTCAAAACCGGGGCATGTCTGATTCGACACTAGGCTACGACAAACACATTTGTTGGTAGAAAATGTTGTGGGCCAAGCCAACCGTAACTTCGCCGCAAATTCCAAAAAAAAAAATCTGCATGAACTAATACAGTTTCATCTAACTATCACAAACAGCTAGGAAAAGACATCGAAGCTTGTAGGAAAACTCGTTGTTGAACCGGGCGGTATTTGCTCCCGGCGGAAATCAGCCTCCTATTGGTCTGTGTTGGTTGCGGGACCTACCAGAGAAACAAGTCTATTTTATACAAAACTGTCTATACGAAGGGGATACTTTAGGTGGATCCGTAATTAATACTAGTAGCACGTGGGAACTGCAGCCCCACAGCAGCGATGCTCATCTGCAGGCCGGCGCGGCGCCTCGTTGATGACCGCGGCCGCCTCGTCGAACGCGGACCGGCCATGAACCCGCTGCCGATGTCGACCACACTCATGGGCGGCATGCCGAGAGCGACAGGTCCAGGTCGAGCTCCGGTATGCGTTGGCTGATATCCTAGTAGTAGCCATGTTTTGTGGAGGTTCTGGGCGGCGGAGGCGATGGGCTCGACCGCGGCCATGGGTGCTCAGCTGCGATGTAGGAGAAGCGGAGGAAGAGATGGGATCCACCGCCGCCATGTTCGATGAGGAGAAGCGTGAAGCGGTGGAAGAGATGGGATCCACCGCCGCCATGGGTGCTCAGCTCTGACGAGGAGAAGCGTGAAGCGGTGGAAGAGATGGGATCCACCGCCGCCATGGGTGCTCAGCTCCGATGTAGGAGAAGCGGAGGAAGAGATGGGATCCACCGCCGCCGACACGGCCGCTTCCGCCTTGGCCATGGGTATTCATCTGAAGAACGGTCACATCCCACGCTGCCCTGGTATCTCGTCGCCGAGTGCCGCGGTTCCCGCTGCTCGTCAGATGTCGTGCCGATTGGACCGACGTTGTTCCCCGCAACCGCCTAGGTCCCAGGGCGCCGGGATCGACCACGAATCAAAGTTGATCTGCACGGAACATACATGATACCTGCAATTACATGAGAATATTTTTTCTCCCTCATGTCAATCGTGCTCTTTCTCCCTGGGTTGTCTCACGGCGGCCTGCAGTCCTAGACTAGTACGGCGGAGAGGGCGGCGAGCTTCATCGAAATCGTCCTGGGAGGCAAACATTCTGAGGTTCCTACGGTAGCTGGACTAGTTGGAAAATAAACAAATCTTTGAATCTCTCACAGCTTCGACGTGGTGGAGACTGCTCCTCATTCTGCTTCTTCTCTAGCAAAGATGAAGCTGCGTGCTCGGTTCAGAGGTTATCTTGCAGAGGCCGTGCCCACCGCCGACACAACGCACGCACTCGGCAACGACCTTGATCTCCTCCGCATCGACCCAAGCAACGCTCATCTGCGGGCTCGTCGATGTCTTTCTCTGCAATGGCGAGGCGGAGGCGCGCGGCATGTGCGCTGCGTACTGACATTGAAGTCGCGGCAGGTTTGATGCAGATGTTCATGCTGCCGCCGCAGCCATCTCTCGCATCTCTAGCACCCCGCCGTCGGCCCGCGGCCTCTCTGCATTTTCTCACCTACTCCATGGTCCATGGAGAACCACGCAGTCTGTGCCCCGTCCACTTGCAGCATCCAGGAAGAAGAAGAAACATATCTGCCAATTTTTTACTATCCCTCTCCCCACAAAACGGGACCCACACCCATGTATTCAGCTCTCACTACTACCATCGTATACAGAAAACCCACCTTCAGACGTGGACCTCGCACATGTTTCTCCACCAATCACAAGAGGACTTGACGCGGGATCATATGCCGCTGGGTTCAACTTATTCACTCTCGAAGCTTGTATTGAGAACAAGCAAGTGCCTACCCCTTTGCCCCATCCCACAGCTCTCCACGATAGCCCCTGGCGCTCGCTGATCGGGCGAAGGAAAAAAAAGAAAAACGAGTTGGTTTGTCGTGACCTCGCCCAGCTAGCACCGTCCCCGCATACGACCACCCCCTCACGTCTCCTCTACCTTCCCCACCACACGCCGTGCTGGACGGGAGCAGGAACGTTTGCACCGGGAGATGCAGTCTGCCGCGCGTGGCCCTGCGGCGGCGGACCCTGCACATGCGGCGTTTACTTCCCTCCTGTGCGGTCGCCGCCTCCTGCCCCGGCGACTTCCTCCGGACGCACGGCCGCATCGCGCCCAGCGTCTCCATGGTGAGAGGTATATGTGCATGATCTGATTTGGGATGTGTTACTATTTGATGGGGGTTGGATTAGTTTGCGCATGGGCATGGGACATCGAAGGGGAAAATATTGGATCTTAGTTCCAGGGGTTGTATTGGTCTGGATGGAGCTTTATTGGTTGAGGATGATGTCTCATTAATGGATAGAGAGATTTGGACTTGTGGAGTGCATACCTAAGCACATATATTATCTTTATCTACTACCTCTGAAAGAATTTCCATGTTGACCTATCTTGTGGTGCTGCAGAATTCCAGACTTCTGGTGGGTAGGAAGAAGGCTAGGCCGCTGATGGAGCCACTTCCATATCACACCATGATGCCGATGAGGCATGTCATTGTTTGTTCTGCTGGGCGACGGCCGCACGATCTGAAGATACATAACTCAGGCAATCGCTTATAGCCCCTTCTCTATTGGTCTTGCTGGATACACTCACGTAAATATCATATGCTAACAAGTACTTAGATCTGTTAAGCAATTCTTGTTTGGGTTTTCCCTTTACTCTGATGTGTGCTGAATGGTAACTACTAAAACATGTTAGGTTTTCCATTTACTCAATGATGGCCACTCAAGAGGCGAGCAATCACACCGCCTGTTCTCGTGGCGGGGAATGATGGACATTGTCGGTGGGAACGGGCACTCACCATTTCCCTAACCTGCTGGGTTCTCCACTCTCTGATCTGATATAAACCTTCTTCAAGTTTGAGGATTTCCCCACCTAAAAAATCAGAGGTATAACCCTAGACAAATAATTGTTGTGAAAAGATGTATGGATGGTGAGCATAGTTCTATTATCTGTGTTTTGTGTGCCATCTGTTTGATAAAATGCAGAGCCCCTATGGTTCCACTATCCCCAACATACCTTGTGACTTTTAGCACCCACCTAAATTAACTACTACTACATAAGGGCATTTAAATTTGTTGATATCCACTGAAATAAGAATCCACAAGCTCCTCAAATGTGACTTCCCTATTTGTTTAATTGTAAAACAGGTTCATTTTTGCACAAGCACAAACACACCTGTGAAATGAAGAGGTTTGCTTAAGTGTTCTTACAGAATTAAGAAACAAAATACTTTCACATCGGTGGTCTTCTTTCTCTTGGAATAGTTTTGGGTTTCCTTAAATATTAGTTGATGATAACATGGGATTACTAATGCGTCATATGTAAGCATACTGTTCAACCACCAGCAATTGAATCTCTGCTGGTTTATTGTCAGTAGTCATTGTATGATTGAAAGTTCTCTACTTCTTTATACAGACTTCGATTCGTAAGTAGAATTAGGAACTGAACGTATAATACTCCTTCAACGTGAATATGTCACTCTCTATTTGTGCCAGACATGTTCACCGAGCCAACCATTTAGGTAGATAAGTAAGCTTATAAATTCTTTCATGATCTTCAACTAAATACATGTATTGCCTTTTCTGCAGTTTACATATTTCTTCTTTCAGAAGCTTATAAATTCCTATTTCTTTTGGAGTCTATAACTTGGACCTTGCTGATGCAAACCCTCAGTCAAGAAATGATTGCATGGACTGGGAAGGTCGCGTCAAGGAGGCGTGGCGGGAGGAGGAGGAGGGGTCCGAGCATGGCTGCGGCTAGAGTGCTGCGATGGTGTAGGGTGGTGAAAAAAATACTATGTTATAGTTCCATGTATTATTTTTGAGGTACACTTTTTTTTAATCTCACGTTCTGTGCCAATGTCGTGATGCTTACAACTGACCAAGAGTTTGAAGCTGTTGGAGAGTGGGCGAGCATTCTGATGAAACATGAGCGGTTGGTCAGTTTTCCTTAATATCCTATTGGTCAACTTGTTTCTTCCATGTATATGTTGAAATCTTTCTAATTTGTTTAGGTTCTTCCATCTATTTGGTTGGATATGAAAAATCTATGTTTTCTATTCAGTTGTTGGCTTCCCCACTACACAGAAATATATAGTGCCCGCTACTTTTATGAAATGTTGTATACCTTTCAAACAGTAGTTATGCTTCTTTCATATTTATATATTTTTCATGCAAACATATAGCTATCAAGAGTGGAACGGAAAGTGGAGAGAGCATGGTGCAATTTCTTCAGCTACGACAACTCTACTCTTGTACTCTCGAGAGGTGCTGACCAGTGACACTAATAGTGAGTCTCTCTTGTTTGCAAGTGCTTAATATCTTTCACGTCTTATACATGAATGTTTTTCCATCTGTGAAGTCTAGCTAATTTTTCTTGTATGGGCCTACCGCTTTCATACGTTGTCGACTAACTTTTAGAGAATGGTAGCTGTGGTACTTTAGTGTTCAAGTTGTATGGGAAATAAATTGATTGGCAATTTTCCTTTTATTTTCGCCATCCATTCTTCATGTCACACATTATGTCATGGATTCCTGGATTACAAATTTTTAATCATTGCTTCGTCTCCTTGTATAAGGTTGCCATGTTAGCTACCATCACTTGCATAGTGAAGTTACAGCTAGCCAAGTTAGTTATAGTACAGACACTAACTGAACAGCGATGCCATCAATCTCCTTAGACTGAGCTTTGTTGGCCACTCCCAACTTATTCATTACATCCAGCTTAACTCGATTGACAAAAACCGAAGACTTTTCCAAGTTGATTTTCTGACCTAAACATTGACAATATGAGTTTCCTTTAGTGCCTCTACACTCCTCGGTTCACTCAGTGCAAAGAAGATGATATCGTCTTTGAAGACGGGATGGGAGATAGGTGAGTCTGCGTGAACGTTACGAACTCCTTGTAGAACCCTCTCCTTGAGAAATAGCAGATTTGACAAACCTTCAATACAGAGCAGGAAAATGGAGGGACTAATAGGACCCCGGCCTTGTCAAATCCCTCGAGAAGGAACAATGGGTGAGGTGAGTTCTTCATTCACCACAAGGGGGGCACGTGCCCAGGTTGTTAGCACTTAGCAGCCGTCTCTCATATCTAATATATGTATGGGATGTACTGGTGAAAATACATGGGCCACAAAAGCTATCATAGATTTCTAGGTGCTTTCTTGTTCATGATGCTCACGCTTCCGCTGCTACATCTGTTCCAAAGATTATATTTTCCTCCAACCTAAAACTAATTATAAATATGGCGACAAGTTGCAGAATTTCCAAAAACAAATTTAGTCCATGCCTTGAAGGTAAATTATCGATACCGACTTGTGTTGTTTATGTTAGGTTCATAACTCAGGTGTTACAAACCTGCTCCTGGCCAATAGAGTTATGCACTTTTTTTTTCTAGATTTCTCAATCGAAATTAATCCCATTTTCCTGGATTCGTTTTTTGTTTCTTGTGTATAGGTGACAGATGTTGAATTCAGTATGGCCAAAGAGAAGTTCTTGCTAAAAAAAAGTGTACCAGAGGGGCTCTACCTCTGGAACTGTTTACCCCTGGGATCTCAATTTACTCTTGGCCGCAACCCACGGACTGAGTTGTGTTTGTGTTTGGATAAAATGTGTAGTTTTTCTACCTACATATATGTATTCCTATTTTACATATAGTAATCTAGAATTCTAGATCTTGGCTGCAATGGCGGATGCATCCCATTGCTTTTACCTATCTGTTTCACACCACATTAAAGCTACTTAATTTCGTTACTATGCAAATATTGTAACTTTGATTTACGGAATTTTGGAAGTGGCTGAGATTTGTTATTTTTGGACTTCCAAGATTTTCCATGAGATGGTGCCTTGAGAAACAGTTGTCAGCTTGTATTATAATTTGCTAGAAACTGTAAAGTGAAAGTTAGTGATTAAGACGGCCGTGAGTTTTGATTTGGATGCAAGACCGTTGAGTCATTCCAAGAAAACCTGTATTGGGTTGAATTATTTGTGATTGGACTAGGATTAGATCGCTCAGCTCTGGTGAGGAGGCGCCCCATGGGGCGCCCCAACCACTAGTATACATAAATAGTGAGGAACATATCCAAGCCTAGCTGCTCATGTGACAGAGAAGCCTTTTAAGACAAGAAAGGGACCAACACATATTGCTCGCGAGAGAAAATACGAAAGAAAATCAGGCAGCATTAATTTGCAACATGAAATACTTAACAAGGGGAATTGATCAATCATCAGCTACTCGTACGGCATGTGTAAGGATTTTCTTTCGCACTGCTCTTAGATACTGTTTCCGTGTATGTAAAAGTCTAAATTAAGGCTAGTAGGTGCTCCGCCCTTCTGCAAGCTGCCGAGCTTCACATGATTTGTTGACTCGATCACATGATCCCTGACTTAACGTAAGTCCCCAAAGGCCAAACCCTAACTAATCATGTGTATCCTACATCCCAGCAAAACAAGAGCGGGCAATTGATGGTTAAACTAAGCGTTCACATCACGCATGGACATTGCAACGGAGGGGAATGAACACTTACCAGTTACCACTCTTGCTCTGCTATTCCTTTCGAAGCCGCCGCGATCGATCAGGTAATTGTGCCGCCGGCCGTGACTTGATAAACTGGAGGGGATCGAAGAATAGTTTATGGAATAGGCGGCTGGCGAGGCTGGGCCGAATCAATGGCCAGGATCTGGGGTTTACTTTTGACTGGGCTGGCCTATTGGAGTGGGATGGAACTGGAACGGGCCGATGATTTGGGTTGTTGCGCTGTGCCGCTGAAATGCTTGCTCTGCGGCCTTGCTTTTTTTGTTTTCCCTGGCATTCGGCCTGGGTATTTTCGAGGTATGGCTACAAAAAGGTTGTTTGTCTCAAAAAAAAAAAGGTGTTTTGAAAGGTCAGATTGGGCGGTGAAGAATGTTAGTATGCTAACACGTGTAGTATGCAGAGTTTTCTGTATACGATTTTTTTTCTTCCTTTCAAGCATAGTGCGCACATACTGGAAGTACATCCTTGTGTATTCCAAGCAAAAGAAATATGCCAGTTATGAAAGTACAGCGCACATGTACCTAAAATGACAACCAACAAGTTTTGGAAGTACAACCACATGTACTTAGAAATGTGCACGTTTGTATTGCAAGTGCGTACTTTTTAGTTTAAAAGTATAGTGTAATTTGAAGGGTGCCGCGTCCTCCAAGTACAAACATTTTAGTTTTAGGTATACATCATGAATGTATTTGAAAGTATATGTCTAAATGGTGACTTTGGGGGAAGATTGTTATAAACACGATAAGTAAATAACGATAAAAGAAAACGCAGCGGAGACACAAGATTTAACGTGGAAAACCTCTTCCAACACAGAAGCGGAAAAAAAAAGTCACGGTTGAATGTATACATCATGAATGTATTTGAAAGTATATGTCTAAATGGTGTCTTTGGGGGAAGATTGTTATAAACACGATAAGTAAATAAGGATAAAAGAAAACGCAGCGGAGACACAAGATTTAACGTGGAAAACCTCTTCCAACACAGAAGCGAAAAAAAAAATCACGGGCACCAGTCAGCAAAAACTTCACTATATCGAGAAGTGTTTACAAACGTCGTGGATTATCTTATAATCTGATAAACCATAGCCAGCGGCTTACAAGATGTATATATAAACGGTGGCAACGATCCGTACCTAACCTTTCTTTAGTATATGAATTTGGATCACAGTATAACAAAGATCTTGCCAATATTTCTTTCCTCCTTTTTGCGGGGCAGGCTCAAGTACGTATTCTTGAAAAGTGGAAATGCAAATTCAGCCATACAAGTATGGGCTCAACGCTCTCCATGTGCTCCCTCTGAGCGGTTGGCCCACCGGCGTCGTGTGTATGAGGATACCATGGCTAGCTGCAGGTACAATGCGATGCACTAATTAAGTATGGACTTCGCTCATCGACCCATCAATAATCGATCTGTATGGGTATTTTGCTAGATCCCCACACGGCCATAACCAGCGACCACACCTCTTCTCGTCCTACTCAACACACATCTTCCTGGCCAAAGCCTATTCATAACATGCAGTAACATAATCTAGTATCATGTATATGTCAGTTTGTTATTATTTTTTGTTGTGAAAAGTAACATAGGAGCAGTATCATGTAAGGTTTTGTTTTATTTAGGATGTTGATTCATTTTATCTTGAAGTTTGTGATGTTACGTACCATATCTATCTAGTCGCCACAAACATCTCCCTCCTTATTTAATCACATGTAGATGCATGTATTTTATAATCTAAGTTAGTCCTACTATGAATAGTTTAAATCTTTCAATTTACTTTAGTCTTTACTATAAAAAAAGTCGTTTTGGATTACCCTTTAAGTAAATTATCCAGTTTGTTGTTAAACTAACCATAGTAAATGAGATGATGACATGGGAGGACATCAAATAAAACACAAACATATAACAACATAAAACTAAAAGTCACATGAGAAACTTTTGAATCTCCATCTCTACCTCTCTTTCTTGCATTTTGACATTTTACATAATTCTCAGAAAGAGCCATAGTAGACAAAAGTTGCACAAAGCTAGATTAACCTCAAGGGTCTTGAATAGCTCTACATCAGTTTCTCGTGACATTTACATAGATGGGAATGGCCCATCAGTGAGCACTTTTCTGCCTGATCCATTTTGCTTAATCTTCGCCTAACTGCTACTAACAATATTTCGTGTTTCAGTTTGAGTCTTTGCAGGAAGAGGATTTTACATATCTGCTGCAGGTTCCCTCCACCCATCATTCATATGCGGAGGATAAAGAGGAAGATGACGCCGGTTAAGCGAATTCGCGAAAACCTGCAAAGCGTAGGATGGAAGGTGGAGTCGATGGAACTGATAAAAAAGGGCAGGGGCGCCCCATCCGATCCTCGACGCTTAGACTCAAAAGTAGGGATGGCAATGGGTACCCATGACCCGCGTACCCGCCGGGTAAAAACCCAATAGGAGTACGGGTTTGGGACAAAATATTACCCATGGGTTTGTAAATGGGAAAATATCATACCCATCGGCTAGAGTGGGTATGGGTATGGGATCATAGAACCCATACCCACGTACCCATGTACCCATCTAAAATTAACAAGTAGGTCACTGCAATATTCTAAACTACTTAATCTTTCCCTAATCATACCTTCATGTTGCAAGGCTGAACCTCACGCTTCCCGGTCTCACAATCGTTGGTACGTTAGTGAGGATTAGACCCCTATTTAGGATCGCTTCACCTCTTGTCATATTTTTTTAATCAATTTGATGTGTTGTAAGCGCGGGTAGTTTTACCCGCGGGTACCCATTTACCCTGTCGGGTGATGGGTATGGGAAAAATTTGTACCCATTGACGGGTATGGGTACATGTGACGGGTAAGAATAAAGGTGACGGGTACGGGTATGGGATGGCTCTACCCGTACCCATACCCTGCGGGTGCCATCCCTACTCAAAAGTGTTCGAGAAGATTTGGTCTGCACTCATTGGTGTGGCTTCATACAAGTTCCATCAAACGTATTTCCGATCTAAATTTGGACCATGATTTGGTCCACGCTCATTGGTCTGCGTCGGGCCTCAAATTTGGACCATGAGGTCATCTTCAACGGGGACGCCAGGCCAAAAAATACGTCTGGTACCACCTCCAGTGTGACGATGTAAACCTGGTCTAAATATGCGTCTCTGCGGATTCTACGCAGACGCGGAAAGTGTCCGCTCGTGCTGGTGGACGTTTCGTCTGGCTTGGTAGTAACCCAGCGTCCATGCGTCTTCTCAGCAGCGTCAGTACTGGCGCCGAGGCGTCGCTTCAGTAGTCTGCGGCCGCGGATGCCTCGCGTGGCGCGCGATCGTCGCCTACCTCTGCGCGACGCGTGGCGCGGCCGTCACCCTGCCTCCGACCTATATAAAGAGGGGTGCGAGCATCTCATCTCCTCCCCACTAAACCCTAGCCGCCGCACAACCTCCACCGTAGCGTCACTGCCGCTCAGCCTCCACCGGAGCCACCATGAGCAGCGGCGGCTGCGACCAGGCTGGCGCGCCTCCACCTCCACCTCCACCTCCACCTCCCACTCCACCTCCCCCGGCCTCGAGCTCCGACGAGGAGTTCGACAACGACAGCACGGACGACCTCCTCGACCCGGTCAGGGACGCCAAGGCCCTGGCTGAAGCGGAGAAGGAAGCAGAGGAGGAGCGGGCGGCCCACGCGAAGTTCGACGCCGAGATGGAACGCCTCAGGGCGGCGGCCGCCGCAGCCGCAGAGGACGACGACTCCGACTCCGATATCTCATGGTCTTCCGATGACCCTGATGCACCTACCCAGGAGGAGAAGGCATCAGAGCAGAGGGCTATAGTCGAGTCCTTCGAGACGCTCAAGGACGACGCCGCCAACGTGAGGCTGCGGCATTGCCTGCTAGAGGACGCGGCGGCGCACTATGCCCTAGCGGCCGCACGAGAGGCGGCGGAGAAGCAGACGAGGGAGCGACGCAACGGCGGGGCTGGCCCGTTAGGCAGCAAGTAGTCTAGGCTTCTAGAACTACTTTGTATAGTTTGAATATATTACTTTCTATGCTTTGCAAATCTAAACATGGGTCGCTCGCTAGGAGCACATCCAGACACAAACGGACGCGCGGACAAAATATGTCCGCGAGACGACGCAAATGGAGGCTCGCGACCACTTTTGGACGTCCGATATGCGTCGTCCTGTTGAAGATGCCCTGATTGCAAAGAAAGGAAAAAAATGAAGCAATAAATGATTTCAGAGTTGATGGTTTTGAATAATTAACCGGCGATTTCAGAGCTCTTCTGGTAATTTAGCAGCACTCGGATGAGCCAAGCCGGGACATGTACATCACGCAATTTTTCCTCAAGTACGTTTTTTTTGCCGGAGAAGGAACAGCATTACATCGGAAACATTACAGAAAGGACCCCAAGAAACACAAAAATACAGAACCGCCCTCCTGCACGTTGACCACGGCTACGAACCGTCGATGCCGTCGCTGGCGCGCTGCCGCCGCTGCCTCCCTCAAAGCCTTGGATCGGAGGCAGTCCCGTGCATCAGCGTCGGTTATCCACGAGCAGACGCTTGCTATCGTAAGCGTCGACGTCAACCGAAAAGGAATCGCAGGAAAGAGGACGCACAACACAAAACCAGGCTCGGCTCCCTTGAAAAAGTATAGCGAATTTCAGCGCTGAAATCTCATCCAGATGCAGTGGCTGGAGTCGGCTTTGACCATCGATCCGTCAATGCAGCCACCACTCTTGTCTGCTTCGACGGCCGGCCGGGGCCCACGTTCGTTAAAATTCATTTTGGTCCACGTCCGTTATCGGGCACGGTATGTCATGCTCCCTACTGCAGACCCGATACAGCCGACAAACTTGATTGGCTGGTAATTTGAGGCTTTTCCGATTTCCCCTAAACCGTGTCCTGAATCCTGATTATGGGCCAACAACGAAATTACACACACGCCATTATATTTTGCACTTAGGACCTCAGAGTAAAAGTGAAAAAAACGAGATTAAGCCCTTATATTTTGCATCAAGGGAACAACGGCAAGCTCGCCATAGTGAAGAAGCTCCCTTGCCCCTGCTGCAGATCCATCCACCAGCATGCATGAGCATTGAAGCCCCTCTTCTTTCTCGTCTTCATGACGATCGATCGCATAAAGAGGATATCAAGCCCCGGCGGTGGACACCAGATCCAAAAAGATCATCAACCTTAATTATTGATGGAGATCTCCACCACTCCCCACCTCACCGCATACGGCTCCGCTCAACGGAGCTTCGCGACAAATAGAAGATCATCGAGGCAGCATCGGATCCAGCCGAAGGGATCCCACACCTTTCTCCTTTGATGACGCGGAACCAAACTACACATACTTTCATTTAGCCTACCAAGAACTCTACAAGCTCTAGCATCCCGCCTCTACCCCTTTCTCGTCGGCATCACCACTGAGGACAACCTAGGGTCGGCCCTGTTCACGAGGGTCGACTCTCAACTACTGTAGCTGGGGCCTGCGGGAGCGAGGGGAATGAGAACTGCCAATACGAACCAATAATGATGACCTGCTTTGACCAATAGGCTCACACACGTTTCTCATTGCTACCATCTCTCCTCAACACAAAGCGCCCCCTCAACATGGCCGAGCTATCTTACGCCGCCTCTATAGCAACCGACAACAACAACGCCCTCCTTCCCCGACTCTCCTTCATGGCTCCACCTCCCCTCGCGTCATCTCTCCTCAAACGGAGCCCCTAATCCTAGTCGTCGAGCACCACCTGCTTCTTTTATGACAACCTCCGACGGCGGCAGGCCCGTCTTCCACTCTCTGCTCTCCTCTCCCTCAATTCCTCACTCTCCTCTCTGACCCTCTCACTCACCCGAGCAATATCAGATGTTTTTTCATTCTTTTTTCTGTTGACATGAGATGTTTTTCAGTCTTGTTGTCCGCGTGCGTAACGCCAAAAACAAACATAGCAAGATTAATAAGAAAATAAAAACCAAACCAAACTCGGCAACCCGCAGGAGTAGCGAATCCGGTCTAGATCGATCGATGGACCAAAACCAAACCCCCGCCCAAGAAACTCCATCCAGAGTCGAGGCAAGTAGCGCGAACCTGCCGCGCTGGTGCCCGCACCGCGCGCACGTTATAAATCACGCGCCCTGTCTCTCCCCTCTTCTCCACCCACACCAACCCCATCCCTAATCGCCCACCGGAACACCACCACAACTCCAACAAACCGAATCCAAGCTCTCTTTCCTCTCCTTGCCACTTGTTCGCCGCCTCCGGAGACCTCGCCGGACAACCACCCGACCGGTAAGAGCCATTGCCGCGCCCCCAGTTCGTTTTTCGAGTCTCGTGCGATCGTCAGCGGGCAGAGTCGCTGATTCCTTCGTGTCTGCCCGGGCCCAGATCTCGCGTGTCTTCGGACAACCCGAATTTGACTATTTTGATTGTTGACCTTGTGTCGCTGATTTGGCGCTCAACCGATGTTATCGGTTAGCAGGTTGCGTGATTGTCCTGGAGGGGAGCGTCGGGATGGCCTCGATTGCGCCGCCGTCTTCCTCCGTCGCCGCGCTCCGCCGCTACCCGTAAGCTCTCCTCAGACCACCCTCCTCCCTCTGCACGTCTTGTTCTGGTCACACCTCTTGATTCCCTTCGGCGTCTCTCTAGTGTGAGCCTGTAAATTGATGAATGAACGAATGGGTTAATTTCGGTTGCAACTCTGTCGTATAAGAAGACAAAAAAAGAAAGTTTTAAGATACCGATAACAACAGCAAAAAAGGAAATGTCTCTTTTGGAGTCAACCATCCCACGTTTTGATTCCTTATCCAACCGAATTTGGCTACTTACACCTTTTCAAACTATGCGCATGCAGTTTTAGTTTTGCAAATATGCAACCTAGGTACTTCCATATATTTGTACTTAATGTTTTTTCTGCCGATTTAGCAGTAGCAGTTTCGGTGAGGAAAAGCTAGCAAGACTGTAAATTTCTGAAAAGCACGCTCCTGCTAATCTCTGGACATAATTAATCTACTGAATCAAATGAGTGAGACTGATTTGTCTGTTCCATTTCCTCCTTTCCAGGGTGCAGTTCTTGAGAAGCACCGATGTCTCCAAGGAATCAAAGGGATCGGTTTCGTTTCCCGCGAATTCAAGAAATGCCAACATGAAATCCCCGGGACTGAAGATAGAAGCATCCTTGAAAAATAATATCGGTTTTCCAGCCGACGGTTACTCGGAAAACGACGACACGCTGCTACGAAAGAGCACTTCTTTGCGAGGCCAGGACCATCCAACCGCGGACTCTGATCTCCCGCTGGGTTCCGTCGCTGCAGCAGAAATCATTTCCACTGAACTGTCGCGTGTGGCCCTAGCGGACACGTTCTTAAACGATGAAGACGACGCCGAACTTGATCTGGATAGCCCAACCGAGGGCTTCGCGTCTATTGCGGATGCTATCGAGGACATTCGACAAGGAAAAGTTAGTATGCCTTGCAATTCTTTGCTTGACACTGTCAATCTTTCTAACAAGATCTCTTGCTGCCACATGGTATTTTTTCTGACATTGGGTTTGCTCTTGTAGCTCGTGATTGCCGTCGATGATGAATCAAGAGAAAATGAAGGGGATCTTATATTGGCTGCTTCTTTGGTTACCCCAGAGGCTATGGCTTTTATTGTTAGGCATAGCACAGGAATTGTTTGTGTTAGCATGAAAGAAGATGACCTGGAAAGATTGAACCTTCCTTTGATGGTTTCATCAAAGGAAAATGAGGAGAAGCTCTGTACTGCATTCACCATTACTGTGGTATGTTGCTATTTTATTCATGTGCCAACACTAGGATACGTAGTTTTTGTGTTATATGTGCAACATTTTTAGGTTGCTTACCACCTGTTTCCTCTACCAAAGCAGAAATACACATGCTGCCACTTTAGATGAGAAACTCCTTTGTTAATAGCCGTCATGAGTAACGTGATGGTAAAAATCTAGTTCTGTTTATTTGTTATCAGACCATCACTATACTATTATGTTGCTTGTATTTTCATCTCACATTTGAGATTAGGTAAGTTAATTGTGCATAGTAGCAGCTAGCAAGTAATTATCCCAAGTATTCGATATGAAGGTCTGTGGTACAAGTGCATATCAATTCAATGCAATTTAAGGCTTTTCAACCCCTGGTTTTTGCAAAATTGGCCTTCCCTTTTATAATTCTTCTTTGGTTTCCATCTTATTAAATTGTTATAACGATAAAGGCCAAATAGAGATCATTACTAATTTCGTTGTTTCACTTTGGAAAATAGTAATGAACGATGTGTTAGTCTTCCCTAACTAACTTTTCTGATGATGCATACTCGCTACTAAGATAGAATTTATCTACTGCGTTCTCTAGGATGCTAAAGAAGGCACAACGACGGGGGTATCTGCAAAAGATAGGGCAAAGACAGTCATGACTCTTGCATCTCCTGACTCAAAGCCTCAAGACTTCAATAGGCCTGGCCATATTTTTCCTCTGAAGTACAGAGAGGGTGGTGTTCTGAAACGAGCTGGGCACACTGAAGCAGCTGTTGATCTTGCTGTGCTGGCTGGGCTACCTCCTGTCGGAGTACTCTGTGAGATTGTGGATGAGGATGGCTCAATGGCCCGTTTACCCAAGCTGCGTGTGTTTGCCGAAAGGGAAAATTTGAAGATAATATCGATTGCTGACTTGATTAGGTAAGTCTGTTAAACACCTCTATGCTCCTGACAATTCCTGCATTAGCCTACAGAGTTTTGATTGCTGTTTAGGCCATAGGTCACTAATAGCTCCTATCGCACTTAATACTATTCTTTTTTCCTCAAGGTTTCTCTCTAATAGTTACAGTATGGCATTTTTTATGAATTGCAAATACTGAATACTTTTCTTTTTTTTCCTTCACCATGACTATTTCTTGGTGACATAAAAAGTTTTAAAGATTATTTTCCGATATGAAGTGAATTTACTACCATATGTTCTCCTAGTTGCTACGCTTCACTAAAAATGAAAGCGCTTTGTTATATTTATGACTAGTGAAGGTGATACACTGATACTAGCCCCATTTTCTTCATTGTCCCATTTGCTCACAGAAGTTATTTTACAGATATAGGAGAAAGAGAGACAGGCTAATTGAACGTGCATCTGTTGCACGCTTACCTTTGAGATGGGGCAATGTCCGTGCTTACTGCTACAGATCTATTATTGATGGGATCGAGCATATCGCGATGGTGAAAGTAAGTCACTGAAGATATATAATCCTTTTTGTAGGACTTGGTTGTTAGGTCAGGTAGTTTATTTCCGTCATAAAACCTGATTTTATCCATGTCTTATTTAACAACCAACAGGGTGATATTGGCGATGGTCAAGATATTTTAGTGAGGGTCCATTCTGAGTGCCTCACAGGCGACATTTTTGGATCGGCGAGATGTGATTGTGGTGACCAGCTTTCAATGTCAATGGAGATGATTGAGAAGGCTGGAAGGGGTGTACTAGTTTATCTTCGTGGACATGAAGGGAGGGGCATTGGTCTGGGTCACAAGCTTCGTGCATATAACCTACAAGATGACGGGCGTGACACGGTGGAGGCTAACGAGGAACTAGGACTGCCTGTGGACTCGAGGGAATACGGGATCGGTGCACAGGTGAGAACGTACATGGTCCCCCATGTGCATCATATGATACTTTTTTACTTGCATTTCAAAATGCTTCCGATGACACATTGAACTGATTCAAATTGCTTTGATGGCCTGAGCTGGCCATCTTTCGGCCCAAACGATAGATTCAATAAGTTCTTGCCAATAACCACGGCCACTGAATAAAAACATTAAACTGAAGGCCCAGACAAAATGAGCACCTAAGAAAAAAAGACCATATGCAGATAATGAAGAACCATAAGACTGAATGACTTGTGATGCCTGTGTACCCATTCTCTTCATGATTTTGCTGTTACTAACCTTTTCTGCTACATCCTTGGTATTATAGTGTTAACATACCGTTCCTTGATGTATCCAATGGATTACTGACTGTTCTCACTTATTCTCTGTAGATATTACGCGATCTTGGAGTCCGTTCAATGCGATTGATGACTAACAATCCTGCAAAATATATTGGTCTCAAGGGTTACGGCTTGAGCATTGTGGGCAGGGTGCCCCTGGTAACTCCAATAACCACGGAGAACCGCAGATACCTGGAGACCAAAAGAACAAAAATGGGGCATGTATACTCCAATCGCCAGGCAAACAGTCAGAACCAAAGCACCAGCTCAGACTAGAAGCTCTAGGCCTACTGGACTTGCTTCCATTCACATTTTAGCGGGTGCTGTTCTTGTACGGTTGAGTTTCTGAGATTATGTCACACCATGTGTCCGAGGTGAGGTGTTTTTCAGGTCATGATAGGTTGAAAGATAGGTAATACTACCGGCTAATAGAAATAATAAATCATCCCTTAATTTGTTGGTAATTCTCGGCAAAACCATTGTTGTAAATATACGCAATATAATGCAGTTATGGCTTATGAGCCAGTCCCCCTCGCAAAGGAGGTTTACATTATTGAACTGTTGTATTATCACAGTTTTTGCAATTCATGTTGCTGGAGCTGTAAAAGATTATCCACAGTTTTGTAAATAAGTTCAGAAAGCTAATCTCCCTCCGAAAGCTTGATTGGATTAAATGCATATGACTATAGGAGTAGTTGAGGGTGCTCCTTTGTACTTTGTCCGTTTTATAATTCCTGTCGTTGTTTTAATTCAAATTTAAACTATAATCAGAACAATAGTGGAACAGGAAAGCACGAATTACTTGTTCACTTACATTGGGCAATACAAGTCTGGGCTAACTGCCAAGTTGCCGAAACTTCCTTGTAAACTGAACTAGGCTCATCGCTTGGTTGGGATGCTGGAAGGATAAGGACCAGCTGTTGATCAACGCTACTCCGACGGGAGTTCAGTCAGGGTGAAGAGGAAGAAAGGTAGTCCTCCTCGCTGTCGCTGATGTCCGGGGCGATTATGTGAGAATTTTCTTTTGCATTAGGTTTGATTTGGTCAGGAACTGCCATGTCATTGTGGACGTCACCAGAGTGCTCTCCAGCACAGAGAGGAGAGCAGGCGATGTCACGCGCCGGTGACGCCCACAGGGTTCGAGTTTTTCCACGGCGCCACTTGACTCCACCGGCACCGGCAAGTTGGTCATGGCCACCCACCGCCCCTTTTACTAGTTCACGGCCACGCCCGCCCGCGGTTTCACTGCTCCCGGAAACGCGTCGGCAGAGAAGCGCAAGCAACAGCAACCTCCTTCCTCGTTCCCGCCCTTCTGCGTCCCCTCATCCCCGATGCCACCGGATTCTCTGAAACCTCCTTGCCCCGGCAGCGACGACACCGACGACTACCAGTGCCCCTCTCCTCCGCCCTCCAATGGCAGCAGCCGCCACCTGGTAACCCCGCTCGTGGTCACCGCCTTCGTCGTCCTCTTCCTCTTCCTCGCCTCCCTGTCCATCTACTGTTTCATCCGCCGCAGGAGGCTCCGCCGGCAGCAGCAGCAGCAGTCCCTTCTCGCCGGCGTCCAAGAAGACGGCACCCAGCCGGCCGCCGCCGCCGCGACGGACGTCGAAGCCGGCGCTCCAGAGGACGAGGTCGTGCAGCACCACGCGTGGCACATCCGGACCGTGGGGCTCGACGAGGCGGCGATCGAGTCCATCGCGCTCACGCGGTACCGACCGGGCACCGTGCTGGGCGCCGCCGACTGCCCCGTCTGCCTCGGCGAGTTCCTCGACGGCGAGCTCCTCCGCCTGCTCCCCAGGTGCGCCCACGCCTTCCACGCACCCTGCATCGCCACCTGGCTCCGCGCCCACGTCAACTGCCCGCTCTGCCGCGCCCACGTCGTCCTCCACGACGACCCCGCAGCTGGCACGGGCGATTCCAACGCATCTCCTGCCGACGCCGAACAGGTTTCCAGCGGCACTGAAACCTTGGATCACGAGCAGCCGGGTCAACGGCAGGAAGAGCTGCGCGTGCAGATCGATCAGTGCGACCAGTTGAGCTCGCCGGAGCCGCAGCGCCGGAGGACGCGGGATTTTCGCCGAGTAGTTTCGATGGATCCGTCGGTAGTGTCCGCCAGGCAGAGCGGTAAAGATATCCCGGGGAACGGTGGTGGTGCCGCCTGCGGCGAGCTGCCATCGGGCTCTGGACGTTTGTGCCAGATGAAGAGGTCGTTGTCCGGCGGTCCCCGGTGGTCCCTCGGCTCGCGGCATCGCCGGGCGCGCAGCTCCTTGCTCCCGTCGTGATCACTCCTCATTCAGCGGAAATATACAATTTCCATAGGCTGCGTGCTTGTGTGTGCATTGTATTCTTCATGTAACTTTTGATCTGATCGTGCTTGCCAAGTGTCTGCCTTTTCTTGAGCTCCAGCATAGCTACGCCGCTTGTTATGCTCTACAGTAATTGCAACCTAACACAGACTGCGGCTCTTTTCATGCAGCTCTTTTTGTGATTCTATGAAACATTTGCACAGGTAACATCAACATACTAGTTAGTATTCACAAACCAATCTCACAAGACGTATGAACAACATAAAAGGTCAGATGGAACTTCTATTCTTGATGTACTAGAGCAATTTATAATATACTCCCGATCCATAATATTTGTCGTAGTTTGAGTTCAAGCACTATGGATTGGAGGGAGTATCGTTAGAGTACTCTTTTCTTTAGAGATCTGTACACGGTATTTGTTAATTGGGAAGCAGAGAAACTATGAGCTAATGGGCCGCATCAATGGCTGACCCATTTGACTCGCGTTTCAAGTGCCCTTCAGGTAAAGTTTTTTTTTTTTTTTTGAGATAAACCACAATATATTAAGCAAACAAGCCGCCTCATTAAAAACCTTCCAGTCCCCTTAGGTACCCTGGTAAGGAAAAGAGTGCGTCAAAAACTTGCTGCTGCTAGTTCACAAAAAGGTTTACATCGGTTGCTAGCAAGGAAACTAAATAGTCTGGAGGGTCATCAAGCCAAACAATCGACTGATCCCCAACAGCATTAGCAGCTAGACAATGCGCTACGAGATTACTTTCCCTAGGACTATGGCTAAAGGTAACATGGGAAAAACCCCGCGCTAAAAAAGCACACTCCTCATAGACTGCTGCCGCTGCTCCAATTGAATTGCCTGCCTCCTTCATAATCTCAATAACTTCCATACAATCACTATTCACCTCCACCTTCGTGCATCCGACTTGACCTGCTAGAAGAAGGCCATTACAGAGAGCTATTGCCTCCGCCATTGCCGCATCCCCAACGTGTTGAATTTTACAGCAGCTTCCCGCAATGAATCCGCCGTTAACATCTCTAGTGACCGCCCCCGATGAGCCAGAGAAAAAAATCCCGAGAGAAAGCCGCATCAACATTCAGCTTCACATATCCTTCCTTAGGTTTTTCCCATCCATGTCTGCGAATTCCGGAGTTTTTTTTCAAAGCTCTGTAATAGTTCAATGCGAGCGCAGCTATTGCTTGAGTACTTCTTGCCGGTTTCTGGTTTCTGCACCTTCTCTTCATGCACAATTTTCCTCCTTTCCCACCATATATACCAACATGCTACAACAAGCAATTCTTTCACGTTTAGTTCAGGAATAAGCGGTACTTTCTTGTCATCTTGCCGAAGGATATATTCAAATACACCCGAACCTGCTCTATCAATTGTTCTTGATTCCTCAATTTCTACCATAATACCCAGATTCTCCCATATTTCAATTGCTCTTGGACAGGTGAAAAAAACATGATGACTGTCCTCACAGTGTGTGAACACACAGGGCAAAGGCTACTGGTGATAATATGCCTATTAGCCAAAATAGCTCTGCAAGGAATTGTACCATGTAAGAATCTCCAAGAGAAATTTTTTATAAGGTGACCAGACATTAGCCCAAACTGGATTATGCTTAGCCGTACTCTGTTGATTGGTCCTTAACAGTTTCTGACAATGTTGATGATCCCATTCCAGAAAATATGCTGAGCGCACAGTAAAAATCCCAGTCTTTGTGAAATTCCAAGAGACAAAATCCTCCATCATTCCAACCGCAAGAGGAATTTTCAGAATTCTTTTCACGTCCTCGTCATAAAAGAGAGAGCGGATAAGGTCCTCATCCAAACATCTAGTTTCTGGATCAATTAGATCAGACACCTTTGTATACACTGTATTACCCCTTGGCGTCAAAATTTTCCTCGATGGGCTACTCGGAATCCATGGATCGTCCCAAATATTTATATCAGAACCATCCCCAACCCTCCAGATGATTCCTTTCTTCAGAGTTTGTAGTCCTGCCCAAATACTCTGCCAAGTATAAGATGAGTCCTTCTTCAGTTCCGCATTCAAAATATCACCAGATGGAAAATACTTTGCCCTTAAAATTTGAGCACAAAGCGAGTCAGGCTCGCACAGAAGTCTCCAACTTTGCTTTGCCAACATTGCAAGATTAAAACAATGTAGATCTCGAAATCCCATGCCACCCTTCTTCTTCGGAACACACATCTTCCACCGTGCATATGTTTTTGCTCATCATCATCTCTCCACCAGTAACGGGACATAGCATCTGTGATCCCTTTAATTACTAGCTTGGGAAGCTTGAAGACTGACATAGCATACGCGGGAATCGCCTGGATCACCGCCTTCAGTAAAACCTCTTTACCTCCATAGGATAACAATTTCTCCATGTACCCCGCCAGCCGGGCGCAAACTCTATCAATAAGGTGCATAAAACAGTCAGATCTATCCATGCCAACCAACGGAGGCAAACCCAGATATTTATCTGTAATTGCTTCCATCAAAATATTCAGCTCGACACAAACCTCCTCCCTAACCTCAACACTCGTACAAGGACTGAAAAATATACTTGATTTTGCTTCACTCACCAACTGACCAGAGGCAGCACAATAATCCGCCAGCACCTGTAGCAAGCTGCTCGCGTTTTGAATATCAGCGGTCATAAGAATCAACGAGTCATCGGCACTACTCGCAAAGTTGTACTTTGGTTGCATTTTTATACAAAAAAAACTTGCAAGATGTGTTCTTGTGGTACAAGAACTTCCACTTCGGGTCCAAATTGATACAAAACGTTGTGAAGCTGACACTTGGTGTGTCATGTTGGATCGAAAACTTTGCAACGAAGTTTTTAGAAAACAAATTATTAGCAAAAAACTCATTAGGAGCCGGACCGCACCCCAATTTGATCAGCCCATCACGCCTCCATAAGACCATACACGTTGAGATCGCCGTCCCAAACTCCCATTGCATTTCTCTATTCATATCCTTAACTTAATCTATTTCAGAAAAATTACATCCTGGACTCCAAGTGTATTGCTAAAATCCTGAAAAAAATACAGAAATATTTCTTCCACTTCAGTTTGTGATATTGCGCTCAACAAAGTAACACAAAAATATTGATTATGCAGCATACATATCCACAAAGGTATAAGTGTAGAACAAGAAAAAATCGAGCAAGGCTTTCATTTCTGAATAGAGAAAATCATAAAGGAGAGATGAATTCATGATCACAAGGGTTTATTACATACTACCTCCATCCCAAGGCTTAAGGCCTATATTTTTTTCAGAAAGTCAAACTATGTCAAGTTTGACTAATTTTTTTATGAAATATCATTAACATGAAAAGTACAAAATCAATATCATTCGATAGATAATGAAATATATTTTCATATTATATCTATAAAATATCATATTTGTTCATAGATTATTCTAAAAGTTTGGTCAAACTTTACTTCGTTTGACTTTTCAAAAAAATTATAAGCCTTAAGCCTTGGGATGGACGTAGTACATGATTGACTTCTGCATGCCAATGCCGCTTAAGGCTCACCCTCGCCTCGTGCAGGATGGTCACCTCGCTCAGAGGTACCCTCTTTCGCCCGATGCCCTCCTCAGGTCGCCGCTTCCCTCGCGCTCCACCACCGCACCTAAGCCATGGAGGGCTGCGTGCTCACTAGTAAGAAAAGAAAAATAAGTAGGTGGATTACCCGTGACACATGGAAAGGACGGTCCGTCACGGCTGGTAACTTACTCGTGGCGCACGTGGTGCACCACAGGTATTCTTACAAGTTTTTATATGAAAATAAATCCGAAGCATAAGTTCTTGTAAGAGTAGTGCAATTACCTCTTAAAGTCATGGGCTCCCTTTGTTCAGGTACTACGTAACGCTTAACCCTTATTCGATTGTTAAACCCTAGAGAATTGTAATCTTTCAACATCACCATTAACGTCGGGAAGGATATCTCATCGTCGAATGAAAGACCGAAGATCACTTATTGCATACGACACTATCTCCATTGTGGGAAACCAACAAGAAGAAGGCTACCAAAACTCTAACATAATCTACTGAAAACACTGATTTTATTAAAAACTTCACGCATAGATCAGTCCTCTATTCCGACATCGGCGAAGCCAATTGAAAGAGGGGGAACCGATCTATAGAATAGGCTGAAGTGGAGACGGCTAGGTTTCCGAGGAGCGGCTGTCTTCATCCGTGGAGAAGACATGTAACTTGGCCTGCCTTTTTCCTGTCACAGCCGATGCGTCAATTTAATTGATCCGGAGGGAGTATCAGATGTGCTTTACATATTGATACAGAGGCTTTATCGGATAAGTATTTAGGCCTTCCCGCGCTAGTGGGAGCTGAGAGAAGTGATTGCTTCGAACACTTTATACTTTATTGAGAGAATTATTCTAAAAATCAATGGATGGAAGGAAAAGTTATTATCTATTGGTGGAAAGGAGATTCTTCTGAAAGCATGGCGCAAGCCATCCCAGTCTATGCCATGTCGGTCTTTTTTATCCCAAAAGGTGTTTGTAAGAACATGATGGATGCAATCTCGAAATTCTGGTGGGGTGATGATGACAATAGTAACAAGATGCATTGGTTTGCTTGGTGGAAGTTATGCTACCCTAAGAAAGAGGGAGGCATGGGTTTTAGAGATTTTCATTCTTTTAACCTTGCTATGTTAGCAAACCAGGTGTGGAGACTAATTAACGACCCAGAATCTCTATGTGCATGAGTGTTGCGTGCAAAGACATTGACCAAAAGCAGGTTCCTCTTTCACGTGGCAAAGCATCTTAGCCGGAGTGACTACCTTCAAAAGAGGTTATTTGTGGAGGATTGGTACTGAAGAAAAAACTAACATCTGAACGATCCATGGATAAGTAGCAGCCCGTCTAGGATGATGACCTCACCTCGACAGAATTCAGTTTACACTAAGGTCTGCGAGCTTATAAATCCATTCACTGGCACTTGGGATGAGGATATTCTCAACAATCTTTTTAATTCTATGGATGTGGGTCGCATCCTCCGGATCCTTTTACATAGTCATGGTTTTGATGATTTTATTGCCCGGGGTGCAACTAAGCATGGAAGGTACACTGTCCGGTCTAGGTATTACCTGCAATGGAGGCACCAGTTTGGACCATCAGAGGGACAACTTGCACTACCAGGATCATCAGCGATAAACCCAGTTTGGAAAATTATTTGGCAAATAAAAATCCCAAGTAAGATCAAATTTTTTCTTTGGCGGTGGCTCCATAGAATTATCCCTCTCAAGTGCATACTCGCAAATCGCCACATCGGCGGGAATATGCTTCCAGGGACCTGAGGATATTCGTCATTTACTTTTCCTCTGTCCAGCGGCAAAGGTGCTATGGACAGCTATCTGCATTACTATCTTTCAAAAAAAAAGCTATCTGCATTACTAATATTATTGAAGATGCACTGCTTGAAGATCGCGATGGATCGGCTGTCTTGAAATCGCTTTTAACACGACAAGATAATATTTTACAGGGCTTTCAAGATATTGGTCTGAAGGAAACAATTTCTATCACCTACTGGTATCTATAGTGGATAAGAAGACGACGGAAACACAATGAAACAGTGCCATCTATGTATAATTGCAAGATGTCAATCCTCTCAATTATTGCAAATGCAATGAAAGCTTCCAAGCCTCAGGGAATACCGATGGAGGCAAGATGGTCAAGACCTGAACCACGAAATATTAAACTTAATGTAGATGCATCATTCCATTCAAATTTATGCGCAGGGGCTACCGACGCAGTCCTACGAGATTATCAAAGACGTTTTGTGGCGGTATCAAACATGTTCATACCACATGTTGCCACGACAGGACTAGCTAAAGTGTTGGCAATGAAGGATGGACTAGCGCTTGCAAATAGAATGGGTTGTCAAGAATTCAAGCTGAATACGATTCTCAGAGACTATTGATGCTTGCTTGTGTGGAGACATATGGTGGAGCGAAGCGTCAGCAATTTTTGCAGATTGTGTGGACTTGATCGCAGATATTGGAAGCATTTCGTTTAAACATTGTCCAAGAGAGAAGCAAACAAAGTGGCTCACGAGCTAGCTAGATTTAGTTTTTTTTTTTGATGGAACTAGATTTAGTTTTACTAATACTAGTTCTTGCTTGGGACGATGATCCTCCTGGTTTCTTTTTAGATAATCTGGTAAACGATGTAACCGAACTTTGATGTTGTAGCAGCAAATTTTATACGTACTTTTTTTCTTACCAGGGTAGCTAATAGGACTGGAAGGTTTTAATGAGGCGGCTTGCTTGTTTAATATATTATGTTTACCTAAAAAAAATGCTTTATGAGATGGATGGTGTACAAAAGTTTACGGTTTATACCATTTCGCATCGATACCTCAGGGCCACGCAAAAGCAAAGCGCACGAATCTCAACGGTATATTTTAGTTAGTATACGTCACGCAACAGCCTGGTCTTCAAAATCCTGGAGACCCGAGACCCAAGTCACCCAACACGACCAGGCCCAGCTCCGCCAGAACCCTAGCCGCCGCGGCGCATGGCCGCCCCCGGCCGCCGTTCTGCCGCCACCGTCGTTTTTGCAGCTATCGCATCCTGCGCCGCAGCACAGCCGCCGGCGGGCCCGGGATCGGACAACCACATGAGTTTATCCGACGTGATGACCATCTCCTTCTTCATGGCCATTTTCTTCCCCGTGTTCGTCGTCCTCCTCGCGTTCGCCTGCCTCCGCCTGTTCCGGCCGCCAGATGAGCCAGCGGGCGCGGAGTCCACCTCGTCGGAGTGGTCGCGCCACAAGGAGGGCCTTGACGCGGCGGAGATCGCGGAGCTCCCGCTGGTCTCCTACCGGGACGTCAAGCAGCACCGGATCAGCGACGGCCTCAACGACCCGCTGGAGTGCGCGGTGTGCCTCCAGGAGTTCGAGGACGACGACAGCCTGCGCCTCCTCCCGACGTGCCCGCACGCGTTCCACCCGGTGTGCATCGGCCTCTGGCTCGAGAAGCACGTCACGTGCCCGCTCTGCCGCGCCAGCGTCCTCGACCCGCCGGCGGCGGTGCAGCTGGAGGAGCTGCAGCCCCCGTCGCCGCCTCAATCGCCGCCGGTCCACGACACGGTGGTGCTGATCGATGGCCCCGGCCGCCACGACGAGGACCGCGAGCGGATCAGGGTCGTCGCTGTGGGGATGCGGCGCGAGGCGGCCGGGCGTCAGGCGCTGCCGCGATCGAACTCGACGGGGCACGATCGCGCCGGCGGGATGGAGCGGTTCGCTCTGCGGCTGCCGGAGCACGTTCGCCTCGAGATCCTGATGTCGCACAGGCTGAGGCACGTGACGAGCGCGGTGGCGTCCGTGCGCGTCAGGGAGGGCAGCGCCCACGACATGGCGGCTGGCGGGAATTCGGTGCGGAACGCCATGGCGAGGCTGGCCTCACTGTTCGCGCCCGGAGCTGGGTGGAAGGGCGACGACGAGGAGATATCCGGCGGCTCGTCTCGCCGTCGGCGCGATGACTCGGCGCGAGGAGCAGCAGAAGACAAGAGAAGCGATTGATGAATTGGGGAAAAAAGGAGATAGGAACAACCTTTTGAGGTATTGGCTAATTAAGCTCCAAGATTAGCTAGTTTTGTTCGTTTGATTGTGAAATATGAGCAGAGAATTCTAGTACAGTATCAGTTTTCCTTCGGATATTGAAACAGAGTTTGTGTGATCTGCAATTTATATTGACGTAGTGATGATTTTTCGTCAGGTTGCAGATCCATGTTGCAACATCACACAAACTACAATTTTGTTTTGCATTTCACCTCTTTTTGGTGGCAGTGACTCAAATGTCTTTCCTTTTTCTGAGATGTTCTGGAGCGATCCATGGATGGACGTCGCAGTACCCTCCAGATAGTGCGGTGCAATTCGTCGATTCTGCGGCAGGCTGGCGTCTAGTCGCCGAAGTGGTTCGGGGCAACAGTTTGTCAGAGACATTTGCGGCACATTTTCACTACCTGCCGTCGCTGAATTTTATGCAATTGCAGTGGTTGTCGATAGTATCTTACATTTATACTTTTCCTTGTTATGGAAGTCAAATATTTTCAAGTTTGACCAAAGTTTTTTAAATAAAAATAGCAACATACTACCTCTATCTCAAAGCTTAAAGTTTTGGAAGTATCTAACCGTCACCTAGCAGATTTTTCATTTGGCCATAAGTCAGATTTTTGGTCTCCACTTTCCTAGGTCTCTCATTTGTCCGCAATTGATTTGCCAAAAACACCCAATCTATCAACTTCCACTGCTTAAAGCATGTCTAGCAGTGTTCGTAAAAGTCAGGCCCTTAAAAGCCAGAGTACAGGGCGCGGTAAACGGTTTATAAGGGGTGAAAACTAATGGCATAGAAACCCAACTCCCTGGTCGATCTCTCGGTCACATCATCGTCAACCTCTTCATCGGCATCATCATCGTCAACCTCTTCGTCGGCAACCTCCTCGACATGAACCTCATCACCGAACGGACCAATGGAATCATCAACGTTCATTGCAGATTTATTGAGGACATCCATAACTCTGATGTGGACGCATCACCGAACAACTTGTCGGTGTCGGTGACGTTGGGAACTGGAGGCGTCAGAACGATAAGAGGAGGGGTCACGGCCTTGGGCGCCGGGGCGGCGAGTCCGACACGGCTCACCGGCTTCTTCAACTTGGGCGTCGGGGCTCCCTTCGGCCCCGCGGACTTGGTCTTTGTGCGACTCGGCTTCGGCACGGCGGCGGGGTCACTGGCGTCGCAGCAGCGGGGGCCGCCGAGGCTTGATACACGGGGTGGGTGCCCGTCTGCTTCCTCTTCGCCGGCATGGTGGCGGAAATCATGTCCGCTACCTCGACTGAGGTCGGCGGACCTCCCGACGCGGTGGAAGCGACGGTCACGGGGACGTAGACCACCGTCGATGCCGGCGGTACGCCTTGAGCGGTCGGCGGGGTCTTCGCGAGGTCCATGGCGGCGACTTCCGGCCGCGTGGTGGCCAGAGAGGTGGGGGCGTGGAGATCGGGGGCGACGCGCGAGGCGGGAGATGGGCGGGTGAAATGTCCCTCGCGTGCAATGGAGGGGAGTAGTGCGGGTATTCACCCTCTCAACCCTCGGTAGTAGGGGTTCCCGAGCCGAAATGGGCCGGAAGTGGAAATTCTTTTTATGGCCCGGACGTTATACGTGTACTGGTCTGCACGGTTTAGAGGTCGAAATCCGTATACTGGCTGTTATTATAAGGAGTTGGGCCTTTTACGGACACTAGACATCTTTTTTTCGGGTAAAACTAGATCTTCGTTAGAAGTTGGGGCTACAAAAGACTTATTAAGATTCAGCTCCTAGATAAGACAATCCGGACCTGATTGTTATGATCTCACTTAGGGTTCATACAAATATCCTATGGTTCGATGCAAATCCTGGGTTACAGATCCTGGTGGATCAGAGGGACGAACCCTCAGGGAACATTCATCTAATCAGTTCGTCTGGAGGCGGCGCCCTTCGTGGAGGTAAGTAGCCGACGCCATCGTCTCTTCTCTCGCCATCTTGGGTTGGGCCTTGGTCTTGTCATGGGCCTTGGGCTGGGTCGTGACATCCCCTCCTCCTTGAGAGCTGGCTTGCCCCCAAGCCAGTAGTCCAGGAAAGCGGGCGCGAAGTGGTGCTTCATCCTCCCAGGAGACTGCAGAACTCGGAAGCCCCAGCCAATGGACGAGGACGCGGGACACCTCGACGCCTCCACGTTGGATGGAACGCCGTGCCAAGATCATTTCAGGTTGCAGGAGTACCATGGAGTCCAGGTCCAGTAAGGCGAGGTCGTCTGTCGTTGGTGAGGCCGATGGTAGCCGACGCTTCAGTTGCGAGACATGGACGACATTGTGGATCTTGCTGCTGGCGGGTAGCTCCAGGCGATACGCCACTTCACCAACGCGCGCCAAGATTTTGTATGGCCCGAAGAACTTGAACGCCAGCTTCTGGCTACTCCTTGGTGCCAGGGATGTCTGCACATATGGCTGTAGCTTGAGGAAGACCATGTCGCCAACGTTGAAGGAGCGTTCTGTCCGGTGTTTGTCCGCTTGCTTCTTCATCCTTTGCTGGGCACGCAATAGGTGTTACTTTAGGAGGGCAGTCATAGTCTCCCTTTCTTGCAGCCAGTAATCGAGGTCAGGGACGTTGCATGCCGCCGCCGCAGAGATGCCAAAGTGTCGAGGTGAATGCCCGTAAAGCGCTTCAAATGGGGCGCGTCCAATGGCTGAATGAAACGCCGTATTGTACCGGAACTCCGCCAGGGGTAACCAACGAAACCACTTGGTGGGGCAAGCGTGAACTGTGCAACGAAGGAATGACTCCAGGCATTGATTCAGCCGTTCCGTCTGACCGTCCGTCTGTGGGTGGTATGCTGAACTCATCATCAGTTGCGTGTCTGTGAGGCGAAACAAGGCTTGCCAGAGTGTGCTGGTGAAGATCTTATCCCTGTCTGACACAATGCACTGGGGAAGACCGTGGAGCTTATAGATGTTGTCCACGAACGCCCGAGCAACTCGTAAAGCTGTATATGGATGCTTCAGGGGAATGAAGTGGCCGTACTTGGTTAGCTTGTCGACGACGACCAGAATCACATCATGGCCATTTGACTTGGGCAATCCTTCGATAAAGTCGAGGCTGATGGTGTGCCGAGCCGATGGAGGAACTGGGAGAGGTTGCGGCAGCCCCGGTAGTTTCGTATGCTCCGCCTTGGCTCGCCTGACAAGTGTCACAGCGACTGGATGAAATCATGAACTGATTGTTTCAAGTTTGGCCAATCAAACAATTTCTTGATACGCTGGTAGGTGGCCAAGGTTCCAGAATGTCCACCAATACCACTGTCGTGTAGGGCTTGCAAGTAGTGCTCGCCGTGCTGCTGGAATTTCCTCCCACCCACACTCTGCCTTTCTTACGAATAACGCCATCGCGCAGTTCAAACCCTTCAACATTTGTGCCGGAGAGACTCAGCTCAGTCCATAGCTTTTTTGTTGGTGCATCATCAGTATACCCACTGACCAATTTATCCAGCCAGGAAGGCACAGCTGCCGATATAGCTAGCAATTCGGAGGAGTGTTGGCAACGAGAGAGAGCATCCGTGCCGCATTCGTGATGCCTTTCTTATACTGGATGGTATATTGCAGTCCCATCAACTTGACGAAGGCCTTGTGCTGCATTCCCGTACCGAGGCGCTGTTCAGTCAGATGGAGGAGACTTTTCTGGTCTGTGCGAATAACAAATTCTTTGTGTTGCAAATAGGACCTCCACTTATCGACCGCCATAAGGATAGCGAGGCACTCCTTTTCATATGTTGAGAGAGCTTGATTGCGTGGACTCAGTGCCTTACTGAGGTAGGCCACGGGGTGCCCTTGCTGCATGAGCACTGCTCCCACGCCAGATTGACAGGCATCAGTTTCGACTACAAACTGTTGGGTAAAATCAGGGAGAGCGAGGACAGGAGCCTGCACAAGCGCTCGTTTCAGTGCCTGGAAGGCCTCTTCCGTGACTGGTGTCCATTGGTACACTTCTCCTTTGCGTAACACTTGAGTGAGAGGTTAACTGATAAGACCATAGTGCTTGATGAACTTACGGTAATAGCCTGTCAACCCTAAGAATCCCCGGAGCTCCTTCAGGTTTTTGGGTCTAGGCCAATCCTTGACGGCTGTGATTTTGGAGCTATCCGTGGCCACGCCGTTAATGCCAATGACGTGTCCAAGATACTCCAGGTTTTGCTTGGCGAAAGAACACTTAGAGCGTTTCAATGTGAGTTGCTGGTCGCGAAGAACTTGGAACACTTTTGTTAACTGCTTGGCATGCTCGCTCCACGGCTTGTGGTGTAGACAAGGATATCGTCCATGAACACCAAGACTCCTTTGCGTAGCACCTTCTCGAAGACCGAGTTCATCACACTCGGAATGTTGCCGGAGCGTTGGTGAGGCCGAAAGGCATGACCAAGAACTCGTACAAGCCCCGATGAGTGCGGAAAGCCGTCTTGTACTCGTCACCCTCTCGCCACACGTAGCCGATGGTACCCCGATGATAAGTCGAGCTTGGTGAACCAACGAGCTCCCGCTAGCCTCGTCGAGCAGCCTCGTCCACCACGGGTATAGGGTGCTTATGCTTGATGGTGATGGAATTGAGTTGCCGATAGTCAATGCAAAATCTCCATGTTCCATCTTTTTACGGACCAATAGAACCGGAGAAGCAAAGGGGCCGGAGCTATGCCGTATAATACCTTGTCTGCAGCATGAGGTGGATTTGTCGCTCAATTTCATTCTTCCGGTGAGGCGCATACCGGTATGGTCGCACATTAACCGGTTGAGCTCCCGGCACAAGCGGAATGCGGTGATCGTGCCGACGACGAGGAGGAAGCCCGGCAGCGGGCACAAAGAGGTCCGCAAAAGCTGTCAACACAGGAGCTATCACCGGGTGCTCCCTTCGTCCGTGGCAGTCTCCAAAGTATGCAAACTGCCCTGTTGGTGTACCGGTTGCACTTCAACACATTCAGCAATTGCACCCCGACGCAACAGGCCCCGGAGCCGACGGGCGGTGATTTGACGGCCTGGCGTGTGCTCCTCCTGAATGCCTTGCAAGGTAATGCGCTGCCCGCGATGCTGGAAGCGCATGCGGCGATTGCGCCAGTGTACCCACATCGGACTGAATTCCTCGAGTCAATCTGCTCCCAGAATGATATCGTAGCAGCCCAATGGTAAGATCTTCATGTCCTGCTGGAAAGTATGCCCCTGGGTGCGCCATGTCGATTAGGCAGCATCTTGTCGCCGACCATGGTGTCGCCATTGGCGATGATGAACCGGGACGGCTCACAAGGTTGAGGCGAGGCGTGGAGCTTGTCGACCGGACGAGTGTCGATGAAGGAGGCACCACCGCCCGAGTCGACGAGGATAAGAACTTCATGTTCGTCCACGTGCCCGTGGAGACGAATGGTGCGGCGCCGTGTCGGGGTAGAGCCCGCGATCGCGGCGATGTCGACGCACATGAGTTCGTCGCCCGAACTGGCTTCGCCATCAGACCCTGGGTCCGGGTCTGGTGGTAGAGCATCCAGCAATTCCTCCAGAATATGCAGAGGCACTTGAGTGGGGCACTTGTGGGTGCGGTTCCACTTCTCACCGCAAGTGAAACATTCTCCTCTCGACTTGCGGAAGGCGCGGAGTGCCTCCAGCTTGGCATCCCAGCGCGGTGCTTCTGGCTTCTTCTGTTCATCCCCACGGCTTGAATACTTGGCCTTGTCCGTATTATGGAAGGTACGGTGATTGGTGCGCGAGGATGACGACGAGTGGTGTTGTTGTTGCCGAACATTTTCCTGCTCCGTTTCCTGCAATTGGGCCAAGAGACTAGCAGTATCCACGTCTTCAGGTAAATGCAACAGAACAGCAGCGCGCAATTCATCAGCTAAGCCTGCGATGAAACGCTCCACAAAGAAGACCTCAATAGTGCTAGGATCATGCAGGAGGATTTGGTGTTTCAACTGATTGAATTTTTCTGTGTATGCCTCTACATTTCCCAACTGTCTAATGGTAAGGATCTGGCGCATGAACAAATTAAATTTGTTTTTGCCCCAATAAGACTCTACAGCTTTGTACAAGTCCTCCCAATGAATGATATTATACATTATACACTATATACACTATATAAAAGACAATCAATTTAGTACATCTCATATTGATTTGGGTACTGTTGATGTGCTAATTTCTTGTGTTTTACTCTTCCCTTTACCTGACGCGTGTCCTTCATTTGATGCTCTTGGTAATTCCAGTTTTTTCTCTCTTTTTTTGGATGGAAAATAGGCTACCGGCTACCGGCAAGATCGTTTCCTTCGTTGGTATCAACAAGGGGCTCTCCCGGTCACCGCAGGACATTCCATAATTTGGCACGTCATTATTTTTCTTAGGTACGTGTCTTTACGGTATGTGCTCTTTGTTCCCACGATTTGGTCAAAGCGGTTTGCTCGGTCTAATTCCCACGATGGAACAATCGATGAGCTCCAAACCTCTCCACTGCCCGCACGTATCCCTATCGCGGGGTCGGCGCCGTCCTCTCCCCTAGCCATCATGGCCTGTACCAAAGGCAGCCATCTCGGGCCCTCTTCTTCTTTGCAAGCGGCGGCAGCATACTGCTTCTCTCCCACTAGAGACGGGTGGCGGCGTGGTGGGGTTCAGAACCCTCCTCTACTTCCTATGGCAGCGAACAGGCGTGGTGGAGTCATGCCCTTATCGCCTTCCTTCGGTGGCTGGTGGCGTGGAGGAGGTCCGCAACCTCCACTTCTTTCTATGGGAGAAGCTGACGCGATCGGTGACTGTGGTGAGTCCGCTCTCTCTCTCTCTCTCTGGATGTGGCGACAACTGCAACGTCTAGGACGAGATCGACCTGCGCCTCCTTTGGTTCCTACCACGGATTCTCCGTTTGATTTTGCTTGGGTGTAGATGGGGAATAAGGAGAGCAGAAAGGCTTGACTGAAATTTTGGGCGTCTCTCCGCAGAGGCGGAGTAGTCCAGCGCCGGCTTCCTACAGGGTGTGCAGCAGCTGGTCGCCGAAGCCCCTTATGGTCATCCCTGCGCCTTCCGTCAGCCTCACCATTGCTCCTTGCAGTTTTCCAGATCTTCCCGCTCCCCCGGAAAACAGAAGCATCGTTCCCTGGTGTTTCGTTGACAAGGGCGATGAGGGGCACGAGGAAGCTGGCAGGGCCAACCTTGGATGTCAACGATTGGTGAGATGACTGTGGCTCCAACGAGCCCTTTTCCTCTCTTTTATAAGTCCGCCTTGGAGCCTTCGTGTTGCAGCCGCTGCATCGGATTCCTCGAGGTGCGCTTCTGGTTTATTCTTCCTATATTTTCCTTTTGTCTTTTGATTATTTTGATTTATTCTCTGATGCTTTGGTTCTTGCAGATTTGTGGCGCGCAGCCGTTTTGCTGGACTCCTTGCCGGCCGGCCGGCCGTTTCCTGCCTGGCGCCGGTGTAGTCTGCTATGCTTTTGTGTCTTTCTTATTTTCGTCGTTGTACAGCAGTGTCCGCCTCCTAGAGGTGTACGCGTGCTGGTTCTTCCGTTTCTTCTTCTGCTTTGTCTTTTTTCCTCTGACTATTCTGTTCATGTTCTGATGTTTGTTGCAGATTTTTGCGACCATCAGCCCATGCCTCACATGGACCTTCAGTTTGAGATGTATAGTACTTTGTTTACTGTCATATGTAGCATCTGAGTAAATCATAGGGAAATCTGGGATGTCTCCTTGACTAGATATGAACCATGATGTATTCTTCAAAACTTCAATTATATAAAGTATAAAGATACCAATTTTTTGTTTAAACTGATGTTATTTTCAGCTGCAGATGGTACCAAATATTAAGGGAACGATTTTAAATAAATTGGACAATGTATATCAACAGTTAAAAACTTGAACAATGCATATTGAGTTTTCTCTTAACCTGTTTGATTTCATTTGCAGACAATGACTTCCTGAGAGGCTTTCTACTGCAGTGACCACTTTTGGCAATGTCGAACTAGGTTCCATGCAATCTACTTCTTACATGCCTCTTTTTTTTTTACATTATCAGTCAACAGTAATTACAGTGCAGATCCAATCTCAGTCACCACCTGCTCCTCTTGACATAAAGGCTTATCTGATCATAACTAACAAGTAGGTTTTAAATATTAGTGAGGAGCTCAGTTCTGGTGTTGCCACTCATGGTTTCCAGTTAAACAACGCAGTTGGTTTTTTACTTCTCGCGACAGTGCTCCAGATATGGCTGTCCTACATTTTTGTGGTGTCGGCGCCACTGGTTTCTCAACGCCATCAATTGTGTGGCGGCGGAGCGCCTCTGTTTCAAAATTGCCTTGAGATCATGTTTGTTACTTCAGAACTTGCTATTTCCACTTCATCTGTTGGAAAGGAAGATTGACATTCAGTAGTTTAGTTCAGTTTTTTTTTTACCGTCGTTTGAGATTGCAATAGTCCAGCGAACTCTTTCAGATGTCTCTTGCAAAAACAAATAAACATAATCTTGTGCATCGTTCGACAGACAATGCTTTCTTTTGTTTCAACGATGACAGAGTCAACAATTTCAAGAGCCGGATGTATGAAGCAGCCAGGCAGCCCGGAATTGTTTTCCTGCTCATTTGCCTTCTCTGCATCCAAGCCACCTCTAAAAGAAATGATGGTGTTCCATTGCACCTACACAAGCTCGAAGGATATTTGTCAGATAAATAGTCAGTATGCATTGTTGTGTAAGTACAGAAGCTCCAATAAGCCTGATCTCAAAGAATTATGCATCCATAACTCATGAACTTAGCTACCATAGAGATTTCACCACCCCAGTCTGTTACGAATATTTGCTCATCCTCTATCTCTCAACGGGCAATCAAAAGCTGAAGCTATCTACTAGCACAAAACCTTAGGCTCGACAGCCAGCGTCCACGGGCGCGGCGTGCCGCCGCGCCAATGCTTTCTAGTATTGTTTAGATTGCACTGTTTTAAGCCACAGCGCTGCGTTCCCCACAAAATTTAGCATGGCAAATTTTACTTTCATCATGTTAGAGATGCCGTAGATCTCAAAATACATCTCACAGTTATCCTTCCAAATAGTGGGATCGGTGCCATCGAATTTGGGGAAATCCATCTTAGGAGTGGAAGTATAGCGAGTATGATTCCTAGGTCGATCATATGAATCCTCTTCATGGTATGCAGGATATGGATCAGTGACGATGATCGTACCATTGTCCGGGGGAAATCGGCGAGACCCGGAGGCCTCGTGATTGTACCCCCGTGTAGAGATGTCGTTGCCGTGCCCATCGGGCCGTCGCGTGCCGCCGTGCCCCGCAGCGGTGTAGTAGGCAGCTGCACGGGCGTTGGAGGTTGTGGTGGCGGCCGCGACTCGATGACGCCCGAGCCTCGCAGCGGCATCCTCCGCGTGAAGCTTGAGCGTGGTGGTCGCCGCCGAGAGATCGGCGACCGAGGCGTCCATGGATTTCATCCACGACGCCAAGCCCGCGAACTCGCTCGGCGAGGGAGTCCAGCTTGGCGTTGGTGGCTTCCGCCGCGGCGGCGAGGCTCTCCGACATCCTTCGCTCCGCCGCCGTGGGTCTCTTCGGCGCCAGGGTGTACCCAACTCTCCTTGATCAACCGTCGCCGGCCCGGTAGCAGCAGATCGAGATCTGATACCACCGGATTCGCTTCGGAATTAGGATCGGAGAAAATTTTTGGGGGTGGTGGCTGGTGGCTCTGATACTAGGTGTTATGATCTCACTTAGGGTTCATACAAATATCCTATGGTTCGATGCAAATCCTGGGTTACAGATCCTAGTGGATCAGAGGGACGAACCCTCAGGGAACATTCATCTAATCAGTTCGTCTGGAGGCGGCGCCCTTCGTGGAGGTAAGTAGCCGACGCCATCGTCTCTTCTCTCGCCATCTTGGGTTGGGCCTTGGTCTTGTCATGGGCCTTGGGCTGGGTCGTGACACTGATCCAACTCAAACCTGCGCTGTTGTTGCAAAATTTGCAAGACTCGCCTTAATCTGCCTGCGATGTACTTTTACAAAGAAACGCACTCTAGAATTCTTAGTTAAATCCATGATCTCCGAGACGACATACATAAAAGCTGATCGATCTTGCGAGGCAGCATTGACTGCTGCAGCCAGGCAATCGGTCTCGACCGTGAATAAGAGCTCACTATGATGAAGAGCTAGGCCAACACCTTCCAGGCACGCAAGCAATTCTGCTTCCAAGGACTCCGAAGTCTGAACACGACGGCAAGAAACCGCAGGCAGAAAATATGATCTGCCCCATGGCATCTCTAAGTAGCATCCCAATACCACCTGTGCCATTTCCCCCTAGAAGGATCCGTCAATACATCATGTGTCCACCTGCAAGACCGCCTTCACCATGGTCGTACTACTCCTGTGCCGTGGTCTCGTGGAGACTTTTCGTCACCGGCAAAGTCAGGATGTCAGTGGCAGCAGCATTTGGCGATCCCGTTTAAACCGCCCACGAAAAATCGTGCATATGGCTACCACGATGAGCCGCTTAGTTTAAATGGCTAAAGCGGATAAATCCGCAAAGTCCAGCGGCGCCGGCGGCTCAAACGCGTCGCACTGCTACAGCCGCGGAACTGGCCTCGCCGTGGGCTAATTAATGCAGGTGCGCAGTTTGTGTAGCAGCGCTTCCACTGTAAACAACTAAGTGAGCGAGACGGCCGGCCGGTCGGAGGCTAATTAACAGCAGTACGTAGCTTTTATCATTGTGACATCACTTAAAGAGTTCAAGCTACAAGATATTTTTTTTTTCTTTCCGGGTAGCTACAAGAGCATATTCAACAATACGACATTGCTTTGTGCGTTTAAGAGAATCTCCACTTGATCCCAAACAGAATCCGGAAAAAATTAAATTTAACCCAAAACAGTTTAATTCATTCAAATTTATTATATATTATAAGGATTTGAATAAAACGACTAAAATTTAAACATAAAAAGAATAACGGCACCTACGGCGGTTGGGCCGTGCTTGCCGCGAGGGTCTCCAGACTCGTTAGCAGGACGCCGTTGGGTCTAGCTTCGTCGTCGTCGCGCGTGAGATCGACGCCAAGCCTGTCGCTCTCACGTACAGTGGCGGACGCAGGAAAGAATTGGAGGTCGAGACGGCGACGGAGGTGGCGGAGACCTGGGCGAAGGAGGCTCTAATGGAAGCGGTGGCTACGGAGGGCGGAGTGGAGGAGGCGGCGGTGCAGGCGACGACCATGGCCGACCGCCAGGCGCAGCTCGCGGAGGCCAGTGTAATATCCCAGCATTTGGGGTTACAAAGAGAGAGGAAACAGGTGTGTGCATTGCATTCATGCATAGAAAATCTGGGGGAATTTTCGCGCTTTAACTGAAGTTTCACTTGACCTTGGTGGAATTGAAGTAGCTCATCAAGTCAAGTGTTATAAACCTCAGTGTGATCTTTGTTAAAACCTGTTTTGGGTAGAGATGATTTGATCTAAGGGGATTAGATCAAATGGAACTAACACAACAACACTCTAAACAATGATCAATTGCTTGATCTTATAAAAGATCATAACATGGTATTCCTTGCCATAACATAAGAACATCTATTAAATTGGAAATCAAGTAACAATAAATGGAGAACCCATTCTTCACTTATCTTCCCCATGTCTTAAAACTAACCCATGTTCTTACCATGAACCTCATGGTAATTCTTGAACTAAATTCTTGAACTCAACACCATAACAAGCTTATCATTAAACCCTAGAGATGGGAAAAGCCTATAACCATCAAATAGATAATAATCAAACTCTAAGTTATTAACAGTTAAAAGTTAAGAAACTACACTTGGGGTATAATTGAATTCACTTTAAAACTAATTACCAAATATGGTAAAACACAAGGACCTAAGTGCATAAAAGCCCCACATTCTTATTTTAAGCATAACTATTTAAATATGTGGAATATCACAAAACTAAATTCATTTACATTACGATTATAGTTCAAACTATTTGAATAAAATAAACTATGAGTACTTTGAAACTCATATGATCATGCCTTGGTGAAATCAAACATCATCATTCAAAATTGGGGTATAATTATTATTCTTGACATTTTGATCCCAACTATAATATAAATACAATCACATATGATATAGTGACTCACCTATAAGCATAATATCATTCATAAGACAATTAGTAACAAAAGCCACTTGGCTATCCAAAAACAAATCACAAGAGAGGATATTACCCATGCCACATAGGATGAAAATATCTACATAGCTTGCATCCTAAGCAATGCCACCTCATGCTAAAGGATTACTATGGATGAGAGCATGACAACCAAGCACCTTACTCATCAAATTAAAACAAGAGTCATCCACCTATGTGTCATGATATTAGAGCATGTCCAAGCCTATAAAAGGAACCCTCTACCTCATTCATCTCATCATCTTGCACCATGATGCAAGAAGACCAACACATTGAGCCACTCCATAAAATAGTTAGGATCAAGATGAAGCAGCTAGGAGGTGGAGGCATGCCACAAGATGCGGGTTTATCGGAATTCCTGAAGAACAAGCTACGAGAAGATAGCAAGGTAGAAATTCTAAGGAAGACCACATATTTAGATAATCACATCATCATTCCTTGAGTAGAACCTTAGATTATAATCCAAGTCCTTGTGGAGTGAGAGGGGTAATTGGTATAACCATATCTAAATATTTCTAGTAATAACTTAGGAAGCCAAACCTTGATCATTATAAATTGTGTAGTGATCATAAATCCTAAGAACTTGAAGTAGAAGATATAAGCTCATAAGTAAAGCTTAGAGTAAAAGCCTATAATATATATGGTGAGAAACCATTCATCATTATAACCAAAGTTAACTATAAAGAGAATTATAGCTACTTTAGTTACTTTAACAATAGATTAAGAATATAACAGAAATCAATTGGTATAAGATAAAATCAATTCTCAAGTACTTAGTAATTAAAGGAGAACATAAACAACTAAGCAAGTAACCATATTACCTTGGTTAGGGGAGATTAAAACCTAGGACATATTTGAGATTCAAACCATGTGCAATTAGGAGAATATGATTAGAACCCTAATTGTTCATTAATTGAATCCTATGCTTCAATTATTAAACATAAGAGACACCCAATGTTAAACCCTATAATTAAAACCATGTGTGGATATCAACCACTTATCCTTATAATTAGAACCAAACCATAATGAGAGTAGTATCTACCCTAGGTATTTCAAGGTGTTATTGCTAAACCTGAGAAGGGAGTTACCATAGAACTTACAAGACCTTAAATTTTAATAAAACATTTTAGCAACCCTAACAAAATACTCTTAAAGCCAAGAGAGGGATAAATTGAATTATCATCATTAAGAACCTTACTTAAAAAGTTAACCATATTCAAATGCAAGTGTACAAACAATATGGTTAAACACATAATTCAGATCCACTCATAATTCTACCATGAAAAAGAAAGCAAGTTAGAATTAATTATACAAGAAAAAGGGAATTAAAGTGAGTGCCTAAAATCATGCTTAATCAAAATTGCAATAAAGGTTCATATATATTAAATGCTCATTTAAAAACAATTAAGTATTAAATTATCTTCTTGTTGGTCCTCATGAGATTCCAATTGTCAAATACCTGCAAAATAGAATGATTTGAATTAAAAACAGAATTCAAAATGGAAATACAAAACAGAAAATAAATAAAAGAGAAAAAGAAGAAGAGGCTTACCTGGACTTACCTGGCCGCGGAAGCCCACCAACACGGCCCAAGCCATGGCCCAAAGCCAACCCACGTAACCCTTCGTCTAAATATCTCGGGACGAAGTCGTCCTCATCCTCTCCGTGAGCTGGAGAGCGAGCACGACGCCGTGATCGCCTTCTCCCTCGCGGCGGCAGCCCTCTCCTTCCTCGACGACGTGATGAGGCACACTCTTGAACCCTATAAGTACCCCGGACGACGACCTATCTCTCGTTTCCCTCTCCCTCTGCTCAAATTCCCCAATTACCGAAACCCTAGCTCGCTCCGGCCATTTCCATCGCCGCCGGTAGAAACCTCCCCAGGCCAGGCCGTAACCACCATCGGCACCGCCATGCTCGACTTGCTCTGCTTGCAAAAGGAATCGAGCTATGGTGATCCGTAGCGCCCTCGTCAACCTCGCCTCTCCGACGGCCGGCGCCATTAAATCCGGCGAACCAGACCACCATTGACCTTGCCGTCAAGCGCGTCATGCTCCTGGTGAGCTTCTCATCTCCCTAGCATGCTCGTCGAGTTCAATTACACGCCGTAGCTCCACCGCGTCGATTAGCCCGTGATCACTGTCGCCGTACCTCGTCGCCGGGCACGCTCCGGTGACCAAACCGGAGCGGCGCCACCACCACCAGCATCGCCTAGTTGTCCTCGTTCCAACGCGCCCACACACAGCCTTGCGGGGGACCGGAATCGCCGGCGACCATCACCACTGCCCGCCGGTCACCGTGCTCCTTGCCACGTCGGCACTGCGTGGCAGATGACTCAGCCAGACCCCACCTGTCTGTGCATGTAGGTAGCTCTAGGCCGGGTACGTTTAGTAGTTTTTCATCTTATTTCAAATTATGAAAATTGCTGAAACTTCACATTAACTTACAAAATCCATTTTAATTCAGAAAAATACAAATGAGATATTAAAATGTTCCTAAAAATGAAATATATCCAATAAAAATATAAAATGAAATTTTTATTTGAAATAAAAATTTAGTTATTTAAATACATATTAATTAAGTCTTTTCTTTTAATTCCAAATGCAACTAAAATTCAGAAATTAAGAAAAAGTTCTAAAATAAATAAAAACCAGTAAGTAAATAAAGGAAACAATAAAACTAATTTTCCTTTATTAATAACTCATTAAATCCTTATTAGAAGGATTTAATCCCTAAATAATAATTACCTTAATTATTAATTATTGAAAATTAATAAAATACCAAATCCAATATTATTATTTCAAAGTTATTAATAACTTCAAATTTATTAATGAAGTTATTAAGTTATGAACTAAATCGTAATTATGCAACCCTAGTTCCATAAGGAAGAAAACTAGGAACTCATCATTTCTTGTGTAAACCCAAAACCCTAATTCACTAGAAACCTTAACTCCACTAATTCTTGTGAACCTAAATTTGCTTCTAACCTAAACCCTAGGTTGAAACTTATGATCATAATACTTACTTTATATCCAGAGATACATAGTAGCAACTAAATACTTGCCTTGCCACCTAAAAATGTAGAAGACCTAACACTAACATATGGGTATCCCATGTGTTCATCAGACCTAAATAATCAAGTAGGGCTAACCAAGTGAAAACCCTAGATCCTATTACCAAAGCCATCGTCATTATTTATCCCTATTTAGCATCACACCATTGTGATGAACCCTAATAGCAACCATACCTACTATTTGACATTACATAACCCTGTTCCACTAAACCCTACTAGTGTGAGATACTTGTGAACCATCCTATTTAGGAACCAACCATTCTCTACTTAGAGATCCAATAGCTAATACAAGACAACCTCAACCTTAATTATACTTCTTATTATTTAAGAAGTATGTTCTTCCAAAGTTATTCTTTTGAAGTAAATAAAGAATCATCACCAACCATGCTTATAAGGACCTATAAACCCTAGATAGCTATCACCAGCAAGATGAACCCACCATGATAGCAACCATGAATAACTAATTGCTTAAGTTGTTTATGCCTAAGTAAAACTATTCAAGCCTTGTTGCTAATAAATCCAACATTGTCAGGATCCATCTAATAACTACTCAAGAACTAGTTGAAACCATAGTAAACCATAGAACTCCATAACTCTAATTATCATACTTGTTCTTTATCAAAGAACATATTCTTCAAAAGTTATTCTTTTGAAGTATATGATAATTAATCATTAACCATGCCATATAGTACTAAAACCAACCACTATTCATTACATGTTGGGATTACACCAAACCTTATTGTTGTGTGCTATTATTGTTGTTATTATGATTTATTACAGTACCTGTTTATGATAACAAGCAACCAATTCTTAATAAGAACCTTGTATGTGAATCACTCTAAAAGTGCAACACACCCCAAACTAATCATTACAACTCACTAATCCAAAATCATCGGGGTTAGGTCACGCTTAGAGCGATTGCATCTCATACTTATGCATTATTGCCAAATCTTTTAAACATCGTCCTTACCGGACGATGATGCTATTTCAGAATTTGGAGTTATTGCGCATCGAAGACCTTGCCTGCATAATCTTGCAGTCAAGAAAGGCAAGTTCATCACTTTCTCATGTCATTTGAGTATCTTTATCAAATTACTTGCAAAGTACTATGATTAACACTATTGCATAAAAACCAAAACCATTATTTTCATAACTATGAATATGACTATGTGGTTGGCAATGGAACCATGGATTGTGTTGATATGGTGGAGGTTCCATTGCAAGGGTTTATATCCATCTAGGATTAAACAACAAATGTCGTCCAGTGATTCTTGTGCTGTAATACCCGTGTTAACCATAAGATCTGGAGTGGGACGGAATAGTCAATTGTATTTCCACCTCTTGTACATCAACGGATGCGCTTACCATAGACACTTGACCCAGGTTGGGCAAGCGGTGGGGTGGGGATCCCATTCTAATTCCCCACGGTAAGTGGTCTATGATGGGTTGCGGCCTACCGGCGAAGGAGTTTGGTTAACGAGTCCCGGACCGTCGTCGTGGTCGGGGTCCATCCTTAATTGGTGTAAGAGGACCGACGAGGACCCGTGGTCGGGGTATGCAACAAAGGGTGGGTGTGCGAGGTAGCGGAGGAATATGATTGGCTATGACCTTATACCGGGCCTCACACCAAAGGAAGTGTGGACGGGGAGTACGCCGGTTGGCACCAAGGTTAAGATCTCTTATGGGTAAAGCAACACACCTCTCGCAGAGTGTAAAGAACCGTGACCTGTCACTCCCTGTTCCGGGATATGGAGCTGCGAACGCTGCCGGAAAGGAGCTCCATGAAGTTCTAGTAAACCGGTGAAGGCTGACGGACATAGTTCTTCTGAATAAAAGCAACCTTTTGAAGAAATGGTTATGAAAACTTGCATTGGTATTAGACTTTTTGGTCTAATGTCGTAGCTAGTGCATTAAACACCTCTTTCCTATAATGAACTTGTTGAGTACGCTCGTACTCATCCCACTCTTAAATCCCCGCTTAGATATGGAGGCATCAAAGGAGGATCTACAGTGCAACTCGAAGACCGAGGAAATCAACAACTACTTCAAGGGACATGAACCTGTCAGAGGAGTCAAACACCACATCCAACAAGAAGACAACCTAGATTAGCAATAGAAAGAACTAGCTTCCTAAACTTAGCCCCTATTTAGCTAGAATCTACTCATAGCCTCTGTAGCTAGTTAAATACTCTACAAGTAGAGTTCGTGTTAGGATTAGACCACGAGTCGTTCTTCTGGAGTTTATTTGCAGTTTTACCTCATTGTAAAGTAGGAGGCTGTGATGATCTATTGTAAAGAGTCTGTATGTAATTCTATAGACATGCCTTGGACCCGCATATGTTTCTGTTGTACCACTCTGAGCGATATAATACTAGTGGAACGGTGTTTCATTGGTGTTATATCAGACTTGCATACTACACCATGCAGTGGTATGCCGGGTCACCACAGCCAGGGTGGAGCTCGCGACAGCTAGCGCGGTGGCCAGGGCCAACCTCGAGGTGGGGAGCAGCGGGCGCTGCTTGCGTCGTTCGAGAGCCTCCCTGAGGACGCTGACCGCCGTCGGGCTCTTGCGGTGGAGGTGCAACCTTCAGCCACATAGACATCTCGTTTTTTATCCTTGAGACCACAATGTCGACGGTGGAGTAGTGGTTTCGGAAGACACTGATGTGTATTTCGTGAGTTGAATGTGTTGGTCATGAATTTTTGTATCAGTATGCAGGTCTCAATTCTAATTTGTAAATTTATGTTATTTAATTTTTTTCTGCTATTTATGTCTGTCCAATGAAAAAGGAGTCCTCAAAAAAAAGTTGACACTATATCAAATATAAAATACACACTTTACAAAATACACAATAATTTAATTAGGGCAAGTTTTACAAACAGGGCCAGTTTTTTACAGAAAGGACCTTCAAAAGAATGAAAAAAGCAATCGGGTCCGTTTATGAGGAGACCCTGCCAGTGGAGACCTTGCCGGCGTTCTGGCAGCGACGGGTGGATGCCCTGCCGGCGGCGGGAATGGCCTGGCGGCGGCGCGAGCATTCGTGGCCTGGCGGCGCGTTGGTCGGGGCCTGGCCAGGGTGCTCTGGCCGCGACGGGAGGGCGACCTGGCGGCGGGAGATGGCCTGGCGGCGGCGCGGTGGTCGGAGCGTAGCGGGGGTGCTCTAGCCGCGATGGAGGGACGACCTGGCGGCGGCGGGAGACGGCCCGCGGCGGCGCGACTCGTCCCTAGCGACGGCGCGACTCGTCCATGGTGGCGGCGTGAGTCGTCCCTGGTGGCGGCACTGTCTTCGGGGCCTGGGGGCGCGGTGTTCGGAGCCTGGCGGCGCGGTGCTCGGGGCTGAGAGCGCAGCAACAGAGCGTGGAGCGCGGGAGGCCAGGAGAGTGGAGTGACTCTCGCGGCGCCGCAAAGCCGCACAAAGCCGCCGGAAATGGTAAATGGCTGCCACAAAAAACGATAATCACTTATATGGCCGAAGCGGCACTCCATTTGTGTCCAGCGGACGAGCCATTTACATCCTGACCGGCAAGTGGGAAATGAGGGAGCTTCGCCCGCCTGGAAGGCTTACCCCGGTGACATAGGCATCCCAAATGGGCCTGCCGAAGATAGTACCCGGGGTTTACTGAAGGCCCATTATCCGAAGAATAAGAAGATTCGGGAGCCCAAGATATGTTAAGGAAAGTTAGAGTTGTAATAAGAAGTATTATTTGTAATTTGGCGGGATGAGTTAGAAACCGTCCCGGACTCTGTAACTTGTATGAAACGAAACCCTCGGCTCCACCTCCTATATAAAGGGGGAGTCGAGGGACGAGGAGATCATCGAATCATTGTCGGCAAACCCTAGTTTTCATAATCGTTGAGTACTTTTCAGCTGAAACCTTCGAGATCTACTTGCCCTCTACTTCTAACTAAACCCTAGCCTACAATCCATAGGCATTGATAAGTTAATCCCTTGTCAATTGGCGCCGTCTGTGGGAATTAGAGGCGTAAGGATCCGATCTCGATGGCACGTTCAAGATCTTCGACATCGTCAACCGCAAGCAACGCAATGGATCGAGGTAAACGGATCGGCTGCTGGTCCTGTCGATTTTGTTCCTCACCCACCCTCCCGTTTGGATGCATATGCGTATCTGGCGGAGCCCATGGAGATGACGTTCGGAAGGTTCCACTTTCGCATCGAGAAGGAAGGATCGTATCGTGTCGAAATTCCGATTTCGTCGGGATCGTCAGCGGTCGATTCCGATTTTTCAAGCTATACATCGTCAACCGAGTCAGGAGAAGAAGAAACTTCGGCACCACGCTACGTCGGCACCGAGCAAGAGATAAACTCGCCAAGATCTTCGGCCGACATGTCGTTTGAGTCATCCGCGGACTCATATATAAGCGATGGCTCAAGCGATGTCGACAGATTACGACTTCATCGACAAATCTATCACAATGGGCAAGGTCTTCATCAATCTCGACGATGATGTCACCAAACCCAACATAGATCTGAGTACAAAATATCATCAGATTTATGCCATTGAGGATCAAGAAGAAACATCTGAGGCTTTCGACGATCTGGGAAATCCATACGTCGATCCCTCTAATCTGCGACAGGGGCTAGGCAACAAATACGTCGGGCCAGAGCCACGAGACGAAGTTCAACTTTCACAAGCGAGCGTGGGACAGAGCTGCGAGAGCTATGAACGATGCAGTAACCAATGGCAACCACAGCCACACCAGAGGAATTACAAGCATATCAATATAGGCTCGCACGAGCTGCCAGAGAAATAGAAAAACAGACAACTGAATTGAATAGGAGAAAGTAGGCAGCTTCTGCATCCAGCAGGAGAAGGGCAGATCTAAGTCGACAATCTAGAGTTTCGGGTGATAGCTCAGCCAGCGTCCATGACGTGTGCCTCTCCTAGCTCAGCCGGCTCAGGTCCGCACACCACCAGGACCGCACACGAGCTGCCGCCGGCGGATCAAGCCATGGCCCGAAATGAGAAGAGCCACTACATCCTGCCGCACGACGACCAAATGGCGTGCACGACGTGCCCGTCGTGGCGGTCCAATAACATGGAGGAGCCCAGACAACCAAACGTGCTAAAAATTGTTGGCCTGATACGAAGCAATGGGTCTCCAGGCTACCAAACCGGTCCTATACGTTGGGTCGCTAGGCATGGATGCAGACACTTATTTAGACCACAAGGACGATCGTTTGCGTCGGGCCGTGGAGATGCCCTAACCCAACAAAGGCACATCTCCCGCAATCTCCTCCTCACCCGATGCATCACCTCTCCCTGGATGGCTGGGCCTAGCCATAGTCCGCAGCCACGCTCGCTACCTCTGCGGCGACCAACTAAGGGGCACTTCTTTTTAGCTTCTGGGCTGGCTTCTAGGTTGTAGACAGCTCAAGCCTAAAAAAAGTGTCTGGCTGGTGCATGGCTTATTTCCATCGAGAAGCCTCTTTCGTGTACAATTCTAGAAACTCGTTGGAGGCAGTTACCCGAGCTTCTGGTTAGAACACCCGAATCGGTATAGGAACTTGCCCTCTGTTTTCAGTTGGAATTACAAGAGAATGCCACTCCCTAGAGAAAACGGTTGGGCCATCTTCCAAAAAAAAAAGGAGCACAACGCACTGAAACGATTCCATCCCCACGTCCCATCGCATTGACCCGAGTACCTGGCTTGTCTCTCCCCGATCTCCGCCGCCACTGGCCGGCCCCGAGTGAGAAGCCTCCCACGCGTGCGCAGCGCGACCTCGCTTAGGGATCGATTGGTGGCGCCGCCGCCGCCACCGGCCCGCCCCACTCTCCGCCCACCCGTCCGATTTGAGCGGCCTGCCGAAGATAGTGGTCGCCGCCAGGAGCTTCAGCCGTCAACAACGCTTGCAGCTTGCAGCCTACCCCGCCGCCGCCGCCGCTCGCAGGCTACCCCGTCGCCGCTCACAGCCCCCCGCCGGTCACCTGCAACACGGGCCGCCGCCGGTCGACATCTCGCCCGCCCGCTCGCCCGCCGCCAGTCTACATCTCGCCCGCCCGTCGCCGATCGACATCTTACCCGCCACCAATCCAGACCACCTCTACATCTTGCTGTACAATCGAATAGATGAATTTTAGGGGGCTTTACAGTCTTTGCACAGCACAATACAAAGGATAAGCTCAATTTCATAAGCTGAAAAGAAGTGTCCTTTGAGAGCTTCTTCCCACCGGAGTTTCTTCCCACGGAAATCTATATGCCGGCTTCTCTAGAAGTATAAGCCCAAAAGAAGTGGCCCTAACAGCGGCAGCCCCTCCTCCCCCCACTCTCTTCTCTGGTTCCCCTCCACGGATCCATCTCCCCTTTCGCCATCCAAGTTCCCAACCCCCGAAATAGCCGGCGACCAGGCGGTGCAGAGCTCGAACCTGGAGGCGTCGGCGAGCTCGGAGTATAGCGACCCGAGGCGGTGCACGGAGAAGTACTTCGCCGTCGTCAAGGCAGCAGGTGCGGCGACTAGGGGAGGAGCAGTGCCTCGATTACCGAGGGCACGAGCGAAAGGGAGCAGGCGAGCGGCGGGAGTCGGGGCCTGCTCGAGGCGGCGCTGGGGAGATGGGTTCCATGGGAAGGAACCCGAGCGAGTAGGGTCGGTTTTTTTCTTAACGACGAAAAGGGTAGACGGGCCCTTATCTCTTTTTGACTCTCTCGCGCGCGACTCTTTTGCTTTTGCGCAGCGGCGGCGCGGCGGGGAGGAGTCTTGCGGACCTCGGCGACGACGCCGCTTCCGTCGAAAGCCATCGGCAAGGTATGTATCACCCACCACCCTCCCCCCCTTTACGATTCGTCCCAGCCCCTTACGCTCTGAATCCTGCGTGATTTCTCACCCCCTCGACCCAACACATGTGCTGGGCTCATCTCCGAGGGCTCCCCCTAAACTTTCTCGTGCAAACGAAATTTCAGATGAGGTTGGTCGGCTTGACGGGCGGGATCGCGTCGGGGAAGAGCACCGTGTCCAGCCTCTTCAAATCCGCCGGCGTCCCTCTCGTCGACGCCGACATCGTGGCTTGGGTAAGCTCTATTGATCTATACACGGGGATCTTGATTCTATGTCGTGCCTCTGCAAGTCACAACTATGGTAGTAGTATTATACAATAGTAGTACACATGTAGCAACTTTATTCCTGTAATACAGCTTTACATAGTAGTAGATAATGGGAATGACTATACAACAGCCGTCTGTTTTTCAATTCAAGAACAGACACTTTTTCAAAACCAATTAGAATGTGACAGCTGTACTACTAAAAAAATCCATGAAAAATGATGCAATTAACCAAAAAGTGTCTGTTTTCATTGATGGGAAACAGACAGATTTTCTTAAGTGCAGATTTCAGTTTGCAATTCTCACTTTTGAGTCCACGTTGAGTTACAATGGCTCACTGTCTCAGCCCACGTTGCAGCGGTGTACGCCTAAGTCATGTGTTCTGATGCCCAAAACATGCAAAGCACACAAATCTGTAACATGGAACACCTTTAAGCCCATAACACCTGATCGACCTTCTGCCCAGCAAGCAAATAGAACAGGAGCTCTACCATCCCTTCCACGGAAGAACTGCTATGAGGTTTTTCCTTCTCTGGAAGGTCAAGATCAAGAACTCCCACAGGAAAAATGGAGGGAAAAGACGTGAAGAATCATATCTAGAAGTGCAAGCACCAAAGAAGGACAAGCAGGTTTTGACAGAAGACCTACTTCAATTTGCAAATTCTCTGCAGTCCCTCCTGAACTCCCTGATGCGAAAACATGAATTATGTTCTGTCAAATTCAAAACTACAAACAAATGCAAAACTGAAAGTAGGGCTGGAGTTAGACACCTGTATTAAGACCTCATTTTCTACACTCTTATTTAGTTGCACTTTCTTGGAACACAATACATGCAAATTACTCCCAGCAATCAATAAAAAATAAGTGCAAATACTGAACTAAAATAAGAACCAACCCCACTCTTTGATACTAATGCTGATAGTGAAGTTCAAAAAAATATGAAGAAGTGAATCTAACTAGCACTTACATACATAGGTGCATTAAGTTGTTTTGTGTTGTACCATACTACCATATGAATCATGAAGTTCAGGATTGAGACAAACTGTTGTTCTGGAGGTCACTGGATAATGTGCGTTGTCCTGTATAATTTTGCAAATTGTGTCCTGTTCTCGGTGGAAGAAGTGACCTACCAAATACAACATTCAGCCTTAAACAACAAATAGCATATACATGGAGAGAAATAGAATATATGTGGACTATAAGTGGGAGTAATGGTAAATATCTATGTACACACTGGTGACAAATTTTTGCAGTACATGGGCATCAAACATACGGTGATCAATGCCACTACTAATAATAATGAGTTCAGAACAAGATAGAAATTTAAGAGAGAGAAATCTAAGAACACAATGTGCTTGTGTAAAATAAAACCTACATGACAAACTCCTTCCAGAATAAGTAAACTAAAAATTGATGAACCAAGTAACACTTACCAGATTTGGTAGTGGATGTGTGTTTGGGAGCTGCTACAATTTCCGTTGCAGGTCAAGTTGCTCCTGAAGATTTATTTATCGGTGCTCCCTTACAGGTTTCCTAACTGACTAGAAGAAAAGACTGAAATAAATCTGAAAGATTTGTTGAAAGAGCTTCTAATTGAGCACTATCCAGATGAAGGACTAGCTACTTATGGGACCTACGGATGAAGCCTGGTGACCGGGTGTATACGTGAGCACGCATCCATTGGTTGACACGTGTCACATCTAGCAATCCACTGTTACAATCATTGTTGGGTTAGCAAACCACATCAGCACTAACAACACTTCCAAATCACGTAGGACCCACCTTTTTGAATTCAAATAGTGGGCCAGATGCACTTTCAAATCACGTAGGACCCACGCCAAGTATGCTTAGCGATGGATAAGACAACGTCAAGGCAACATATCCAATTGACGAGAACCGGATCTCAACGCAGATCATGTGGCATCTAGAGGGTGCTCACGTATACACCTAGTCACCAAATCCCCTCTCATGGGACCTATAGTGCTAGGAGTTTTCATTATAACGACCATCATTGTGGAGCAATACCATCTGGGTTTTGGGTAAGTGTAAATCCCTTACGACTATACATTAAGTAAGGTTGGTAAGTTGAATAATTGAGTATACAGAATTGAATGTAATCAACACTATATAGAACTAAAGCCACTTGACACTTGACGTAACTGAAAACTTAAGCAACACAATGAAAATGAAGCCACGCCAGACTAAATAACTGAAGATTACTAAGGCTGAGAGAACAATCTGGCTATGCAATAACAATAGAATCTGCGGGCAGAAATCGGGAGTAAGTTGCAAGATGAAGTAGTGACTAAGACAAATAAGGAATTAAATGACTGAATAAACTAGAAATGAAAGGCTAAAACTGAGAGATGGAGAGGACTGAGCAAATAATACTGAGAAGAAGAAACAAAGAGGTACTTAAGATATATAGAGAAAGACATAAACAGAGACAAGCATCGGAGAGAGCACATCGAGGAGGAGTGCAGCGGCTGCTGTTGACGCTGATCGTGCAAGTGGCGCACGGATGGAAATGAGCAACTCCGGTTGTAGGTCAAAGTGGATCCGGTCAGGAATGCAAATGGAGAGTTTGAGGCAATAAAAAGAGACAATGCCTCAATGCTAAGCGGAGACACATTGAGTAGCTGAGAAAATACGAAAAATAGCGAAGAAGACTAAAAGACATGAAGCTGAGGACTAAATGAAAAAGCGAAGATGACTGAAAGACTACATACCATCAAAGAAATAATTTAAAAAATTATAAGTGAAAGGCTGAAAACAAAGAGAAAAGGAATAAAAAAGCATTCAACAAGAATTATTTGAGTATACTGAGGAAATATTACTAAAAATATGAGATAAACCGAAAAAGTAACACTGAAGAAATATTTCATAAATTGGGACAATAAAAATAGAAATGTTGGAAGCTAAACGTTGGACTGAAAGACGAATGACTGAAATACTAAAAAAGAGAGAAAAAGATCAAATACTTTGAAAAATGAAAAGAGTGACTACAAAACTGAAGGAGTTGAGCACTAAAGAATGAGGACTTAACTTTAAAATGCCGAGAAATGAGTGACTACAAAACTGAAATATTAAACGGAGTTTTAGAACACCAAGAAATGAGTGATGAAGAACTGAGAGACGTACGAAACAAACCGAGCCACAAAGATCAACAAAAAAACTGAACACTAAGATACTGAGTAGATGTGAAAAAATGAGTGACTGAAATAATGAGAGACTTATGAAAATGAAATAAGAAACTTAATAAAGAGACTAAACAAAGAGGGACTGATAACTGAAAAACAGAGGCTAATCGAGAAACTAAGTCACTGGAAAACTAAGGGGCTGAGGAGCCTAGAAACTAGGGACTAAAAATAGAAATGGAGGAACTCACCACACTAAATGTGGAAGAAAAAATAAGGAGGAACTGAGCAACTGAAACGGAGATATTGACTAAATCGAGAATGAAAAAATAAATAACCCAAGACTGAAAAAGACATACCGACTAAATAATATACACACAATTAACATATCAAATAGTGTGTGTGCAGATCTCTAGATCAGCGCTGACATTGTTGTACAGTGTCAAGAATTGTTCTGCATCCCAGGCAATTAGCATTAATATTTTAGATATAAATCTCCTAGTGCTAGTTGTACATCCTACGACCAAACATTTAGCGGAGAGTGTAGAACCAAACCTCCACCACTAACACGCACAACAGAAAAACATGCTCAATCAACTCACGATCATGTGTGCATGAACGGGAATTCTAAGACAGTAAGACTTCTTAATCCACATTACATCATTTACTCTTGTGCATACACTAGAGATGATAGAAAAAAAATGAGAGCTGACAGAAGAGGCGGCCCTGCTGTTAACAACAATAGTAGAGCCCGATGCATAGCCCACTAAGCAACAATCCTCTTGTTCCCTGTGTCTATTATTCCATGCTCTTTTGTCCTATGTTTGGATGTGATGGAAAATTGTTCGAAATAGAAGAAATTGATGCTACTTCTCGTGTGAAGATGCTAAACCATTATCTATTCGACCTGTTCGACAACACATCATGGGCAACTCATCGTGATAAATCAGGTGCACCGACTACCTGCATCAACTACGTACATGCTCTAACACACAAAAATCATAAGAAAAAAAACGAAGGATACCCCTTTTATTTAAAAAAACAAAGGTTATCTGCAAAAAAAAAAAAATTGAGCTGAAAAGTCACAGACCCATCTTAAATGCAGGTTCGGTTAAATTCAGAACTGAAATGCTATCAACAATATGACAGTGAAACACAGGTTCACAAATTCATATAAGAAGTCTTCACCAACAAAAAATTACCGTATAAGAACAAATTCAATCACACAGTATAACACAGGTTCACAAATTCATAAAACACAGGCACACAAATTCAATCTAGCTAGTATATTATATTGTGAGAACAGTAGAGGAACATACAGAGGGACACAATTTATTTACACATGCAAACACAGGAAAGGGGATTGGGGAAACGAGACTCAAGGAGGGGAATGTGCACAAATCAAAGTATCATACTAACTTCTTGGTTAGTACTCTTGCCCCACGCACACGAGCAGGCAACTGCCGATCTAATTTCTCTCCCGACGATCTGAAACTGAGAAACCACATATGGAGAAGCAGATACTTCCCCGACCATATGGAGCTCCCGGGCACAAAATCAAACAAAATAGGAAATCAGTACCCGTGGTCACACCTCCGCTGCCGCCCAGCGACTGAATCCACACCTGAAGAGGACCGAACCACCGACGACCCCGTGGTCACGGCGAATCTGCTGCCCTCGAGCGTCTGTGCCGCCACCGAAAAAGAAACATCCCGCTACTCCTGCGCCGGCCACGACTACCACGAACAACACATCTTTCTCTATCTGGCAAATAAATGAGAGGGGGGCAGAGGAAACGAAATCGGAGACGAACCTATCTCCACGGCGGCGCCCAGGCCTTACGCTCCCACGAGCCACCGCTCTCGCGGATCGCCCCCGATCAGGAATCCCCGCAGACCTTTCCGCCATGACCTCGCCCTATCTCAGCTTCCCACTCCCACCTCGAGCAAGAGGAAGACAAAAGAAACTGAGGCGAAAGAAACTGAGACAGTGTGTCGGTCGGTACGGAGCCCTGGCTAGCCCAAAACATCACAGCGAGCGCCGAGATTCGTGAAAATGAAAAGGGAATCAACGGACAGAAAAGTGACTGTGCACCAATTAAAAAACAGCTAGCTGTTAACTAGGAAAAGTGTAGATAATTCCATGTCAATACACGTTTTATTGCGTTGATATTAGATCTTCTCCTCGCCCTGATAATTGATTGAAGGAAACACGTGCTACTCATTTAACTTTGTAGCAGAGTTTTACAACACAGAACAAACAACTCCGCTTATCTTTATATGGAGGGCAAAGGGCAGATACAATGTCTCACGTGGGAGTTTTGTTTATCCATAGCAATATATACCCATGGACTCGCACTAACAAAAATCAGAGATCGAAACCGAGTCAACTAGGACTCCTGATTCTAAACGTATTCTAATACTTCCAAATTAAGCAAACTATCAAATCCTAAGATAGGAAGGTTTAGATCTGCTGTATTATTCTAAATTTATTCTAAAACTTGCAAATTAAGGAAACTAACAAATCCTAAGTTCGGAAGGTTTGGATCTGATGTATTGCTTGCCATGCGTGACATCACTCCCCCCTTCGACAAGCAACTAGTTGGAAAGAGGACTAGTCTTCCCAAGAAGACTCAGGAAGCGGTGCTTGTTTCCAGCAGATCAGGCGCCTCCTCTTCGGCATCTCAACTGGCGATAGCCGCATTATTGGCCACCTATTTGGCACGCCACTGTCTCCTTGGGACTTGGGAGGAGCTGTGAGTTCTGGAGTAGACGGCGGTTTAAGAAGTTCTCCTCGTAGTTGTCGACAAACCTGATTTGACGCAAGTTCTTGATCGCCGCCAGCTGGGTGTTCTGGATTTTAGGCCCGAAACACCGGTTCAGCAATGAACTGAACTCATCCCAGGGCGGCGCGCCGTGCGCAAGCTTGAAACGGCGGAACCATAGCGATGCTCGCCCAGCCAGATGATAGGATGCGAGTCACACCTTGCCACTTTCCGGTGTGCCCTGCCCATCAAAGAATTGCTCAACATGAGTGAGCTATGCAAGCACATCTGCTGATCCATCAAAAATGGGGAATTCCAGCTTATGAAATTTCGGTTTCCACTCGCTGATACCCTCTGGATCATAGGAGAGACTTCTGCGATGGTTCTTCAAGTCCTGAGCGGGATCCTCCTTGTTGCAGGTCTGACTAGAGCTGCCTTTCTCCAGGCGTGCAATGGCAACCTGGTTGGCTGCGGCCTGCTCCTTGAGGTTGGCAATGGCAACCTGGTTGGCTGTTGCTGCTCCTTGAGATCTGCAATGTCCGCCTCAATCTTGTGGAGGAAGGTACGCTGCAGGCCCTCTATGATCTCCTTCTTTGCAGCAGCAAGTTTGGTCTCGAGCTTCTCATCAAGCAGCTTGGAGATCATTGCTTCCTCAAAACAAGACACGGGCGGTTTTTACAAAACCTCTTTAAGCAAGGCGATACATGAAGAACCAAAAAATACAAGAAGATAGAATGGGAAGAAAAAGTGCGAAACAAAGTTCATTATTTACTCGATATGTTAGAAGGAGCAAAATTAACAGATGCCGGAGCTGCTACAGTTACTTTCTAGTTTACGTTGTATTTCAAAGATGGAGTTGAGTTCAGCGAGGGAAGCCATGGATGTTGGTGATGGGGAAGCCATGGATAGCCGCGGGAGGTGGGAGGTGGGAGGACGGGGGTGAGGGTGTTTAGGCTTGGGAGCCAGGGATAGATCGTACTGGAGGTGAAACCTCCCTTTTTCTCTCTGTTTATTTCTTTGATAACCATTACACAAGTACTCCCTCGCTTATATAACAGCCAGCCTATAAGAGATAGAAACCGAGTCAACTAGGACTCCTGATTCTAAACGTATTCTAATACTTCCAAATTAAGAAACCTATCAAATCTTAAGATAGGAAGGTTTAGATCTGCTGTATTATTCTAAACGAATTCTAATATTTGCAAATTAAGGAAACTAACAAATCCTAAGATAGGAAGGTTTAGGTCTGATGTATTGCTTGTCATGCGTGACAGTGTTTTAAGGTATTACCGGCATCGGAAACCACCCTCAATTGAGCGAACATGTTCCGAGGTAATTATGTTTGCATTATTGTCATCACTTATCATTAATGTCTATGGGATGAAAAAAAATTCAACAACACCACATTACCATAATTCCTGGTAAGGCTAGTAAGATGTGAGGTTAATTATGTTAGAGTTGGTGCTTTGACCAGCTGAGCATATACTCCCTCCGTCCCAGTTCATAGGGCTTACGCGTGTCCCTAGATCGTAAATTTGACAATGATAATGTAACATATGTATTACAAAATATATATCATTAGAAAGCTTAGATGTTCTACTTTTTCATGATATAATTTTTATACTATATAAATGATATTATGTTGGCAAAATTGATAATCTAGAGATACGCGCAAACCCTATGAACTAGGACGGAGGGAGTACAGCACTTACTTTTCATGATTTAAGAATTAGTTTCTTGACTACAGACTGCAACGCAGGCTTATCACTGTATAGACTTATTATGTGTTATGAGATCTCCCTAGACGCTGTGATGAGTGACTTGATTTTGGTATGACATTTATGCTGATTATGGATACATGTATTTACAGAATGTTGTGCAGAAAGGTACTGGAGGCTGGAAGAAGGTTGTGAAAGCTTTTGGGAATGACATTTTGTTGGAAAATGGAGAAATTGACAGAGCTCGCTTAGGTCAGATTGTTTTCTCTGACCCAGTGAAACGAAAACTTCTAAACAGGTATAGTTTCTGTTAACATACATATTTCATCTTTTTTTTTAAAAAAATCTATTTATTTGAGTGACAACCACTACATGATTACTACTTTTGAAAACACCTATTTATTCTCGCATATCTCATCTTGTTCTGATTTCTAGAAAAAAAATGTCATAAGTTTGCTGCCCATTCAGTTCACATTAACTGTGCTCATAGTTTTTTAAGTTATGTTTCATATACTGATGATGAACTTTGATGAAGCCGATGGATTAACAATACTATTTATTTTATTTTATTCATAACTCTGCAGTAAGATTATATAATATGATATCGATTTACATTCTGTTGTATTCTTATAATTTTTCCTTGAGATATCAAGGGTACTTTGTCAAAATTATGCTTGTATCCTGACTACATTTTGGTTTCTTAATTGTGGCTATTTTCAGTCTTCTGGCACCAAATATTTCATTTGGTATATTTTGGGAGATACTAAAACTGTGGGCAAACGGATGCACGGTTATCGTTGTCGACATCCCACTCTTGTTCGAGACAAAGATGGACCGATGGATGAACCCTGTCGTTGTTGTATGGGTGGATCCCAAAACACAGATGGAGAGGCTCATGTCAAGAGACGGGTGCAGCGAAGAACAAGCTCAGAACCGGATCAACGCGCAGCTTGCGCTGGACTGGAAGAAGTCCAAAGCCGACATAGTGATCAACAATTCCGGCTCACTGGATGACACGAAACAACAGTTCCAGGAAGTGCTGAAGCAAGTTTCAGGTCCATTGACATGGAAGGAGCGCTTGATGTCAAGGGATGGCTTTCTCTCTATCGTTGTATGCACAACAGCAGGGGTTTTACTTGCTCAGAAGAATCTGCTATGATCTTCGTTAGATGCTTAGGATTTGACTAGGTTAATTGGTTGAAAATTGCGAAGTGTGGCTAGAGATTGAACATTAAACCAGCACGATTATAGTTGTGTTCAACATTTTGGATTCATGCAGCTACTGCTGAAATTTTGAGCACTGGAATAAATTTTGTAAGTGATTGCTTGTGTTGTCTGTGTGTTCTGCATCTGTATTCGCAACGGAAGCATTAATTGTTTAGAAACTGGTTGATACGAGAGAATGCGGTAGACCCGTAGAGAGAATATATAAGCTAGGTTTTTTTTTTTGAGAATAATATAAGCTAGGGTTAGTAGTTGTGTGTGTGACATATAATTAAATAAATAAATCATACTAAATGAGTACTTTGAATAAGCTAGCTGAAAATTAGGAAAAGTGTAGTTTGGTTCACTAATGTAGTTTGGTTTAGTTATTGGGACTGTCGAGAACCAACCTGAGGTTGGGTGGTTAGGAGGATGGTTGTATCCCCAGCCCACTAGAGTTCAAACCTCAGGTTTGACATCTGTGTGTCTCATAAAGGCGGAATATTCATTAAGTGGGAGGCGACGTTCCCGTCGACAGCGAGGCGTCTGTGGTGACTTCGTCAATTTCAAGATCCAATCCACCGGCTCAGTCTTCGGAGGTGCTCATAGGGGTAGGTTGTGCGTGTGTGCGTTCATAGGGGTGAGTGTATGCGCGTGTATGTGAGCGTCTGCGTTTGTACTGTGTTCCTCAAAAAAAAAGTTATTGGGACTGTCTAATCCAAATCCAAATCATATCATAGGCCGTGCGTGTCTCCATATATACTTACACGAGGCCAAGCAGCTGGACTGGACAAAACGATCTGTACCGAGTATTCTAGGGCTTTGATACCACGATAACGATGGCCGGACCCAGCAAGAAGAAGTCGCGTCAGTCCGGCGCCGGCCTGGCGGGGCTCGCCGCGCGCCTCACCAAGCGCCTCGCCGACGAGAACCCCCGCACCAACCTCGTCTTCTCCCCGCTCTCCATCTACACCGCCGTCTCGCTCCTGGCGCCCGGCGCACGGGGAGACACCCTGGACGAGATCCTCCGCCTCCTCGGCGCCCGGTCCCGCCACGACCTCGAGGAATCCATCGCCACCACGGTGGCCGACGCGCTCAAGGACCGATCCGGTTCCGGCGGGCCGACCGTGGCGTTCGGGTACGGCGTGTGGAACGACACGACGCGTCCGCTCAAGCCGGCGTACCGCCAGGCCGTCGTCGGCACGTACAGGGCGGAGGCGCGCGCCCTGGACTTCCACGGGAACGCGGAGGACGCGGCGGGGCAGATCAACGCCTGGGTCGCGGACGTCACGACGAACCTCATCACCGACGTCGTCTCCGCCAGATCCTTCACCACCGAGACGGACGTCGTGCTCGCCAACGCCATTTACTTCAAGGGCAAGTGGGACATGCCCTTCTACGAGCGGAACACCAAGGACAGGCCGTTCCACCTGCTCGACGGCGCCGCCATCGACGCGCCCTTCATGTACAACTCGAGCCGCCACTTCATCGCCGTGCACGACGGGTTCAAGGTGCTCAAGCTGCGGTACAAGATGCAACAACAACAAGATTATTACAGATCAAACACTTCTCGGACGCCCAACTCCAAGAAGGACACGCAGTACTCCATGTGCATCTTCCTACCGGACGCGCACGACGGCCTGCACACACTGCTCGACGAGATAACCTCCCGGCCGGGCTTCGTGCGCGACCACCTGCCGTCGAGCACGGTCAAGGTCGGCGATTTCGGTGTTCCAAAGTTCAAGCTTGAGTTCACGAGCAACGTCAAACAAGTCCTCAAACACCTGGGGCTTGTGCTGCCCTTCGGCATGGGGGCTGACCTGTCGGACATGATGGAGGCCGACGGCAGCCGCTTGCCTTTGCTTGTTCATGACGTCTTCCACAAGGCTGTCATCGAGGTCAACGAGGAAGGCACCGTAGCTGCGGCAGTCACCATGATGCCGGCGCCTGCTGGATGTGCACCGATGAGGAAGCGGGAGCCGACGGTGGATTTTGTGGCTGACCATCCTTTTGCGTATTTCATCGTCGAGGAGGCTTCCGGCGCGATCCTCTTTGCGGGGCATGTCGTGGACCCTACCGATGGCAAAGCCCCGCCGCGGACAGGAAAGCATGCAGCCATGGCTAGAGGACACGAGTTGCTGCCGAAGATAAGAAACCCCCCGAGGCACTTCTATAAAGTAGGGCCGCAGATTCATTACGTAGGGCTGCCCAAGAGGCCTACCAGCTCCACTGGCCTGGCAACGCTCGCTGCCCGGCTCGCCGGGTGCCTCGCTGAGAGAAGCGCAGACAAGAACCTGATCTTCTCGCCGTTGTCCATCTACACCGCGCTCGCGCTCGTTGCCGCCGGCGCCCGGGGTGCTACATTGGACGAGATCCTCCGTGTCCTCGGTGCTCAGTCAAGGGGCGAGCTCGAGGAGTTGGTCTCGCGCACGGCGGGAGACGCGCTCAAGGACCGGTCTGAATCCGGCGGCCCGAGCGTGGCCTTCGCGTGCGGCGTGTGGAGCGACCTGACGCTGACGCTGAAACCGACCTTCCGTCAGGCCGTCGTGGGCACATACAAGGCCGAGGCCAGCGCCGTCGACTTCCGCCACGCGCCAGAGGAAGCGCGGGAGCAGATCAACGCGTGGGCGGCGCAGAAGACGAGGAACCTGATCGACTCCGTCCTCCCTCCGGGGTCGATAAAACCGACGACCCCCGTCGTGCTAGGAAACGCCTTGTACTTCAATGGCGCATGGGAGGACGAGCCGTTCGACAAGAGGGGCACTATGCAAAAGACCTTCCACAAGCTGGATGGCAGCCACGTCGACGTGCCCTTAATGCAGAGCCGGAGGAGGCAGTTCGTCGCCGTGCATGACGGATTCAAGGTGCTTAAACTCCAGTACAAGATGGTTGAGAAAGATCGAGATGATCCATATGGTCATCCTCATGACACAACGCAGTTCTCCATGTGCATCTTCCTACCGGACGCCCTCGACGGCCTGCAGGGGCTGCTCCACACGATAGCGTCCAAGCCCGGGTTCCTGCAACACCACCTTCCCCAGTGCCGAGTAGACGTCCGCGAAATTCGGGTGCCCAAGTTCAAGCTCTCCTTCCACAAGAGTGTCGTCCCCGTCCTCGAGAAGCTAGGTCTCAAGCTGCCCTTCTCCGCTCAGGCCAATTTGTCTGACATGGTGGAGGACGATGGCTCTAGACTGCCGATTATGGTGGGCAATATCATCCACAAGGCGGTGATCGAGGTAAATGAGGAAGGTACCGAAGCCGCAGCCGTCACCATGGTTATCACCAAACTAGGACACTCAAGGTGGCAACATACCCCGCAACTAGATTTCGTCGCCGATCATCCATTTGCGTTCTACATAGTGGAAGAGGCGACCGGCGCGGTTGTCTTCGCGGGGCACGTCCTCGACCCCTCCAAGGAGGAGTAGGAGTAGCTCTTGATATTGTGTGGATGATGACTAATTTTCATCTCACGAAAATCTGCATTGAGTTTCAGTTTATGATAGTCCATTTAATTAGGAGGTGCTTATGCATTTTAGGCTCAGTTGGCACATCGGTATGCTTGCAGATTCTCGATTTTTAAGTAATTCTTTGGTGTTCAACTCTGGTCGTGCAAAATATGGTTTCAGTTTGACTCCTTTTCCGGTATTATTCATCACCATGTTGGATCACTTAATAGATAATATGCTTAATAAATTAGCAATGGAAATCAATTCGAAATGAGGTTTTTCATGTCACTGACGACATTACCACAAGCAAAATATGTTTCTGCATTCTTGTTGACGAATTGATTATGACTCAAATACGATCCTTACTCAGTTTTAAAAACGACTAGATTAACTGGAAGTTCTCGGAGCTCAAATCTGGGGCCAGCAAAAGAATTAAAAGTAACGACTTACCACTGGCTCGGCTACGAGGTACCGGAAGCGCAGCCAACATCAGAAGGGCAACAGAACATCTAACATTTGAAGCCACTGAAGTTAGTCCACTCGGCCTTTCGCTCGCTGCGATTGGTGGGAGATCGAGTCAACACTCAACAGTGAGGATCTGGATGCCTTTGCCTAGCTGGCCATGGCGCTCGCCCCCCTCTCCTCTCCTTGATAGGGCAAACGGATTCTTACTTAGGTGAAAAAATGATCTTCAAGTTTGTACCATTTTTTTAGAAAAAAGGGCCTACTAGCCACGATGGCGGTGTGTCCAATGTGTCCTATGGCCACGACAACGAGACCACGATGGATGCCCCGTTGGACGCGGCGACTGACAGGCCAAGAAGGACGGCGTGATGGCGGTGTCAATCTCGAGGAGCAGATGAAGGTTGGGAGAGGAGTGCGGGGCCACATGGGCTATGGAAGATGACGGCCGAGGATGATGACAGACATCGACGACGGAGGCGTGGATGATCAGAGGTTTGGGTGAGATGTACGTGGGGCTATCAGAGGCGACGGAAACGTGAACATAGGGTATGGTTGTTTGATGAGATAATCATGGGGCGAAGGATGACGTGATTTGCGTGATTTGTGGGAGCCATAACAATGAGCGGTACTTAACTGTTAGATGTTGGTTTGATGGCGATGGTTTGTCTGATGTTCCTCCTTTTGGGTATTTTTATATCCCAAAAGATATCAGTCGTACGCGATAACCTCTCATCCGCTCGATTCTGCAAACGAACAGTGACTTTTTCTGAAAAAGAAAACTTCACGTGGAAGTTGCCAGGGCCTACAGCAAAATTTCCCTTGCAACCAGAAAGTGTCTTTGACACGTGGGCACCAGTGCTCCATTCAATTTTAGTTTTTTTATAATTTTAAAATCTTACATTTCTATGTCTCTAAAAATTATGGTGTTAAATATATAGATAGATATGTACAGTATGGGTGCATACAAAAAAATCCCGTTTAAAAATATGTTGCATTTTAGGAAATATAAAAAATATAAATTTGTGACAGAAAATGGTAGTACAATAGTATCAAAATAGTATATCTTTTTTTCAGAAATATATTTTCATATTATATGTACTACCTCCATTCCAAGTATTAAGGCTAATATTTTTTGAAAAGTCAAACGAAGCAAAGTTTGACCAAACTTTTAGAAGAATCTATGAATAAATATGATATTTTGTAGATACCATATGAAAATATTTTTCATTATCTATCTAATGATATTGATTTTGTACTTTTTATGATTTTTGATAAAAAATTGATCAAACTTGACATAGTTTGACTTTCTAAAAAAAAATAGGCCTTATGCCTTGGGATGGAGGTAGTATTTGTTATTATGGATACTACTATGTTTCCTTATATTTTTGGTTAAACTTTGCAAAGTTTTCTTAGCACACAAAACTTTGCAAAGTTCAACTTTGACTACACGTAAGAGGCGAAGTAAATAAAGAGGGAGGAAGTATAGATACTCGATCGTGACTTGCATTGCAATGGGGTAGGTCGGAGCCACAGGGACGTGCGAGCTTCAGACTACACCATCATCGTACGTCGGGGTGATCTGCCTGCTAATCAAGTGCCTAGTAGCTAGGTTCAGGAGTGCCTAGCAGCCTAGTAATGGGCAATACACTTCGCACACGATTGCTGAAGTATTAATTCATGTATGATGTATATAAATATAGTCTCTGTTTATCAGATCATTTTTTTTAGAAAACTTGGCTAGTGCATCAATCCTACAAGGTATCAAGTTAAGAGGTCTCAAGTTTAAGATCCTGTTCATGCAATTTTTTTTTAAAAGTGGCCTCTACACTGAACCCATGCTAAAAACTAAAATATCCTAGATGTGAGGGAGAGTATTGAATATAAATATAATCTCTAGCCTCTTTCAATCAGATCGGTCTTTTGGAAAACTTAGCTAATACATGCATCAATCCTATACAAATTGTGTGTGATGTGGTGCATAACACATGTTTGCTTAGGGCGCGTTTGGTAGCCTGCATCCCCCTTGGCTCGTATGGGGCGAGCAATTTTCGGCCAATTTGGATGCCTGGGCCGAGCCGTGTTCTTGCATTAACCGGTTCTCAAAGCACCCATGGGACAGGCCCTGGAGGAACACCCGGAATGGCAGTTTCTCCCAAGAGAGGCCCGTTGCGGCCAGAAAACTACACACGTGGGGAAGGGAGGCGGAGACGCCGCGTCCCTTCGGGAACACGCGCCATAATTAGCCTCACCGCTCCCCTCTCCTTCCTCTCACTCGCGACCGCACTCTCACCTCCCCCAAACTGTCACATCACCCGGCGGTTCCCCTCCCGCCGACCAATCCGCCGCACCGGCGCAGGGAGGAGCATCGCTACCGGATGAGGAGACGTCGGCGACGAGGACCTCGACATCGGCCGCAATCTGCTCCGCAGTCTTCATCGGCATCTCATCTTCGCCCGCGACCTCGAGCTCGTCCTCGGCCGGAACAATGGCGGTAACGACCTCTCCTTCTCACCTTCATACTCGTTCTGGCAGAACATGCCATTCTCGGACATTTCCGACGACATGCACATTAGATATGTGTAATATCCCAGTATTTGGGGTTACAAAAATAGAGGAAACATATATGTGCATTGCATTCATGCATAGAAAATCCGGGGAATTTTCGCGCTTTAAAGTAAAACAGTCATAGTAACTGAAGTTTCACTTGACTTTGATGGAATTGATGTAGCTCATCAAGTCAAGTGTTATAAACCTCAATGTGACTTTGTTAAAACCTTGTTTTGGGTAGAGATGATTTGATCTAAGGGGTGAGATCAAATGGAATTAAAACCAACACAATAACATATTAATCAAGGATCAATTGCTTGATCTTATATAAGATCATAACATGGTATTCCTTGCCATAACATAAGAACATCTATTCAATTGGAAATCAAATAGTAATAAAATGGAGAAAACTATTCTTGACTTATCTTTTCCATGTCTTTAACAAATAAATATTCCTACCATGAACCTCATGGACTTTCTTGAACTAAACTTTTGAACTCAACACCAACACAAGCTTATCATTAAACCCTAGAGATGGGAGAGGCCCATAACCATCAAATAGATAAGAATCAAATTAAAGCTATTAACACTTAAAAGTTAAGCAACTACCTTGAGGTACAATTGAATTCACTTTAAAACTAAATACCAATTATAGCAAAACACAAGGACCTAAGTGCATAAAGGCCACACATTCTTATTACAATCATAACTTATTAAATATGTGGAATATTACAAAACTAAATTCGTTTACATTACGAATTATAACTTATTTTATTTTATTCAAATAGTTCAAACTATTTGAATAAAATAAAATATGAGTACTTTAAAACTCATATGGTCATGCCTTGTTGAAATCAAACATCATCATTCAAAATTGGGGTGTATTCTTATTCTTGACAGTTCAATCCCAATTATAATATAAATACAATCACATATGATATAGTGACTCACCCATAAGCATAAGATCATTCATAAGACATTTAGTAACAAAAGCCACTTGGCTCTCCAAAAAAAAATCACATGAGAGGATAATACCCATGCCACATAGGATGAAAATATCTACATAACTTGCATCCTAAGCAATACCACCTCATGCTTAAAGGATTGCTATGGATGAGAGCATGACAACCAAGCACCTTACTCATCAAAGTAAAACAAGAGTCACCCATCTATGTGTCATGATATTAGAGCTTGCTCAAGCCTATAAAAGGAAGCCTCACACTTCATCCATTTCATCACCTTGAACCATGATGCAAGAAAACCAACACATTGAGCCACTCCATAAAATAGTTAGGAACAAGATGAAGCAGCTAGGAGGTGGAGGCATGCCACAAGATGCTGGCTTATCAGAATTCCTGAAGAACAAGCTACAGAAGATAGCAAGGTAGAATTCTTAGGAAGACCACATATTTAGAAAATCATATCATCATTCCTTGAGTAGAACCTTAGATTATAATCCAAGTCCTTGTGGAGTGAGAGGGGTAATTGGTACAACCATATCTAAATATTTCTAGTAATACCATAGGAAGCTAAACCTTTGATCATCATAAATTGAGTAATGATCATAAACCGTAAGAACTTGAAGTAGAATACATTAAGAATAATTGGATCATATCTAATACATGATCATGCTTTGAAGATATGTAAGGACAAGCTTAAACCTTAATATGATAAGCACATACCATCACATAAAATCATAGGGAGATCCCTAGTAAGCAAACCTAGACTTATATTTCCAACTAAATTGTGAATTACTTGATGATCACAAGTAAAGCCCTAAGCTGCATCTCAATCTTAGTTTGTGTATCACTTAGGTAATCACAATTAAAACCTAGGCAACAATTGAGATTCAACTCATGTGTCAATAAGTAAATATAAATAGAACCCTAATATTGCACCCTAATTAAATCCTATGCTTAATTATGAAGCATAAGATAAACGTAGTGTTAAATCCTATAATTAAACCCATAAGTGGTGATTAACCACTTAGATCAACCACTTATCCATATAACCAAAGTTAACTATAAAAAGAACCATAACCACTTTAGTTACCTTAAAGATAAATTAAGGATAATAATAGAAGCCTATTGGTAGAATATAAAACCAATTCTAAGATCCTTACAAAACTCAGGACACATGAAATAACACTTGAAATCATGTTCTAAAATAAGAAACCAAGCAATGAGATCACCATACATTAATCAATTCTTGCAAGATAAAATAACGTAAATATATCATATATTATTATTCAAAAGTATTATTAAATATGTTGAATCTCAAAAGAAAGAGAATGGAAGTTATATATGCTGGCATACCTATTCAAAAATATTATGTATGATGAACTTACCACTATATTAAAAATCAAAAGAACATGTTCCAAGTTGTAACTATTATCTAGGAGATAATTGTCATACTAAAATAATTACCATATCTACAAACAGAATTGAGTTCAAATTTGAATTCAACAAATGAGAGTACAAAACAGAAAATAAATAAGAAAAAGAAAAGTGGAGGAAACCCACCTGGAGCTTACCTGGCCGCAGAAGCCCAGCAACGCAGCCCAGCAGCAGCCCAAGGCCCAGCTCCAAACCGCAGCCCAACAACAGCCCGTACCTCTTCGCTCGGATAAAGACGAGACGAACGTCTTCGTCTTCGTCTCCTTCACACGCACGGGAGCTCGCCACCGAGCCGATCGTCGCCATGTCCCGCGGTCGCCGCCGCAGATGTTGACCGCCAGCACACACCGGTGGTGGTATAAAAATGCGCAGGAGTCCTCCATTTCTCCTCCTCCACCCAATCTCTCCCCAGTTGGAAACCCTAGCATGCCCGGTCTCCGACCATCGCCGCCGATGGAGGCCTTCCCGAGCTTCACTGAGGACGCCATCGTCATCGCCATCCTCTCCTTGCTCCTCCTGCACAAGGAATTGAGCCAGGGTGCCCCGGAGCGTCTCCATCGAGCTCATCCCTCCGACGGCCGGAGCTAGCAATTCCGGCGATGCCAACCTCCTCTCGCCTCGCCACCAAGATCATCGTGCTCCTAGTGAGCCACTGAACCTCCAGAGCATCATAGCCCTCTCCCTAGCCCCTGCATCGCCGTAGCGCCGTACACCTGCAAGCTTTTCCGCTCGGCCTCGTCGCCGGCGAAGCTCCGGTGACGATTAGCCAGCGGCACCGCCACCATTTGGTTCGTCTCATTCCCCTGAATCTAACGAGCACGCGCACGCCCCTGCGGGACCCCGGGAACACCGGCGCCATCCACGGCTGGCCGCCGGTGGTGGCCATGGTTGCCACCTCGATGCCACCGTGGCAGCCAGGGTGGCACTGGCCCACTTGTCTGTGTCTGTGAGTGTGTGTTTAGTAATTCTCGTTTTATTTCAATTTCAATAATTACTGAAACTTTAAATGGATATACAAAAATCATCTTAACTCAGAAAAATATAAATAAGATGTCAAAATTCTTAGAAAAGTAAACTCTATCCAATAAAAATATAATATGTAATTCTTATTTTAAATAAAAATTTAATTATTTAACCCTATTAATTTAAGCCTTTATTATTAATTCTAAATGCAATTAAAATTCAATAATTAGGAAAACTTTCTAAATTAAATAAAAACTAGTAAATAAATAAAGAAAACTTTAAAAATAATTTTCTTTATTTGTTAATTCGATAAATCCTTATTAGAAGGATTTAAACCCTAATTAATAATTACCTTAGTTATTAATTCATTAAAAATAATAAAAAGCCCCAATCTAATATTATTTTTATTTCAAAGTTACTAATAACTTCAACTTTAAAATGAAGTTATTACCTTAAGAACTTTATGGTAGATTAGGAAACCCTAGTTCCATTATACATAAAGTAGTAGTTTCATCATTTTATGTGGAACCCTAAAAACCCTAATTCATTTAGAAACCATAGGTCCACTATTTCATGTGAACCTTAATTTGTTTCTAAACCTAAATCCTAGGATAGAACATGTGATCATAATACTTTGAACTCATTCATAGCTCCATAGTAGCAACTAAACAATTGCCATGTCCACATAAAATGTAGAAGACCTATCACTAACAAGATGGGTATCCCATGTGTTCATTTTCATCAGACCTAGATGATCAAATGGGGTTAACCAAATGTAAACCCTAGTTCCAATCCTCAGAGACATCAACCTTACCTATCCATGCTTAGCATCACACCATTTTGATGAACTTCAATAACAACTATGCCAAATATAGTGCATTACCTAACTATATTCCACTAAACCCTACTAAGTATTAGATACTTATGTACCATAATATCCAGGAACCAACTATGCCCTATTTTAGTGGATCCAATAGTAAAACCTAGACAACCTCAACCTTAATTGAAATACTTCTTACTACTTAATAAGTATGTTCTTCAAAAGTTATTCTTTGGAAGTAAATTAAGAATCATCATCAATCCTGCCTAATAGGACCTATAGACAATAGCCATCTATCACCAGTAAGGTAAAACCAACCTTGATAGCACCTATGTATAATGATTTGCTTAGATGAGCTTCACTAAAACCATATGATCTCTAGCTATCGATGAATCCAACATTGTTGTGATCCATCTAATACTTACTCCAGGAACTACTTGGAACCATAATAAACTATAGAAAACCACAAACCCAATTGTCATACTTGTTCTTTATTGTTGGCGTCAGAAACCCACCGTCGGGCAACGACTGGCAACACAGGAGAGCCGGGAACAACTAGGGCTGCGGCTGGCCCCAGTCCCTCTGAGCGACGGCCCGTAAAGCCTTCTAGTCACGCGCCCGATGCTGTCGCAAGGGCGTGCCACCTGACCTATGCACTGGTCGGGAAGGTGTGGATGATGGCTCGCTTAGTTTCTGTAGGGCACACACGTAAACGTTAAATACGAGCCTCGATCGGCTCTCGAGTTATCCTGTGAATCGGCTCAAAGAGCCGATCCACCCATGATTCGTACAAGGTGTCCGAATATATGGTGGTCCTGCTTGATCAAGATGAAGCTAATCTGATCTACGACGATTTAGGGTTTTCACCGCATAATCGGATCATCCTACTCACGATTGAGCCTCGCGCTCGCGTACGGTGATCGTAAGCCGATCCTAGACAGGGCCTAAAAACCAACACGAGGTTGATCCTCGGAACGTCCTGTCTAGGGCTAGCGAACTACACCCTACACGCCGCTGGATCCTCCAACCCTTTGTAAGGCCTAACTATTGCAGATATTAAACTAATCCTTGAAGAATCAAGGAGCAACCGTAACGGATCGAATCTACTAAACCATGATCAAGAGGGGTGCCGCCCCTACACCCAAGATAGGTGTAAGGGCGGCTAGACATGCAAGGGTCGCACTACGATAGCATATTATACGAAGAACAATGCTAACCCTAACATATCTAAGATAACTACGTTGCTCGCCATCAAAAAGGCTTCAGTACGAGCAACGCATGAACAACGTGATAGGCATTGCGCTGCCTAGATCGCAAGATGCGATCTAGGCAGCATGGTGCTTACCGGTAGAAACCCTCGAGACGAAGGAGTTGGCGATGCGCCGAGATTTGTTTGTGGTGAACGTTGGTTGTTGTTTATTCCATAAACCCTAGATACATATTTATAGTCCAGGGGACTTTCTAATGTGGGCGTGCACTAAACCGTGCACGGGTAAAACTCTAATTTCTAAACGACACGTAATCTAATATGTTACATGATACAAGGGCAAACTAGCCCAAACTTTGCATGTAAGGCCGATTCACGTATTTCTTCTATGTATATTCTTCAAACCCATCTTGATCGCGGCCCACCTTTGACTTGGTCAAATTCTGGTGATAACATTTATTAAAGAACATGTTCTTCAAAAGTTATTCTTTTGAAGAATATTACAAGTATTCATTAACCACGCCATATAGTATTAAAATTGACAACTGCTCTTTACTTATTATACAACTACTATTCCTTGGTGTGTATGATTGTTACAATGCATTTTACCACTTGCTTATGATTCTAAAACAACACAACCCTGAATAAGAACCTTGTTCGTGAATCACTCTAAAAGTGCAACACACCTGAAACTAATCATTACAACTAACTAATCCTAAATCATCGGGGTTAGGTCACGCTTAGAGAGATTGCATCTCATACTTATGCATTATAGCATATTTGCCAATCTTTTAAACATTGTCCTTACCGGACGATGATGCTATTTCAGAATTTGAAGTTATTGCGTATCGAAGACGTTGTCTGCATAATCTTGCAGTCAAGAAAGGCAAGTTCATCGCTTGCTCATGTCATTTGAGTATTTTTACCAAATTACTTACAAAGTACTATATTTATCACTCTTGCATAAAAAGCAAAACCACTATTTTCATAACTATGAATATAACTATGTGGTTGGCAATGGAACCATGGAATGTGTTGATATGGTGGAGGTTCCATTCCAATGGGCTTATATCCATCTAGGATTAAACAACAAATGTCGTCCAGTGATTCTTGTGCCGCAATACCCGTGTTAACCATAAGATCTGGAGTGGGACAAAGTAGTCAAAAGTGTTTCCACCTCTCGTTCATCAACGGATGCGCTTACCGTAGACACTTGAATCCCGAGGGACAAGCGGTAGGGTGGGGGTCCCATTAAAGTCCCCACGGTAATGCGGTCTATGATGGGTTGCAACGACCGGCGAAGTTATCAGGCCGTGATGCCTGATATTAGTCGAGGTCGGATGGTATCCTTTGGATACGCTGGCCGGCGAGGACCCAAGGTTGGAATTGCAACAAAGGGTGGGTGTTCGAGGTAGCGGAGGAACATGATTGGCTAGACCGTATACCGGGCCTCACACCAAAGGAAGTGTGGACGAGAACTAGACTCGGTTGGCACCAAGGTTAAGATCTCTTATGGGTAAAGCAACACACCTCTCAGAGTGTAATGAATCGTGACCTGTCACTCCCTGTTCCGGGATATGGAACTGCGAACGCTGCCGGAAAGGAACTCCACGAAGTTCTAGTAAACCGGTGAAGGCTGACGGACATAGTTCTTCTGAATAAAAGTAACCTTTTGAAGAAATGGTTATGAAAACCTGCATTGGTATTAGACTTTTTGGTCTAATGCCGTAGCTAGTGCATTAAACACCTCTTCCCTATAATGAACTTGTTGAGTACGCTCTTACTCATCCAACTCTTAAATCCCCTGCTTAGATATGGAGGCATCGAAGGAGGATCTACCGTGCCACTCAATGGCCGAGGAGTCAACAACTACTTCAAGAGACAGGACCATGTCAGAAGAGTCAGATACCACATCCGACAAGGAGAAAACCTAGATTAGCAGGAGAAGGGAACTAGCTTCCTAAACTTAGCTCCTATTTAGCTAGAATCTATTCATAGCCTTTGTAGCTAGTTAAATACTCTACAAATAGAGTTTGTGTTAGGATTAGACTACGAGTCGATCTTCTGGAGTTTATTTGCAGTTTTACCTCATTGTAAAGTAGGAGGCTATGATGATTTTATGTAACGTAGTCGTGTGTAATTCTATAGACATGCCTTGGACCCGCATATGTTTCTGTTGTACCACTCTGAGCGATATAATAATAGTGGAACGGTGTTTCATTGGTGTTATATCAGACTTGCATACTACACCATGAAGTGGTATGCCGGGTCACCACAATATGCTAGGGTTTCCGTTATGATAGCGGTCGGATTGACGTTTTGCAAGGTGTAACGAGAATGGCATGCATAGAGGTGAAGGTTTTTTTGTGTTCGACTTTACCATGTTGTTATTGTTCTGCGAAAAGTTGAGCTGAATCGCGCTAGTTTGTTCAGACGTAAGAGGAGTGGGAGGACTTGAAGAAGGAAGTTGCAATGCTCAAGAATATGCAGCTAACACAAGCACAAGTTATGAGGGCTAAGAAACAGAAATGAGAGGCAGAAAAACAGGCTTTGGAGGCTAAGAAGAGAAAGTTAGAGTATGATACGATCTGCTTCAAGTGAACTTTGCAATCAAGGATAAGCTCAAGAAGATCAGGGCTACTTGTGACGAGTGATGAATGTGATGTAGATGTATTGTATGAGAATTTGTAATGTGGCCTAAGTACAATTTGTAATGTACCCTAAGTACCACTCGTAATGTACTCAATTTGAAGTGCCAATTGTGTTGTTTCTTGATTGAACTAGGACAATGATTATAACCTGGGATCATAGTATGAGGAGATGATTGATCAGAACCTATGGCATGACTTAACATGACCAAGCCATTGGTTTTGTTAAAACATCTCCTACATATGTCCTCATTGTATGAGGCCTCTGATACCCTGCTTTGCATGTTCCTGCTTCTTCAGTTCTGCATTGGCCAATGATTCAATTATGGCACAACGACAGGCATGGTGCTGCCGTCAAACTTAGTCATGTGTGCCATATTACTGGCACACTAGACTTAGTTTGGGGATAGTCCCTTGATGGCGTGCAAGACACACGTCCGTTGGGAACCCCAAGAGGAAGGTGTGATGCGTACAACAGCAAGTTTTCCCTCAGTAAGAAACCAAGGTTATCGAACCAGTAGGAGTCAAGGAACACGTGAAGGTCGTTTGTGGCGGAGTGTAGTGCGGCGCAACACCAGGGATTCCGGCGCCAACGTGGAACCTGCACAACACAATCAAAGTACTTTGCCCCAACGTAACAGTGAGGTTGTCAATCTCACCGGCTTGCTCTAAACAAAGGATTAAATGTTTGTTTGCAAAGAACAGTAAAGAACAAGTATTGCAGTAGATTGTATTTCAGATGTAAAGAATGGACCGGGGTCCACAGTTCACTAGTGGTGTCTCTCCCATAAGATAAATGGCATGTTGGGTGAACAAATTACAGTTGGGCAATTGACAAATAAAGAAGGCATAACAATGCACATACATATATCACAATGACTACTATGAGATTTAATCGGGGCATTACGACAAAGTACATAGACCGCTATCCGAGCATGCATCTATGCCTAAAAAGTCCACCTTCAGGTTATCATCCGAACCCCTTCCAGGTATTAAGTTGCAAACAACGAGACAATTGCATTAAGTATGGTGCGTAATGTAATCAACACAAATATCCTTAGACAAAGCATTGATGTTTTATCCCTAGTGGCAACAGCACATCCACAACCTTAGAACTTTCTGTCATTGTCCCAGATTCAATGGGGGCATGAACCCACTATCGAGCATAAATACTCCCTCTTGGAGTCACAAGTATCAACTTGGCCAGAGCCTCTACTAGCAACGGAGAGCATGCAAGAACATAAACAACACATATGATAGATTGATAATCAACTTGACATAGTATTCCATATTGATCGGATCCCAACAAACACAACATGTAGCATTATAAATAGATGATCTTGATCATGATAGGCAGCTCACAAGATCTAACATGATAGCACAATGAGGAGAAGACAACCATCTAACTACTGCTATGGACCCATAGTCCAGGGGTGAACTACTCACACATCAATCCGGAGGCGATCATGGTGATGAAGAGTCCTCCGAGAGATGATTCCCCTCTCCGGCAGGGTGCCGGAGGCGATCTCCTGAATACCCCGAGATGGGATTGGCGGCGGCGGCGTCTCTGGAAGGTTTTCCGTATCGTGGCTCTCGGTACTGGGGTTTTCGCGACGAAGGCTTTAAGTAGGCGGAAGGGCGGAGTCGGAGGGCTGACGAGGGGCCCACCCCATAGGGCGGCACGGGCCCCACCCGGGCCGCGCGGCCCTATGGTGGCGGCGCCTCGTCGCCCCACTTCGTTTCCCTTTCGGTCTTCCGGAAGCTTCGTGGAAAAATAAGACCACGGGCGTTGATTTCGTCCAATTCCGAGAATATTTCCTTTGTAGGATTTCTGAAACCAAAAACAGCAGAAAACAACAACTGGCTCTTCGGCATCTCGTCAATAGGTTAGTCCCGGAAAATGCATAATAATGACATAAAGTGTGTATAAAACATGTGAGTATCATCATAAAAGTAGCATAGAACATAGGAAATTATATATACGTTTGAGACGTATCAAGCATCCCCAAGCTTAGTTTCTGAAGTGACATGCTATCATAATTCTGATCAATACTATTGTAAAGCATATGAGATGAATGCAGCGATTCGAAGCAATGGTGAAGACAATGAATAAACAACTGAATCATATAGCAAAGACTTTTCATGAATAGTACTTTCAAGACAAGCATCAATAAGACTTGCATAAGAGTTAACTCATAAAGCAATAAATTCTTAGTAGAAAGCTTTGAAGCAACACAAAGGAAGATATAAGTTTCAGCAGTTGCTTTCAACTTCAACATGTATATCTCATGAATAATTGTTAACACAAAGTAATATAACAAGTGCAATAGGTAAACATGTAAGAATAAATGCACAGAGTTCACACAAGTGTTTGCTTCTAAGATAGAAAGAAGTAGGTAAACTGACTCAACAATAAAGTAAAAGAATGGCCCTTCGCGAGAGGAAGCATGGATTACTATTTTTGTGCTAGAGCTTTTCATTTTGATAACATAGAAACAATTTTGTCAATGGTAGTAATAAATCATATGTGTTATGCATAAGATATCTTATAAGTTGCAAGCCTCATGCATAGATTACCAATAGTGCCCGCACCTTGTCCTAATTAGCTTGGATTAACACGGATTATCATTGCATAACATATGTTTCAACCAAGTGTCACAAATGGGTACCTCTATGCCGCTTTGTACAAAGGTCTAAGGAGAAAGATCGCATTTGATTTCTCGTTTTGATTATTCTCAACTTAGACATCCATACCGGGACAACATAGACAACGAGATAATGGACTCCTCTTTAATGCATAAGCATTCAACAACGAGATAATATTCTCATAAGAGATTGAGGATTAATTGTCCAAGCTGAAACTTCCACCATGATTCATGGCTTTAGTTAGCGGCCCAATGTTCTTCTCTAACAATATGCATACTCAAACCATTTGATCATGAAAATCGCCCTTGCTTCAGACAAGACGAACATGCATAGCAACTCACATGATATTCAACAAAGGTGTAATAGTTCATGGCGTCCCCAGAAACATGGTTACTGCTCAACAGGCAACTTATAAGAAATAAGATACATAGCTACATATTCTTCACCACAATAGTTTTTAAGGCTATTTTGCCCAAGAGCTATATATTGCAAAGACAAAGAATAGAATTTTAAAGGTAGCACTCAAGTAATTTACTTTGGAATGGCAGAGAAATACCATGTAGTAGGTAGGTATGGTGGACACAAATGGCATAGTTTTTGGCTCAAGGATTTGGATGCACGAGAAGAATTCCTCTCAATACAAGGCTAGGCTAGCAAGGTTGTTTGAAGCAAACTCAAGTATAAAACGGTACAGCAAAACTTACATATGAACATATTGCAAGCATTATAAGACTTTACATCGTCTCCCTTGTTGTTCAAACACCTTAACTAGAAAATATCGAGACTCTAGAGACCAATCATGCAAACCAAATTTTAACAAGCTCTATGTAGTTCTTCATTAATAGGTGCAAAGTACATGATGCAAGAGCTTAAAAATGATCTATTTGAGCACAACAATTGCCAAGTATCAAATTATTCAAGACATTATACCAATGACCACATGCAGCATTTTCTGTTTCCAACCATATAACAATGAACGAAGCAGTTTCGACCTTCGCCATGAACATTAAAAGTATAGCTAAGAACATATGTGTTCATACGAAACAGCGGAGCGTCAAACAGATGCTCCAAGTAAAGCACATAAGATGTGACATAATAAAAATATAGTTTCACTAGAGGGGACCTGATAAGTTGTCGATGAAGAAGGGATGCCTTGGGCATCCCCAAGCTTAGATGCTTGAGTCTTCTTAAAATATGCAGGGATGAACCACGGATGCATCCCCAAGCTTAGACTTTTCACTCTTCTTGATCATATTGTATCATCCTCCTCTCTTGACCCTTGAAAACTTCCTCCACACCAAACTCAAAACAAACTCATTAGAGGGTTAGTGCATAATTGAAAATTCATATATTCAGAGGTGACATAATCATTCTTAACACTTCGGACATTGCACAAAGCTACTGAAAGTTAATGGAACAAAGAAATCCATCAAACATAGCAAAACAAGCAATGCGAAATAAAATGCAGAATCTGTCAAAACAGAACAGTCCGTAAAGACAAATTTTTCTGGGGCACTTAACTTGCTCAGATGAAAATGATCAAATTGAATGAAAGTTGCGTACATATCTGAATATCTGAGGATCACGCACGTAAATTGGTAGATTTTTCTAAATTTTCTACAGAAGGGGCTGCTCAATTTCGTGACAGTAAGAAATCTGTTTCTGCGCAGTAATCCAAATCTAGTATTGACTTTACTATCAAAGACTTTACTTGGCACAACAATGCAATAAAATAAAGATAAGGAGAGGTTGCTACACTATTAACAACTTCCAAGACTCATATATAAAACAAAAGTGCAGAAGTAAAATAATGGGTTGTCTCCCATAAGCGCTTTTCTTTAACGCCTTTCGACTAGGCGCAGAAAGTGTGAATCAAGTATTATCTATAGATGAAGCATTAACAGAGGGGTTTGGAGTTTTCTCAACTATGCATTGTATCTTATCTATGTAAGTTTCAGAGGCCCCTTTTTCACTACTCTTAGGCTTGCTATTCTCATCAAACAAATTTTCAGGAACAAGCCAACAGTAGTTACTTTCTAGAGCTTCATGCATTCCTAGGAGCTTACTAGGTATCGGTACTTTAATCTCCCCTCCATCATTGACATTATTAGTGTACTTTATTCTATCCATGTCCATCTTTTCAAGTGTTTTTACAAAATCGGTGAACAAACCTAGCCTCTTATGCTTAATAAAAACTTTTCTAGCTTCTTTAGCTATATCTTCAAATTCTCTAAGAAGGACTTTTAAAACAAAATTTCTCTTTTCTCCCCTTTCCATATCAGAGAGTGTAAGAAACATATGTTGAATTATAGGATTGAGATTAACAAATCTAGTTTCCAACATGTGTATTAAACAAGCAGTAGCACTCTCATAAGTAGGAGCAACATTTACCAAGGGTGTATCTTCAAAATCTTCATCCATACTAACAAGGGTGAAAAATTCTTCTATATTATCTCTTCCAATGATAGACCCTCGTCCTACTGGTATGTCTTTCAGAGTGAACTTAGGAGGAAACATGATGAAATAAAAAAAGTAAATAAAGTAAATGCAAGTAACTAATTTTTTTGTGTTTTTAATATGGAGAACAAGACGGTAAATAAAGTAAAACTAGTAACTATTTTTTGTGTGTTTTTGATATCACTACAAGGAATCTGCCATAATATGACGTTTTTTTATGACTGGAAATCAAAATGTCATAACTTTATGACGTTCCTAGCTTTGACCGTCCTTGGCCACTCCGGGGGGCGAAACCCTAGAAAATCGTGACGTTATTGGGGAAAAACGTCATTGGCAATTTAGGTCAAAACGTCATTAGCAAAATTAAGTGGCCTACGACGTTTTTCCACTTTGCCGATTGCGACAAATCAATAACGTCATTGGCATTTGGCTCAATACAATGGTATGTGTTTGGCTGCCATGTCATCCATTTTGCCTATGTGTCCCTTTTCGGGTCCCACGCGCCTCACACGTGTCACTAGAAGCAACTGGCTTGAACTAACTGACATGTAGGACCAACTGATACTTGTGGGACCAAGGCATCTTGTAATTTTTTTTCTCTGTTGCGTCCACCATTTTAATGGGCTGCTGGTGATATCATCCTCTTTTGGGCTGTCCTCTACTAGGCTGCTGGCCTACCATATTATATATGGTGGTTGAATTGCTGGCACGACGGCCCATCCGGTGGTTGAATTGCTGGCCCGACGGCCCATCCGGGGTTGGAAATAACTGGCAAAAAATTGAGCTTGCGGGGACTCGAACCCTCGACCTGGCACTGCCTCACTACCACTCCCTACCGCTTTGCTACAATAGTGTTGTTGACACAAGTAGGGTTGTCCATGTATATACACATGATAGACTAATCAGTTTTCTTCAAAACAGGTGCGGTCGAACCGCTCCTCCTCGACCAAAATCCCTCCGACCAGGTGCATCTAGGGTTCATCCTCTGACAGCTCGCATGGCGGCGCATCTACGGTTCCCAACCTGCTCGGGCAGTTCTTCTAGGTCAGGAGCGTCGTCGAGTCGCCGCCGGCGGCCGGGCACGCCCATCCCGTATCGGCAGCGGCCATTCGATTATGAGCCCGCCGACGTCTGTGACTGTGGCAAGAAGATACCGCAATGGATTTCTTGGAGTGATCCAAATCCAGGGAGAAGATACCGGAACTGCAAAATTCGCTCAGTTAGTCTTCGAGCACGCCCCCCTGATGCGTGTAGTTGACACGTCCGTTGGGAACCCCAAGAGGAAGGTGTGATGCGCACAGTAGCAAGTTTCCCTCAATAAGAAACCAAGGTTTAATCGAACCAGTAGGAGTCAAGAAGCACGTTGAAGGTTGATGGCGGCGGGATGTAGTGCGGCGCAACACCAGAGATTCCGGCGCCAACGTGGAACCTGCACAACACAACCAAAGTACTTTGCCCCAACGAAACAGCGAGGTTGTCAATCTCACCGGCTTCTCGTAACAAAGGATTAGATGTATAGTGTGGATGATGATTGTTTGCGAGAAAACGATTAAAACAAGTATTGCGATAGATTGTATTCAATGTAAAAGAATGGACCGGGGTCCACGAGTTCACTAGAGGTGTCTCTCCCATAAGATAAATAGCATGTTGGGTGAACAAATTACGGTCGGGCAATTGACAAATAGAGAGGGCATGACCATGCACATACATGATATGATGAGTATTGTGAGATTTAATTGGGCATTACGACAAACTACATAGACCGCTATCCAGCAAGCATCTATGCCTAAAAAGTCCACCTTCAGGTTATCATCCGAACCCCTTCCAGTATTAAGTTGTAAACAACAGATAATTGCATTAAGTATGGTGCGTAATGTAATCAATAACTACATCCTTAGACATATCATCAATGTTTTATCCCTAGTGGCAACATCACATCCACAACCTTAGAACTTTCTGTCACTGTCCCAGATTTAATGGAGGCATGAACCCACTATCGAGCATAAATACTCCCTCTTGGAGTTAAGAGCAAAAACTTGGCCGAGCCTCTACTAATAACGGAGAGCATGCAAGATCATAAACAACACATAGGTAATAGATTGATAATCAACATAACATAGTATTCTCTATCCATCGGATCTCAGACAAACACAACATATAGCATTACGGATAGATGATCTTGATCATGTTAGGCAGCTCACAAGATCCAGACAATGAAGCACAATGAGGAGAAGACAACCATCTAGCTACTGCTATGGACCCATAGTCCAGGGGTGAACTACTCACTCATCACTCCGGAGGCGACCATGGCGGTGAGGAGTCCTCAGGGAGATGATTCCCCTCTCCGGCGGGGTGCCGAGGCGATCTCTGAATCCCCGAGATGGGATTGGCGGCGGCGGCGTCTCGATGGGTTTTCCGTATCGTGGCTCTCGATGCGGGGGTTTCGCGACGAAGACTATTTGTAGGCGGAAGGGTAGGTAAAGGGGCGTCACGAGGGGCCCACACCACAGGCCGGCGCGGCCAGGGCCTGGGCCGTGCCGCCTTGGCGTCTGGCCACCTCGTGGCCCCACTTCGTCTATCCCTCGGTCTTCTGGAAGCTTCGTGCAAAAATAGGACCCTGGGCGTTGATTTCGTCCAATTCCAAGAATATTTCCTTACTAGGATGTCTGAAACCAAAAACAACAGAAAACAACAACTGGCTCTTCGGCATCTCATTAATAGGTTAGTGCCGGAAAATGCATAAATACGACATATAATGTGTATAAAACATGTAGATATCATCAATAATGTGGCATGGAACATAAGAAATTATCGATACATCGGAGACGTATCAGCATCCCCAAGCTTAGTTCCTGCTCGTCCCGAGCGAGTAAACGATAACAAAGATAATTTACGGAGTGACATGCCATCATAACCTTGATCATACTATTGTAAGCATATGTAATGAATGCAGCGATCAAAACAATGGTAATGACATGAGTAAACAAATGAATCATAAAGCAAAGACTTTTCATGAATAGTACTTCAAGACAAGCATCAATAAGTCTTTCATAAGAGTTAACTCATAAAGCAATAAATCAAAGTAAAGGTATTGAAGCAACACAAAGGAAGATTAAGTTTCAGCGGTTGCTTTCAACTTATAACATGTATATCTCATGGATAATTGTCAACATAGAGTAATATAACAAATGCAATATGCAAGTATGTAAGAATCAATGCACAGTTCACACAAGTGTTTGCTTCTTGAGGTGGAGAGAGATAGGTGAACTGACTCAACATAAAAGTAAAAGAATGGTCCTTCAAAGAGGAAAGCATCGATTGTTATATTTGTGCGAGAGCTTTGGTTTTGAAAACATGAAACAGTTTTTTCAACGGTAGTAATAAAGCATATGTATCATGTAAATTATATCTTACAAGTTGCAAGCCTCATGCATAGCATACTAATAGTGCCCGCACCTTGTCCTAATTAGCTTGGATCACCAGGATTATCATTGCAATACACATGTTTTTACCAAGTGTCACAAAGGGGTACCTCTATGCCGCTTTGTACAAAGGTCTAAGGAGAAAGCTCGCATTTGGATTTCTCGCTTTTGATTATTCTCAACTTAGACATCCATACCGGGACAACATAGACAACAGATAATGAACTCCTCTTTTATGCATAAGCATGTAGCAACAATTAATGTTCTCATATGAGATTGAGGATATATGTCCAAAACTGAAACTTCCACCATGATTCATGGCTTAAGTTAGCGGCCCAATGTTCTTATCTAACAATATGCATGCTCTAACCATTAAATGAGTGGTAAATCTCCCTTACTTCAGACAAGACGGACATGCATAGCAACTCACATGATATTCAACAGTAGTTGATGGCGTCCCCAGAAACATGGTTATCGCACAACAAACAACTTAATAAGAGATAAAGTGCATAAGTACATATTCAATACCACAATAGTTTTAAGGCTATTTTGTCCCATGAGCTATATATTGCAAAGGCGAATGATGGAAATTTTAAAGATAGCACTCAAGCAATTTATTTGGAATGGCGGAGAAATACCATGTAGTAGGTAGGTATGGTGGACACAAATGGCATAGTGGTTGGCTCAAGGATTTTGGATGCATGAGAAGTATTCCCTCTCGATACAAGGTTTAGGCTAGCAAGGTTATTTGAAACAAACACAAGGATGAACCGGTGCAGCAAAACTCACATAAAAGACATATTGTAAACATTATAAGACTCTACACCGTCTTCCTTTTTGTTCAAAACTCAATACTAGAAATTATCTAGACTTTAGAGAGACCAAATATGCAAACCAAATTTTAGCAAGCTCTATGTATTTCTTCATTAATGAGTGCAAATTATATGATGCAAGAGCTTAAACATGAGCACAACAATTGCCAAGTATCAAATTATTCAAGACATTTTAGAATTACTACATGTAGCATTTCCCAATTCCAACCATATAACAATTTAACGAAGAAGATTCAACCTTCGCCATGAATACTATGAGTAAAGCCTAAGGACATATTTGTCCATATGAAACAGCGGAGCGTGTCTCTCTCCCACACAATGAATGCTAGGATCCATTTTATTCAAACAAAAACAAAAACAAAAACAAACCGACGCTCCAAGTAAAGCACATAAGATGTGATGGAATAAAAATATAGTTTCGGGGAGGAACCCGATAATGTTGTCGATGAAGAAGGGGATGCCTTGGGCATCCCCAAGCTTAGACAGCTTGAGTCTTCTTAAAATATGCAGGGGTGAACCACCGGGGCATCCCCAAGCTTAGAGCTTTAACTCTCCTTGATCATATTGCATCATTTCCCTCTCTTGATCCTTGAAAACTTCCTCCACACCAAACTCGAAACAACTCATTAGAGGGTTAGTGCACAATAAAAATTTATATGTTCAGAGGTGACATAATCATTCTTAACACTTCTGGACATTGCATAAAGCTACTGGACATTAATGGATCAAAGAAATTCATCTATCATAGCAAAAGAGGCAATGCGAAATAAAAGGCAGAATCTGTCAAAACAGAACAGTTCGTAAAGATGAATTTTAAAATGGCACCAGACTTGCTCAAATGAAAATGCCCAAATTTAATGAAAGTTGCGTACATATCTTAGGATCACGCACGTAAATTGGCATATTTTTCTGAGCTACCTACAGAGAGGCAGGTCGAAATTCGTGACAGAAAACAAATCTGTTTCTGCGCAGTAATCCAAATCTAGTATGAACCTTACTATCAAAGACTTTACTTGGCACAACAATGCATAAAACTAAGATATGGAGAGGTTGCTACAGTAGTAAACAACTTCAAGACTCAAATATAAAATAAAAGTACTGTAGTAAAAACATGGGTTGTCTCCCATAAGCGCTTTTCTTTAACGCCTTTCAGCTAGGCGCAGAAAGTGTGTATCAAGTATTATCAAGAGATGAAGCATCAACATCATAACTTGTTCTAATAAAAGAATCAAAAGGTAACTTCATTCTCTTTCTAGGGAAGTGTTCCATACCTTTCTTGAGAGTAAATTGATATTTGATATTACCTTCCTTCATATCAATGATAGCTCCAACAGTTCGAAAAAAAGGTCTTCCCAATATAATGGGACAAGATGCATTGCATTCAATATCCAAGACAACAAAATCAACGGGGACAAGGTTATTGTTAACGGTAATGCGAACATTATCAACTCTCCCCAAAGGTTTCTTTATAGCATTATCAACAAGATTAACATCCAAATAACAATTTTTCAATGGTGGCAAGTCAAGCATATCATAAATTTTCTTAGGCATAACGGAAATACTTGCACCAAGATCACATAAAGCATTACAAACAAAGTCATTGACCTTCATCTTAATGATGGGATCCCAACCATCTTCTAACTTTCTAGGAATAGAAGCTTCACGTTCTAGTTTCTCTTCTCTAGCTTTTATGAGAGCATTTGTAATATGTTTTGTGAAAGCCAAGTTTATAGCACTAGCATTAGGACTCTTAGCAAGTTTTTGCAAGAACTTTATAACTTCAGAGATGTGGCAATCATCAAAATCCAAACCATTATAATCTAAAGCAATGGGATCATCATCCCCAATGTTGGAAAAAATTTCAGCGGTTTTATCACGAGCGGTTTCGGCGGTTATAACGGTTTTTGCGGTTTTGCGAGGCTTTGCATTAGGAGTAGAAACATTGCCAACACCAATTATTTTACCATTGATAGTAGGAGGTGCAGCAACATGTGAATCATTAACATTACTAGTGGTGGTAATAGTCCAAACTTTAGCTACATTATTCTCTTTAGCTAGTTTTTCATTTTCTTCTCTTTCCCACTGATGTCTACGGGAGCTTCTATTCTTGTAGACAGTGTTGGGCCTCCAAGAGCAGAGGTTTGTAGAACAGAAGCAAGTTTCCCTTAAGTGGATCACCCAAGGTTTATCGATCTCAGGGAGGAAGAGGTCAAAGATATCCCTCTCAAGCAACCCTGCAACCACAAAGCAAGAAGTCTCTTGTGTCCCCAACACACCTAATACACTTGTCAGATGTATAGGTGCACTAGTTCGGCGAAGAGATAGTGAGATGCAAGTAATATGGATGAGTATGAGTGGTAATAGCAATCTGAATAAAATATGGCAGCGATCAAACATGTAACAAAACAGTAAACAAACAGCGATAGCAGTATTTAGGAACAAGGCCTAGGGATTACACTTTCACTAGTGGACACTCTCAACATTGATCGCATAATAAATAACTCTTTCTCATATGTGCTACATACACTCTTTTGTTGGATGACAAACACCAGTCGTTGTGTAGGGCTACAAGAGCACCTCAATGCCGGAGTTAACAAGCTCCACAACATTCGATGTTCATATTTAAATAACCTTAGAGCATAATAGATCATTGCAAAATAAACCAAGAACTAACATAGCGCACACACTGTCCACATTACACTATGAAGGAGGAATAGATCACATCAATACTATCATAATGATAATTAAATCCACAATCTACAAGAGATCATGATCATAGCCTACGACAAGAACCACACGGTGCACACACTAGTCACCTTTACACCATGCAGGAGGAATAGACTACTTTAATAACATCACATGAGTAGCACACAACTAGTAGCGATACAAAGCTCATATGAATCTCAATCATGTAAAGCAGCTCATGAGATTATTGTATTGAGGTACATGGGAGAGAGATTAACCACAAAGCTACAACGGAGCCCTCAGCCTCGGGGGTGGATTACTCCCTCCTCATCGTGGAGGCAGCGATGACGGTGAAGATGGCGGTGGAGACGGCGGTGGAGATGGCTCCGGGGGCAATTCCCCGTCCCGGCAGGGTGCCGGAACAGAGACTTCTGTCCCCCGAATTGGAGTTTCGCGATGTGGCGGCGCCCCGGAGTCTTTTCGGGTTTCGTCCGGTGGTATCGCGTTTTTAGGTCGAAAGGGCTTAAATAGGCGAAGAGGCGGCGCGGGAGGGGCGACAGGGTGGCCCCACACCGGGCCGGCGCGGCCGGGGTGCGGGCCGCGCGGCCCACATGTGTGGTGGCCCTCGGCTCTCCTCCGACTCTCCTTCGGTGTTACGGATGCTTCGGGAAAAATAGGAAGTTTGGCGTTGCTTTCGTCCAATTCCGAGAATATTGCCCGAACAGCCTTTGCGGAACCAAAAATAGCAGAAAACGAGACCGCACTTGTGGCATCTCGTCAATAGGTTAGTTCCGGAAAACGCATAAAAACGATATAAAGTGTGAACAAAACATGTAGGTATTGTCATAAAACAAGCATGGAACATCAGAAATTATAGATACGTTGGAGACGTATCAGCATCCCCAAGCTTAGTTCCTACTCGTCCTCGAGTAGGTAAAACGATAAAAGATAATTTCTGAAGTGACATGCTACCAACATAATCTTAATCATACTATTGTAAAGCATATGAGATGAATGCAGCGATTCAAAGCAATGTTAATGCAATGAGTAAACAATTGAACCATATAGCAAAGACTTTTCATGAATAGTACTTTCAAGACAAGCATCAATAAGACTTGCATAAGAGTTAACTCATAAAGCAATAAATTCAAAGTAAAAGCATTGAAGCAACACAAAGGAGATAAAAGTTTCAGCGGTTGCTTTCAACTTCAACATGTATATCTCATGGATAATTGTCAACACAAAGTGATATAACAAGTGCAACAGGTGAACATGTAAGAATCAATGCACACAGTTGATACAAGTGTTTGCTTCTAAGATAGAAAGAATGGGTAAACTGACTCAACAATAAAGTAGAAGATAGGCCTGTAACATCCCAAGTTTCCATAAAATAAACAAGAGAGAGATTTCAACAATCCAAAAATCAGAGTTAACAAAAACTTTTTCTCCTCATATAGGCTATGCATATAGATCACCTATTTAATTATTTTGATTGTGCAATTGCCATGATGCTTGTTTGTTGTGTTACTCTCTTTCCAAAACCCTAGCAATGATCACTTGATCACCCAAAGTCAAGTAAATAGAAATTAAGAATGAAATTTTAAAATCAACTTCACACACACATAAGGCTTAGGCCATTTCTACAAATCTTGGTTAGAGACCATTTTGGTTTGCACCATTGGGTGTAAATAGATACTAAACCTTTATTAACAATTTTGGAAACCATCAAACAACTTTCAAATCAAAATTGAGATAAATATGAGCTCACATGTGATATGGTCATATGTGACATTTATAATCTGGTACTCACTTTGAGCCCCTGTATTTTCACTTTTCACTTCTACACTTGGTGAAATCTTTTCACCTCATCCAAGACAACATCAAGTACTTCAACTTTGCCCAAAGCCACCCCCTCAAATTCATCACCAATCTCAAATGGGAAGCAAGCAAAGTTGGAACTTTGTCACATATGTAAGATCATATGCAAAATGTGATTTTGCATCTCAATTCCATTTTGACCACCACCACCACCAAAATACTCCATTTATTATTTATTTACAACCCACCAAAAAGAAATTCAAAATTCAAAAATCTTTTTCTTGCGGGCATTCTGTCGAACACCTTGCTGGCAGGGTAAAAATCTGAGCCCATACCTCATTTTCTACTTTGGACTTGGTCCAACTTTGCCCTCTCTGCACCCTGGAGCCTTCCTCTCACCTCACCACACCATCACCACCACTTGCACTGGCCAGGGTTTGCTTAAAACAACTAAAACATGTCATGCCGTGGCATGGCATGAGCTCACCATGCCACTCCTCTCTCTGGTCACCTCTGGCCTGCACCGCCATGTCCCTTCTCTTCCTCTCACCTCCCTGGACACGCCCGTGCCCTCCCTTGACCGAGACAGTGTGTACACACGCCAGCATCGACGTGGCCAGACACGCCCAGGCGTGCACACGCACGCGCCAGTGCGCGCATGGCGAGCGTCCTGGACGCGCCAGGGCGTGACGACGCCCACGGCCCTGCGTCCCCTCCACACTCACTCTCAACGCCAGTAGACGCACAACGGCTCCCTGCATCGCCTGGACACGCGCACGAGCCCGCGGGAACGCCGCAGACGACGACCGCATCCACGACCACCCGCCACGGTGCTGAGCCCTCCCATCAAGCGCGCCAGCGCCACAGAGCCTCTGCGGAGCCACGATCACGCTCGTCACCCTCGCCAGAACGCCAGCCACCGTACGCGCCCACGCCTTGCCCTTTCGCAGCCCTGGACCGACGACGACAACGGCGACCCTAGCTCCGCCCCACGGCCACCTCTCGTCGCTATAAAAGGAGGACTCCTCCTCTCAATCCGAGCACACCACTCGCTTCCACTCGTCCTCACAGCTCCCTCGACCTCTCAATTTCATCTATTAGCTACCACACCGTCTCAATCGCAAGATCGCCGCCGCCGCCGATACACGGAGTCGCCGGAGCAGGAGGCCACCATTGGAGACGCCACCACTTCCAGACGCTTCCTCATCCACTCCAACGTCGCTGCGCACATCGCCCTCGACCGCCGGAGCTCCGACGAGCTCGCCGACCCCCTGCCGCCGTCGCAGTGAGTCCTCTCTCGCCGGAGACGAAGGCCCCTCTCGTTCGTCCGATCTGTTCTAATCCTACGGTCCACCTCACTCATACCGTTTCGGTGTTTTAAAACACACTGACGCGTGGGACCCACTGTCAGCTGGCCCGCTGCCAAACTGGGCCGGCCCATTTCCTTCCCGCCCTGCACAGCCCGTTACTTCTCCCGCCAGCCCACCATTTGAATTCAAATTTGGAAAATAGAGAAATAACCCAATCTGATGCAAACTTTGAAATTCAATAGGGACAAATCTACTCGGGCCAAATTTTACAAACTTTATATTTTTGGAATCCTTAGGATTTTGTCTACCCAATGCCACTGGATAGAACCCTAGATCTGTTGTAGAATTAAAGTGACAAAATAAACAAAGCAGGGACTTTTCTGTCTTATAATAATTCTTAAAAATCAACCATAAATGCTTTTCAGTTAATTCCACCTCCAATAATTCACTTTTCACTTATACTAATGGTTTATACAAAAATATGACCTGCTTACTTTGAATGATCATGGCTTAGTTGATTTAAATGACTTTATGGCTATTTTCTAGTAAAAGATATTGTCCAAAACTATTAAGAAATATCATGAGAGAGTTTCTCTCATTTAAATCTTGTCACCACCAAGTCCAAATGAAGTGGAGACTCTGGTTAGCTAGGTCCCATAGGATTTGTTGGTGATATTAAATCTTTGATATGCTAGAATTAAATGGTATGAGGTGCTCACCTCATTTAAATCATTTTCTCCAAATCATAAGTGTGAAGAGGTTGACTTGGGTCAACCTAGGTCACATATTATGTATAAGAGAAATTAAATCTTAATAAGATAATGAGAGGAAATTATTTCCCTGAATAATTCAAAGTAACATTTAAGTTTAGTATGAGAGGAAATTATTTTTCTTAAATAATAAGAAAAAAAAACACATCCACCAACTTAATAGTAATATGTGATGCTAGTTTAAGTGTGTGAACCATGTTTGTGCCTAGTTTAGTAACTTAGTTTGGTGTGATGATTGTGTACTCCGTATTCGTATTTTAGACGCTAGTACCGAGGAGTACCAGGAGGAGGAGGAGGTCTACTTCCAAGGAGAAGAAGACCACTTTGACCAGTTTCCCAACCAAGGCAAGATAATACTCTTGCAAAGTGCAAAGCTCACCATGAGCAAAGCATTACCCCATTTTACTTTATGCTTATGATCCTATTTCCCAGTTTTACTTTACAAGCTTTATTTACTTTTGTTTTATCAAAGTACTTTTTGATTTATGATTCACTTGGTTAGTATTGGATTAGTACAAGAGTATCAAGTTTAGCCTAGAAGCAAAGCCAAGTACTTAGCACCCCTCATCCTTAGATGCTAGTGCTAAATTAAAGATGACTACTCTAGATGGGAACATGTGTTTATGAAATGATGATGGTGAAAACCTTGGAATGATGAGTCATTTCCATTGAAAGATTTTGAAGGTGAATATGACCTGAATTTGACTTGGTAATGTGGGCTAAAAACTGATGATTGAGTTGGATGCGATACCATTCCAATTTTTGAGTACCCCCACCATACCTGATTATGGGTAAGGCTTAGCTGGAAATTTATGTATCTTAGTATGGGTTCCCTCTAAACAAGCGTCATCGGGGTTAGGCTGAAGGCTGCCTCTACAACAAAAGAAATGATGAGAAATGACGTGGAATGAGGTGAATGTCCGGCCCAAGCCCTGTGCAGTTCCCGGGTTAACAGTTGGTTTTCACCGGGAGGCCAAGCTCATGGGGAGAGGTGCCTATACTAGGGTGTGTAAACGAAAGGTTATGGTTGATGATCCGCGTACTGAGTTACGATTATTCGGGGTTTTATCCCTGACGGATGTAATCAAATGTTGTGGCACAAGTGTGCGACCTCTCGCGAGTGTAGAACTATTCGAATAGCCGCGTCCGCGGATATGGACAATTGGAAAGGCCATTCTGTTTCCGTCATCAGAATTTATATCCATGTGACTGGTGGTTTTTGAACTTGAACGGTGACTTTGTTTTTGAATCACAACAGAGTTGTGGGAATGACACTAATGTTCCCACTTGAGTTAGTTAGCACAGGAGGAGTTGTTTACGAAAATGTCTATTCAAATAAAATTGGCTTATGCAAATAACCTTAGAGCTTAGAACACTTCTTTCGCAAGTTTAGTACTTACATTAGTATTAGATTGCGAGTACTTAAAGTACTCACGGCTTTGTCCCTGGCTATTCAAATGGCCAGACTATGAAGCCGAGCAGCAGTACGAGGATGACGACCAGCAGGACGTCTACCACAACTAGGAGCTTCTAACGTCAAGCGTTGGCCTGTGGACTAGAGAGTCCTTGTATCTTACGCTTCCGCTATGAACTTGTGTTTGTTCGTTGATCATTAGATCAACTATTTGTGTAATATGGATCATGTGATTCCAAGTTGTAAGACATTATGGTTTGTAATGAATGATGATTGTGATACTTAACTATTATGCCTCGCAACAACAATTTCCTGGGATTGCGATGTATGACATAATAGGCATCAGGACTTAAAAATCCGGGTGTTGACAAGTTGGTATCAGAGCCATTGTTTGACCTTAGGAGACCCTAGTTAGAAATGGACGTTCTGAAAAATTTAGTTTCAAAGAAGAATGAAGTATTTCTGAAAATTTAAGTCGTTGTCTTCTCCTTGAGTTCTTTGGAAAAACAAGAAGTCATGCTCTTCCTTAGAAATATAACTAAAATTTTGCCACACTTGTTCACGTCTCTAACTTAATCCTTCATCGCACTTTCAGATGGAGCCCGTGAACACGAAGTTTTACCAGCTTGGGAATGGGGGAAGCTTGATCTTCGAGAACGACCTCAACGCCCTGTCCGACCACCTTGGTCGCCCGCACCCAGAGTTCCATGGATCGCAGATCTCGGACCAGCCAGGAGGCGAGCTGCAGTGGATCATCACCGCTGACTTGAGGGGCAAGATGGAGCCTCCCACATCTGAGAGGATCCTCTTCTCCTTCATGGAGAGCAACTGGCTGGACGGACTTGCTCGCGCCCTTCAGGAGGGACTCGCACGCCTGTGCGGGATGAGCGGGGAGGCACTCAGGGTCCCTCGCTTTTCCCACCTCGCGAGGCGTAACTCTGCTGGAGAGCCCATGGACATGCCATCCCACCCGGAGCTGAAGCACCATGTGGAGCATCTCGATTTCATGCTGTACCACACTCAGCAGGATCTCGACCACTCCCATGAGTACGCCAACCAGACTCACGCCCGCATCATCGAGCAGGGCGGCTGCATCAAGATGCTCGCCAACGACCGCAGGACCCTCCGTCAGCAGCGGGCGAAGAAGGATGCTACCATCACTCGCCTCCGCGCGAAGATAGCCGCACTCGAGGCCACTGTCAAGGCCCAGGAGGAACAGATGAAGAAGATGGAGGAAGATGGAGAAGACATTCAGGGAGGAAGCGACTACCTGAGTGACGACAACGATTTCGAGGATGATGAGAACACCGAGGGGGAAGACTACGACTTCCTGGACGACGGAGATGATGTCCACACCCCCATCGATGTTGATGAGGATTAGGAGTAGTTCACTTGTGCACTATCGTAGGTGTAAGTTGTATCTCGCCCCAATGTATCGTAGCTTGGAGAAGAAGGGTTCTTAAAACCCTTAGTGTGTTAGCTTGTAATGTGTGTTGTTTGTTATGAATGAATGTTTGTTTGTGTCATCATGAAAAGACTTCGAGTTTTAAGCTTTTAAACTTAAACACAAACAAACCATAGAAAATTTCCCTCTTATCTCATGATCTATCTCAATACTCAGATGGCCCCTCCAAACCGCAACATGAATCAAGACGCGATGATGCAGATGTTGCAAGTTATGCTGGAAGGTAGGGAGGCAGAAAGAGCTGAAAGACAAGCCAACATTGCAGCACTTCAACAACTTGTCAACAACAATCAAGGCCACCATGATCATCCAGGATCTAAGCTCAAGAACTTCCAGAATACCAACCCGCCAGTTTTTAGCAAGACTGAAGAACCACTTGATGCAGATGATTGGCTCCAAACTATGGAGAACAATCTAGAAGTAGCTGGAGTTGAAGAAAATGAGAAAGTGTTATTTGCCACACACTACTTAGCAGGACCAGCAAGAGCTTGGTGGACAAGCACCCGTGCCATGAACGCGGGACAGTTCATGACTTGGGCAGATTTCAAACTCAAATTCAGCAAGTACCATGTGCCCCCGGGTCTGATAAAGAAGATGAGAGATGAGTTCCGTGAACTGAAGCAAGGCCGGATGTCCGTGGTGGAATACCGCGACAAGTTTCTCACACTGTCAAGGTACGCCCCGGATGAGACTGATACTACTGAGAAGAGGAAGGAAAGGTTCCTGAACGGACTGCATGATGAGATGCAGATCGTGTTGATCAACATTCCCTTTGCCGACCTCGAAGCCCTTGTTGACTCCGCCATCCAAATGGAGGGCAAGCTGCACCAAGCCGGCGAGAACCGCAAGCGCCGCATGATGAATCGGAATGGGCCTAGCAATGCCCCAAGGTATCGCCCCAACTCGGGCGGAGGCTTCGGGACCAACAAGCCCAATGCACAGATGTCACGTCCGGTATATCAGAACCGGAGTGGAGGAAACCCCAGGCCAGGAGGCCACTACAACAACAACACCAACAACAACTTCAACCGCGCTCCGCCGAGAGCCCCCAACAACAACAACAGCAACAACAACACCAACACCGCACCAAGGACCGGGAGCAATGCAATCCCCGTCGCGAACAAGCAGGACAAGACCACCATCACTTGCTATGAGTGTGGTGTAGTGGGGCATTACTCCAATGAGTGTCCCAAGAGGCTCGCCAAGCTCGCAGGCAACCCCGCACCACCATCTCAGCAGCAACGCCGTGTCTCCACCGGCAAGAAGTTCGCCCCCAACAACCCGCACAACCGCGGAGGTCGCCTCTACCACATGAATGCTGAGGAAGCCCAGGAAGCACCTGACGTGGTGCTGGGTATGTTCTCTGTTAACTCAATACCAGCAAGAGTACTGTTTGATTCTGGAGCATCGCATTCGTTCGTTACAAGAAGATTTTGTGTGCACTAGTAAGATTCAACCAATCAGCTTGAAACATGTCATGGTAGTTCAAATACCTGGATCAACCACTAAAGCTAGAAAATTCTGCAAAGATGTACCCATCGAGAATCCATGAAATAGACTTTTATGCAAACTTGATTGTTCTGGGAACCAAAGGATTGGAAGTAGTCCTGGGTATGGACTGGATGGCGAAACATCATGGATTGATAGACTGCGCCAAGAAGGCCATCACCATGACAAGTAGCACCGGAATAATAATAGAACACTTATCTGAAAAACTACCCAGAAAATTTACCTGCAACCAAAGTGTAGCCAAGCCAACTCTGGATCAAATCAGGGTCGTCTGTCGATACCCTGATGTGTTTCCGGATGATCTACCCGGTATGCCCCCAGATCGGGATATCGAGTTCATCATCGAGTTAATCCCTGGAACAGGACCTATAGCCCAGAGAGCCTACAGCATGAACCCCGCGGAACTGGTGGAACTGAAGAAGCAACTGGATGATATGCTATACAAAGGTCTGATTCGACCAAGTGCGTCGCCTTGGAGATCACCTGTTTTGTTTGTGGATAAAAAGGACGGTGCCACTCGTTTGGTTACGGATTATCGTAAGCTTAACGATGTCACCATCAAGAACAAATATCCCTTGCCAAAGATAGAAGATCCGTTTGACCAGCTAACCGGTGCCCAAGTTTTCTCAAAGATTGATCCGAGGACAGAGTTACCATCAACCGAAGATCCGAGCAACGGATATTCCAAAGACTGCCTTTACCACCGGATATGGACTCGTATGAGTACAATGTCATGTCCTTTGGACTAACCAATGCCCCCGCTTATTTCATGAACCTCATGAATAAGATCTTTATGGAATTCCTGGATAAGTTTGTCGTTGTCTTCATCGACGACATCCTTATCTACTCCAAATCAGAAGAAGAACATGAGCAACATTTGGAAGTGGTTCTAGAAACCCTTAGACATCATCAGTTGTACGCCAAGTTCAGCAAATGTGAGTTTTGGTTGAAAGAAGTAGGATTCCTGGGACACATCTTGTCTGCAGGAGGAATTGCGGTAGATCCCGCAAAAATCAAAACCGTTGAGGAATGGAAAGCCCCAACCACCCAGACTGAAGTTCGAGCATTTCTAGGATTGGCGGGATATTACCGCCGATTCGTTGAAGGATTTTCAAGCATCGCAAGACCAATGACTCAACTGCTGAAGAAGGACCGGAAATTTGACTGGAATGACAAATGTGAAGAAAGCTTTCAGCTACTCAAACTCAGATTAACAACAGCCCCAATTCTGATCATGCCCGATGTCACCAAGCCATTTGATGTCTATTGTGATGCATCCAAAACTGGTCTTGGATGTGTGTTGATGCAAGAAGGGAAAGTGATATCTTACCTATCAAGGCAACTGAAGCAACATGAACAGAACTATCCAACTCATGACCTGGAGTTAGCAGCCGTAGTGTTAGCCCTGGAAGTCTGGCGTCATTACCTCATGGGTCATCGATGCGAGATATATTCAGATCACAAGAGCCTGAAGTACATTTTCACCCAGAAGGAGCTGAACATGAGACAACGCAGATGGATAGAATTAATCAAGGATTACGACATGGAAATTCACTACCACCCCGGCAAGGCCAATGTGGTAGCGGATGCCTTGAGCAGACTGCCGTGTCAGTTGAACTCCATGATCTCAATAGAGCAACCAAGCCTGTACCAAGAGTTTGAACAGTTCAGACTAGAGCTAGTGAGCGAAGGATTCCTCTCCAGCATTGAGCTCCAACCCACTTTGATAAGCCAGATAAAGGAAGCCCAGAAGGGAAATGCCAGCATTGAGGGAATAAAGAGTCAGATAGCTGCAGGAAAAGCACCAGGATTCACCATAGACGAAGCCGGAGTTCTTTGGTACAAAGAACGTCTCTGCGTACCATCGGACTCTGACTTGAAACAAATCATTCTGCAAGAAGCCCATGCCACCCTTTATTCAATTCACCCCGGAGCGACCAAGATGTACCAAGACCTGAAGGAACAATTCTGGTGGCACGGAATGAAGCGAGAGATCGGAAGCTACATCGCCAAGTGTGATATCTGTCAGAGAGTCAAAGCAGAACATCAACGACCCGCAGGACTGTTGCAACCCTTACAAATTCCTGAGTGGAAATGGGATTCTGTCGGTATGGACTTTATCACAGGACTGCCCAAATCTAGCAGAGGAAATGACTCCATTTGGGTAGTCATCGATAGGTTGACCAAGGTTGCACATTTTATCCCTGTCAAGACCACCTACCAAGGCCCAAAGCTTGCAGAGTTATACATCTCCAGAATAGTCAGCCTGCACGGAACACCGAAGTCAATTGTGTCAGATAGAGGATCGCAATTCACCTCAAGATTCTGGCAGAAAGTACATGAAGGACTAGGAACCCGACTGAATTTCAGCACAGCATACCACCCACAGACTGACGGACAGACTGAGAGAGTCAACCAGATACTGGAAGATATGTTGAGAGCCTGTGTACTGGAATACGGATCCAAATGGGAAGATTGCTTACCATATGCAGAATTCTCCTACAACAACAGTTATCAAGCCAGCTTACAGATGGCCCCCTTTGAAGCCCTGTACGGAAGGAAGTGCCGTACCCCTCTGAACTGGTCGGAAGTCGGAGATAGTCAAGTCTTCGGCCCCGATGTTCTCCGCGAAGCGGAAGAGAAGGTGCACAAGATCCGCGAATACCTCAAGACCGCCCAATCAAGACAGAAGAGCTACGCCGACAAGAGACGCCGAGAGATGACATTCGAGATCGGAGATTTTGTGTATCTCAAAGTCTCACCCCTCAAAGGAATGCAGAGATTCCAACTCAAAGGAAAGCTCGCCCCCAGATATGTCGGACCATTCAAGATTCTGAGTCGCCGAGGAGAAGTCTCATATCAGTTGGAACTGCCGGAAGAGATGTCCGCCGTACACAATGTGTTTCACATCTCACTGCTTCGGAAGTGCCTAGAAGTGCCGGAAAAGATCGAAGTATTCAAGAACATCGACCACAGAGCCATTGATATCAACAAAGATCTAACTTACCGCGAAGTGCCGATTCGCATCCTGGAAGAAGCTTTCAGGACCACCCGCACCAGAAGTATCAAGTTCCTGAAGATACAATGGAGTAATCACACCGAAGAAGAAGCAACTTGGGAACGCGAGGAAGATATGAAGAAGGAATACCCAGATCTCTTTAGTACCTAGTTTTCTCTAGATCTCGGGACGAGATCTTTTGTAAGGGGGAAGGGTTTGTAACATCCCAAGTTTCCATAAAATAAACAAGAGAGAGATTTCAACAATCCAAAAATCAGAGTTAACAAAAACTTTTTCTCCTCATATAGGCTATGCATATAGATCACCTATTTAATTATTTTGATTGTGCAATTGCCATGATGCTTGTTTGTTGTGTTACTCTCTTTCCAAAACCCTAGCAATGATCACTTGATCACCCAAAGTCAAGTAAATAGAAATTAAGAATGAAATTTTAAAATCAACTTCACACACACATAAGGCTTAGGCCATTTCTACAAATCTTGGTTAGAGACCATTTTGGTTTGCACCATTGGGTGTAAATAGATACTAAACCTTTATTAACAATTTTGGAAACCATCAAACAACTTTCAAATCAAAATTGAGATAAATATGAGCTCACATGTGATATGGTCATATGTGACATTTATAATCTGGTACTCACTTTGAGCCCCTGTATTTTCACTTTTCACTTCTACACTTGGTCAAATCTTTTCACCTCATCCAAGACAGCATCAAGTACTTCAACTTTGCCCAAAGCCACCCCCTCAAATTCATCACCAATCTCAAATGGGAAGCAAGCAAAGTTGGAACTTTGTCACATATGTAAGATCATATGCAAAATGTGATTTTGCATCTCAATTCCATTTTGACCACCACCACCACCAAAATACTCCATTTATTATTTATTTACAACCCACCAAAAAGAAATTCAAAATTCAAAAATCTTTTTCTTGCGGGCATTCTGTCGAACACCTTGCTGGCAGGGTAAAAATCTGAGCCCATACCTCATTTTCTACTTTGGACTTGGTCCAACTTTGCCCTCTCTGCACCCTGGAGCCTTCCTCTCACCTCACCACACCATCACCACCACTTGCACCGGCCGGGGTTTGCTTAAAACAACTAAAACATGTCATGCCGTGGCATGGCATGAGCTCACCATGCCACTCCTCTCTCCGGTCACCTCCGGCCTGCACCGCCATGTCCCTTCTCTTCCTCTCACCTCCCTGGACACGCCCGTGCCCTCCCTTGACCGAGACAGTGTGTACACACGCCGGCATCGACGTGGCCAGACACGCCCAGGCGTGCACACGCACGCGCCAGTGCGCGCATGGCGAGCGTCCTGGACGCGCCAGGGCGTGACGACGCCCACGGCCCTGCGTCCCCTCCACACTCACTCTCAACGCCAGTAGACGCACAACGGCTCCTCGCATCGCTCGGACACGCGCACGAGCCCGCGGGAACGCCGCAGACGACGACCGCATCCACGACCACCCGCCACGGTGCTGAGCCCTCCCATCAAGCGCGCCAGCGCCACAGAGCCTCTGCGGAGCCACGATCACGCTCGTCACCCTCGCCAGGACGCCAGCCACCGTACGCGCCCACGCCTTGCCCTTTCGCAGCCCTGGACCGACGACGACAACGGCGACCCTAGCTCCGCCCCACGGCCACCTCTCGTCGCTATAAAAGGAGGACTCCTCCTCTCAATCCGAGCACACCACTCGCTTCCACTCGTCCTCACAGCTCCCCTCGACCTCTCAATTTCATCTATTAGCTACCACACCGTCTCAATCGCAAGATCGCCGCCGCCGCCAGTACACGGAGTCGCCGGAGCAGGAGGCCACCATTGGAGACGCCACCACTTCCAGACGCTTCCTCATCCACTCCAACGTCGCTGCGCACATCGCCCTCGACCGCCGGAGCTCCGACGAGCTCGCCGACCCCCTGCCGCCGTCGCAGTGAGTCCTCTCTCGCCGGAGACGAAGGCCCCTCTCGTTCGTCCGATCCGTTCTAATCCTACGGTCCACCTCACTCATACCGTTTCGGTGTTTTAAAACACACTGACGCGTGGGACCCACTGTCAGCTGGCCCGCTGCCAAACTGGGCCGGCCCATTTCCTTCCCGCCCTGCACAGCCCGTTACTTCTCCCGCCAGCCCACCATTTGAATTCAAATTTGGAAAATAGAGAAATAACCCAATCTGATGCAAACTTTGAAATTCAATAGGGACAAATCTACTGGGCCAAATTTTACAAACTTTATATTTTTGGAATCCTTAGGATTTTGTCTACCCAATGCCACTGGATAGAACCCTAGATCTGTTGTAGAATTAAAGTGACAAAATAAACAAAGCAGGGACTTTTCTGTCTTATAATAATTCTTAAAAATCAACCATAAATGCTTTTCAGTTAATTCCACCTCCAATAATTCACTTTTCACTTATACTAATTGTTTATACAAAAATATGACCTGCTTACTTTGAATGATCATGGCTTATTTGATTTAAATGACTTTATGGCTATTTTCTAGTAAAAGATATTGTCCAAAACTATTAAGAAATATCATGAGAGAGTTTCTCTCATTTAAATCTTGTCACCACCAAGTCCAAATGAAGTGGAGACTCTGGTTAGCTAGGTCCCATAGGATTTGTTGGTGATATTAAATCTTTGATATGCTAGAATTAAATGGTATGAGGTGCTCACCTCATTTAAATCATTTTCTCCAAATCATAAGTGTGAAGAGGTTGACTTGGGTCAACCTAGGTCACATATTATGTATAAGAGAAATTAAATCTTAATAAGATAATGAGAGGAAATTATTTCCCTGAATAATTCAAAGTAACATTTAAGTTTAGTATGAGAGGAAATTATTTTTCTTAAATAATAAGAAAAAAACACATCCACCAACTTAATAGTAATATGTGATGCTAGTTTAAGTGTGTGAACCATGTTTGTGCCTAGTTTAGTAACTTAGTTTGGTGTGATGATTGTGTACTCCGTATTCGTATTTTAGACGCTAGTACCAAGGAGTACCAGGAGGAGGAGGTCTACTTCCAAGGAGAAGAAGACCACTTTGACCAGTTTCCCAACCAAGGCAAGATAATACTCTTGCAAAGTGCAAAGCTCACCATGAGCAAAGCATTACCCCATTTTACTTTATGCTTATGATCCTATTTCCCAGTTTTACTTTACAAGCTTTATTTACTTTTGTTTTATCAAAGTACTTTTTGATTTATGATTCACTTGGTTAGTATTGGATTAGTACAAGAGTATCAAGTTTAGCCTAGAAGCAAAGCCAAGTACTTAGCACCCCTCATCCTTAGATGCTAGTGCTGAATTAAAGATGACTACTCTAGATGGGAACATGTGTTTATGAAATGATGATGGTGAAAACCTTGGAATGATGAGTCATTTCCATTGAAAGATTTTGAAGGTGAATATGACCTGAATTTGACTTGGTAATGTGGGCTAAAAACTGATGATTGAGTTGGATGCGATACCATTCCAATTTTTGAGTACCCCCACAATACCTGATTATGGGTAAGGCTTAGCTGGAAATTTATGTATCTTAGTATGGGTTCCCTCTAAACAAGCGTCATCGGGGTTAGGCTGAAGGCTGCCTCTACAACAAAAGAAATGATGAGAAATGACGTGGAATGAGGTGAATGTCCGGCCCAAGCCCTGTGCAGTTCCCGGGTTAACAGTTGGTTTTCACCGGGAGGCCAAGCTCATGGGGAGAGGTGCCTATACTAGGGTGTGTAAACGAAAGGTTATGGTTGATGATCCGCGTACTGAGTTACCATTATTCGGGGTTTTATCCCTGACGGATGAAATCAAATGTTGTGGCACAAGTGTGCGACCTCTGCAGAGTGTAGAACTATTCGAATAGCCGCGTCCGCGGATATGGACAATTGGAAAGGCCATTCTGTTTCCGTCATCAGAATTTATATCCATGTGACTGGTGGTTTTTGAACTTGAAAGGTGGCTTTGTTTTTGAATCACAACAGAGTTGTGGGAATGACACTAATGTTCCCACTTGAGTTAGTTAGCACAGGAGGAGTTGTTTACGAAAATGTCTATTCAAATAAAATTGGCTTATGCAAATAACCTTAGAGCTTAGAACACTTCTTTCGCAAGTTTAGTACTTACATTAGTATTAGATTGCGAGTACTTAAAGTACTCACGGCTTTGTCCCCGGCTATTCAAATGGCCGGACTATGAAGCCGAGCAGCGATGACGAGGATGACGACCAGCGGGACGTCTACCACAACTAGGAGCTTCTAACGTCAAGCGTTGGCCTGTGGACTAGAGAGTCCTTGTATCTTACGCTTCCGCTATGAACTTGTGTTTGTTCGTTGATCATTAGATCAACTATTTGTGTAATATGGATCATGTGATTCCAAGTTGTAAGACATTATGGTTTGTAATGAATGATGGCTGTGATACTTAACTATTATGCCTCGCAACAACAATTTCCTGGGATTGCGATGTATGACATAATAGGCATCAGGACTTAAAAATCCGGGTGTTGACAAGGCCCTTCGCAGAGGGAAGCATTGATTACTATATTTGTGCTAGAGCTTTTCATTTTTTAAACAAGAAACAATTTTGTCAATGGTAGTAATAAAGCATATGAGTTATGTATAAGACATCTTATAAGTTGCAAGCCTCATGCATAGTATACTAATAGTGCTCGCACCTTGTCCTAATTAGCTTGGGTTAACACTGATTATCATTGCATAGCATATGTTTCAACCAAGTGTCACAAAGGGGTACCTCTATGCCGCCTGTACAAAGGTCTAAGGAGAAAGCTCGCATTGGATTTTTCGCTTTTGATTATTCTCAACTTAGACATCCATACCGGGACAACATAGACAACATATAATGGACTCCTCTTTAATGCATAAGCATTTAACAACAGTTATTATTCTCATAAGAGATTGAGGATTAGCTGTCCATACTCGAAACTTCCACCATGAATCATGGCTTTAGTTAGCGGCCCAATGTTCTTCTCTAACGGTATGCATACTCAAACCATTTGATTGTGAAAACCGCCCTTACTTCGGACACGATGAACATGCATAGCAACTCACATGATATTCAACAAAGGTAAAAGAGTTGATGGCGTCCCCGGAAAACATGGTTACCGCTCAACAAGCAACTTACTAAGAAATAAGACACATAAGTACATATTCTTCACCACGATAGTTTTTAAAGCTATTTGTCCCATGAGCTATATATTGCAAAGGTAAAGAATAGAAATTTTAAAGGTAGCACTCAAGTAATTTACTTTGGAATGGCGGAGAAATACCATGTGGTAGGTAGGTATGGTGGACACAAATGGCATGGTTATTGGCTCAAGGATTTGGATGCACGAGAAGAATTGCTCTCAATACAAGGCTAGGCTAGCAAGGTTGTTTGAAGCAAACTCAAGTATAAAAGGTGCATCAAAACTCACATATGAACATATTGTAACTATTATAAGACTTTACATTGTCTCCTTGTTGTTCAAACACCTCAACCAGAAAATATCAAGACTCTAGAGAACGATCATGCAAACCAAATTTTAACAAGCTCTATGTAGTTATTCATTAATGGGTACAAGGTACATGATGCAAGAGCTTAAACATGATCTATATGAGCACAACAATTGCCAAGTATCAAATTATTCAAGACATTATACCAATTACCACTTGTAATATTTCCCGTTTCCAACCATATAACAATTAACGAAGCAGTTTCAACCTTCGCCATGAAAATTAAAAGCTAAGAACACATGTGTTCATATGAACCAGCGGAGCGTGTCTCTCTCCCACACAAGCATTTATTCAAACAAAAACAAAAACAAAAACAAACAGACGCTCCAAGTAAAGTACATAAGATGTGACCGAATAAAAATATAGTTTCAAGGGAGGAAACTGATAAATTTGTCGATGAAGAAGGGGATGCCTTGGGCATCCCCAAGCTTAGATGCTTGAGTCTTCTTGAAATATGCAGGGATGAACCACCGGGGCATCCCCAAGCTTAGACTTTTCACTCTTCTTGATCACATTGTATCATCCTCCTCTCTTGACCCTTGAAAACTTCCTTCACACCAAACTCAAAACAACTCATTAGAGGGTTAGTGCATAATCAAAAATTCACATGTTCAGAGGTGACACAATCATTCTTAACACTTCTGGACATTGCACAAAGCTACTGGAGTTTAATGGAACAATGAAATCCATCTCACATAGCAAAAGAGGCAATGCGAAATAAAAGGCAGAATCTGTCAAAATAGAACAGTCCGTAAAGACGAATTTTATTGAGGCACCACACTTGCTCAAATGAAAATGCTCAAATTTAATGAAAGTTGCGTACATATCTGAGGATCACTCACGTAAATTGGCATAATTTTCCAAGTTACCTACAGAGAATTTTGCCCAGATTCGTGACAGCAAAGAAATCTGTTTCCGCGCAGTAATCCAAATCTAGTATGAACCTTACTATCAACGACTTTACTTGGCACAACAAAACACAAAACTAAGATAAGGAGAGGTTGCTACAGTAGTAAACAACTTCCAAGACACAAATATAAAACAAAGTACTGTAGCAAAATAACACATGGGTTATCTCCCAAGAAGTTCTTTCTTTATAGCCATTAAGATGGGCTCAGCAGTTTTAATAATCCATTCGCAGGAAATAGTATTTGAAGCAAAATGGGAGTATCAAGAGGCAATTCAAAACACATTTAAGCCTAACATGCTTCCTATGCAGAAGAATCTTATACATAAATGAATTCATGAAGAGCAAAGTGACAAGCATAAAAGGATAAAACACGAGTAACTTCAAGATTCTCAACATAAAGAGGGGAAACTTAATATTATTAAGATGCATATAACCATATTTACCTCTCTCATAATAACTTTCAGTAGCATCATTGATGAAATCCACAATATACCCATTACTTAAAACATTCTTATCATGGTTCATATGCATAGAAGTATCATTAATTTTGGCATAAGAAGAGTTATTCTCATTAATAGTAATTGGAGCAAGATTATTATCAAGAATTTGAACATGGTAAACAAGTTGCATATTAAAAGAATTGTTTTTGGTAATACAATCATGACTATGACAAGTTTCATAAGGATAGTTATAACCTATATCATAGCATTCTTTATATAATCATCAAAGATCGGAGGCACAGTGTCATCATAAGAAATAGAATAGTTATCTTTCACAGTCGGTTTATCTATGACCATACCATCATTGTTATTAGAAGGAGATGTATCAAACACATAATGATCAGTAGCAAAAGGAATTTCAAACACCTCTTCCCCAAGCTTAGAGCTTTCTATATCATCATGGGAGGAAGCATGGATAGCACTGACACTATGGCAATTATTATCATCATCATTTTCAGAATTAGTTTCCCAGAGATTTGTAATATCAAAAGTAGTGTGCTCATTCAAATCATGATCACTAATGTATGTAAAAGGCATAGGAAGATCATCGTATTCAGATTCATTATCATAATAATCATTAGGAGCAACATACTTACGGTTACCTAGCGTTATCTCATTCACGCGGGGATATGCCGTTACCTTTTTCTTCTTCTTCTTCTTCTATTTTTATTTTGGATGTGTCAAGTTTCTATTCTACTCCATCGGTGTATCTTCGTGTGTTGTGCAATCTGCATCGAAGTATTTCTTCAAGTTCTTCATTGGTCTTCCATGAAACACTTCTACGGAATTGAAGAATATCACATGAAGCATCAGTCCCTCACTACGAGTAGAAGGTCATCATCTCTACTTCCTTGATGGTTTCATAAGGTAGGTCATCTAAGGCAAGAGGAAAACATTTTTGAAGATGGAATACATAAGAGTACTAGAAGTTTACAAAGCACACTTTTTTTTTTAAATAGGATTGGACAAAATTTTCATCATAGGGTTTTCCTATTTCTAATCCAAACCTAGGGTCACGAACCTACGGTCAACACAATGCTCTGATACCATCTGTAGCGACCTCACCTTTTAAAGGTGCCGATCTCTGTGCGTATCTGTGCTAGTCCCTGGATCATTCGCTAGCACACACAGTACAAGATGTAATACCAAGAAACAAAGGTCTTTATTACATCGTATGATCCAGAATTTACATAAAGGATTACAAATTGCATAGCACAAGGCTAGCATATCATCGAGTTTCACAACGAATAAACATAGATAGCATGGAGTCCCTCGTCTTCATGTGCCACGAGCGAGCATGTTGAGGATAGACTCGTAACCCTAACCATCGTAGCTCACTCGTCTTTCAAAACTTCTGCAACATGAAAAGTTACAGCCACGAATGGTCAATACTTTGAATGTATTGGCAAGATGACACTATAGTGGACTCAAATGGCGACCTAACACTTAAGTGTACATTTGGCTGGTAGAGCTCAGGCATATTTGCATAAAGCCAGTTTTCTCCTATCTTTTGTCAAATCATTTTCTTTCATACTAATTAAGCGGTACCATTGATAGAAATCAATGAACCTGGAAACCACCGAGTAAAGCCCCGGTGAATCCTCCTACCCATGATCAACTTGGTTTGGGGTGAACTACCCCCGTAGACTCAGACCATAGACATGGCACGGGACCTACTAGCCGATAGTCACTTACACCAATTGTCATAACCCTGTTCACCCATCAAGTTTTATTTAAGAAGTTGGGATGAGGAGACTTTCGAACATGTGCCTTGTCAGTTCGCTCAAATTGTCCGTAACCGGGGACGCGGCTAAGTACTTAGATTTAACACTCTGCAGAGGTTGTACAAATTTACCCACATGACCTAGTCTGCTCTTCTTCCATGATGCACATTTTGCTCAAATGGACAGATGTTGACTAGGACGAGACTTTTCCGAAGTAATCCCCCAGACCTTTCTCTACGGACCCGTACCAACCTACAATCCCCTACATCATCTCGTCACGTAGGATCCGGGTTCTCACAACATACTCCGTCAAGCCGAGCCCATATAGCATGTGGTTGTACGGTAAGCTAATGAGCAAGGTTGTCTATTATCTCTTTGTTCCCGGGTGGCCGTCCACAAGTGCGATACACCCGGGGTTCGGAGGTTCGACGACATGACCCCGGATTAACCACTCAACATAACCCAATCAAAGCCACATTCCACCCGGTAGTTTATTGAATTCAGTTGTTTTTTCATAACCACTACTAAAACATTTTCATAGCATAGCTAAGCATCAACTAAATTCAATGGCGACAAAAATATAGTCAGGTGGAAGTAGCTATCTACTGGGATTACAAAAGCAAAGCATATCCTAGACTTACTACAAAAATCACTACGGTGCATGAATAAAATCTAGGACATTTGTGAGGGTGTGTCACTTGCCTTTTTGGTAGTCGAAGATCGTTCCCTTTTCTCTCAAACACGTGGCTCTCCGTACAAACTATAAGATAAAAATAGAAAAACATAAACACACCATTCATAGCAACAAAATCAAACAAGACAACAATCGGAAATCGCTCTATGGTACTAAGGTGTGGCATGAGGTTTGACTTGCAAGATATGGTTTGATAGATTGAAAATGTCACGTACTTATAAAGGAAAAGATTATCCAAGTCAAATGCTTAGGAGGAAAAGATTAACAAGGGCATATGGTCAAGGGTTGTTTGCTACACCGGTATGAATAATTGGAAGGATTGATATGTTATACTAATGTGTGGAATGACCCATGTGAATAGAATCACACAAGTCTCAAATGCAATTTGACATAGTGTGACAACACTTATCAAAGTAGCACAAGATCACATATAGCAATGGGTATGAACTAATGATATATTAAAGTACTCAAATAACTCATTTGAAATCCGAATAGTTCAAACTAAGTGGAAGGGTTGAATGATATGAGGTTGGATAGGCGTGAATGATATTGGGATTTGATTTGCGTATCCTAACGGATAACAAGGGTTCAAAACATGTGCTATGTAGTAGAGTGTCTCAACCGTACTAGAGCAAGGTAAAAATATAAAATAGGACATGTCACACTTTACTCAAATAACTCAATTGTTATTTCAATAATATGGACTAGGATAATATATTATAGAGAGATATGATCATGGAACATGATGAATGTGGCTAAATGAATTTCATAGTCGAAGAACGATATTGCGGATCATAGAAATACCGCGAAAACAAAGTGTGCTAAACCGACATGCAAAATGTCTAAAATGATCTACACATTTTTCTGATTTCAATGGTATAAAGTTTGTCGAAAACCAACGGGTAGAACTAAAGATTTGGATTTTATAGTTCGCGGTTAAGTTCTAATGGTGTTTGAAAAGTTGTCCGAACAAGTTGCTCGGATGGAAAAACTTCCTACACGAAAATTGTAGAGAATCTACTAACAAACTTAACGCAAGAACCACTATTCTAAACGGAGATCTAGATCTAAAGATATATAATTACGAAGATACGTACAACAGTCTAGACAAAAAGAGCGGAAATCGAATTATTACCGCGCGAGAGAATGCATCGAGTCGCGGCATTTTCCTATGTAGCGTCCGCAGGTGTTCCGGTCCGCCGCGAACAGCTGAGTCGAGAGAACAGTAGTGTGTTGGCCACGCGTGTGTAGTGTCGCGGGTGTTTTTGGTTGTGAGAGGGTGTGTGCTACGCGCGTGTGTGTGCTGCCGCGCGAGAGAAGAAAAACTACCACAGAGAGAGCAGCGGCTGTGCTGCGAGAGAGGAAGAGAGAGCAGCGCTGGGGCTGGGGCTGGTTGTGCGTGTGCGTTTGGGGCATCCAGGAGTGCTTTATATAGGGCTGGGGCTGTCCAGGTTCAGAGAACCGGCAGCGCGGGCGTTACGCGAGCGGAAATTACGCGCAGGGCGGGCGCAGCTGGAGACGGTCGCGTGCGGGAGCGCGCGCGCGGGCGAGGCGGCGGGAGGGGCGCTGGCGGGTGGGCTGGGGGCGGGGCAGTGGCCGGGCTGGGCCGAGGCGCTGCCGGGGCGCATGGGCCGGGGGCGAGGGGCACCGCGCGGGGCGAGCTGGGCCGTTCAGCCTGGTTCGGCCGACTCGGCCTTCTTCTTTTTATTCTTTACCCGGAATTGAAAATATAATTTTGGAGGATAAAAATAATCGGAAAAATGCAAATGAGGTACCGTTGAATTCGTTATAAAAATTAGTTTAATATGAAACTAAATTTGGAATAAAACTATAAACTTTATAAAATCAAAATTTGACATATACATGTCTATGTGGCTATAGTGCCTTTTTAGGGTTTAAAAGTTTTTCCCAAAATAATGATTTTAAAATTTTCAAATACTCCGAACAAAATAGAGTATTATTGGAAAATATTTTAAAACCAAGGTTTATGTAAACTATATTTTTTTTGGAAATACCTTTTTAATAAACACAAAAGTTTTAATTATTTGTGAAATTTCAACTATGACAAACAATCAAACACTCGTCGTATTTTATTTTCACATTCCAAATTTTTGGGACGTGACAGACTACCACTCTTAAAAGAAATCTCGTCCTCGAGATTTGAAGAGGCTAGAAAGAAAATAGGTTTGGCATATGTCGAGGTGAACTACCACCCTTAAAAGAAACTTTTGTAGGTAGTCTTAGGTATTGGGTTCATGGTCGGTTCATCCTAGGTATGACTTGGCATTGGGTCGTCTCTTGGAATATCTATCGCTTCTGACCTCCAATAGGGGTTGTTTATTCACATATAGTGAATAACAAAACTCTTCAAGGTAACTTGAGTAGGCTTTTCCTCATGGTTGGGTTTCTAAACAATATGGGTTGGTTGTCGAACTACTTTCGACACTACGTTGTCACTCTTTGGGTCAAACGGAAAACCAAGGTGGGAGTACTTCATGACATTCCCTATCTTTTGTTTGTGGGTGTCCTTGGCAACCTTCCACCACTCTTCAAATAGCGGCGGACCTTCAAACTCACCGTAGTCCTACGTTTGGCAACACTTGCCATACTATTAGGGTATAATATATATTCACCCTATGGTTTAGGCTTATCAGCGACATCTCTCTTGTAGGTATGTCTCTCTAGATTTACCATTCATCGTAACAAGAGCAAACAATATGAGTAGTCGTCATGGGGGCCAATCCATGTCGCACCCAATCATTGCTTTGTATTGAGTTTGGTACATCTCGTATTCTAGCTCTTGGTCAACCTCACAAGTTTGATAAAATTTCCATGGAGAATTGAATCAATGTTTCAATACCCATTGAATTATTTTGAAAATATTTCTATCGATCCTTAACTATGGTTTTGCGTATCTCACACTCCTCGGTTCTTCATCTTGATAGGGATATCAAGGTTGGTTTGGCTAAGGTTATCTTCATGACGATTTGTCGAGAAGACACTTGCTAGGTTGGGGTATAGATGAGAATAGATAGAAAGGTTCTAAAGAAGGTTCCTACCCAAACATAGCAAATCCATGCAATTTAGCAAACAACAATCATCTAACAAGCATCAAGCATCATGGTTCAAACATAAACAAACTAGTATGGTCATACCACAATTTGGTATGATCAATGTGTTATTACTATATCGTTGGTACGACGAAAGATTACTAATGGTGGTCTCTTCTATTTTTATTTTGGATGTGTCAAGTTTCTATTCTACTCCATCGGTGTATCTTCGTGTGTTGTGCAATCGCATCGAAGTATTTCTTCAAGTTCTTCATTGGTCTTCCATGAAACACTTCTACGGAATTGAAGAATATCACATGAAGCATCAGTCCCTCACTACAGGTAGAAGGTCATCATCTCTACTTCCTTGATGGTTTCATAAGGTAGGTCATCTAAGGCAAGAGGAAAACATTTTTGAAGATGGAATACATAAGAGTACTAGAAGTTTACAAAGCACACTTTTTTTTTTAAATAGGATTGGACAAAATTTTCATCATAGGGTTTTCCTATTTCTAATCCAAACCTAGGGTCACGAACCTACGGTCAACACAATGCTCTGATACCATCTGTAGCGACCTCACCTTTTAAAGGTGCCGATCTCTCGTGCGTATCTGTGCTAGTCCCCGGATCATTCGCTAGCACACACGGTACAAGATGTAATACCAAGAAACAAAGGTCTTTATTACATCGTATGATCCAGAATTTACATAAAGGATTACAAATTGCATAGCACAAGGCTAGCATATCATCAGAGTTTCACAACGAATAAACATAGATAGCATGGAGTCCCTCGTCTTCATGTGCCACAGGCGAGCATGTTGAGGATAGACTCGTAACCCTAACCATCGTAGCTCACTCGTCTTTCAAAACTTCTGCAACATGAAAAGTTACGACCACGAATGGTCAATACTTTGAATGTATTGGCAAGATGACACTATAGTGGACTCAAATGGCGACCTAACACTTAAGTGTACATTTGGTTGGTAGAGCTCGGGCATATTTGCATAAAGCCGAGTTTTCTCCTATCTTTTGTCAAATCATTTTCTTTCATACTAATTAAGCGGTACCATTGATAGAAATCAATGAACACTGGAAACCACCGGTAAAGCCCCGGTGAATCCTCCTACCCATGATCAACTTGGTTTGGGGTGAACTACCCCTGTAGACTCAGACCATAGACATGGCACGGGACCTACTAGCCGATAGTCACTTACACCAATTGTCATAACCCTGTTCACCCATCAAGTTTTATTTAAGAAGTTGGGATGAGGAGACTTTCGAACATGTGCCTTGTCAGTTCGCTCAAATTGTCCGTAACCGGGGACGCGGCTAAGTACTTAGATTTAACACTCGCGAGAGGTTGTACAAATTTACCCACATGACCTAGTCTGCTCTTCTTCCATGATGCACATTTTGCTCAAATGGACAGATGTTGACTAGGACGAGACTTTTCCGAAGTAATCCCCCAGACCTTTCTCTACGGACCCGTACCAACCTACAATCCCCTACATCATCTGTCACGTAGGATCCGGGTTCTCACAACATACTCCGTCAAGCCAGAGCCCATATAGCATGTGGTTGTACGGTAAGCTAATGAGCAAGGTTGTCTATTATCTCTTTGTTCCTGGGTGGCCGTCCACAAGTGCGATACACCTGGGGTTCAGAGGTTCGACGACATGACCCCAGATTAACCACTCAACATAACCCAATCAAAGCCACATTCCACCCAGGTAGTTTATTGAATTCAGTTGTTTTTTCATAACCACTACTAAAACATTTTCATAGCATAGCTAAGCATCAACTAAATTCAATGGCGACAAAAATATAGTCAGGTGGAAGTAGCTATCTACTGGGATTACAAAAGCAAAGCATATCCTAGACTTACTACAAAAATCACTACGGTGCATGAATAAAATCTAGGACATTTGTGAGGGTGTGTCACTTGCCTTTTTGGTAGTCGAAGATCGTTCCCTTTTCTCTCAAACACGTGGCTCTCCGTACAAACTATAAGATAAAAATAGAAAAACATAAACACACCATTCATAGCAACAAAATCAAACAAGACAACAATCGGAAATCGCTCTATGGTACTAAGGTGTGGCATGAGGTTTGACTTGCAAGATATGGTTTGATAGATTGAAAATGTCACGTACTTATAAAGGAAAAGATTATCCAAGTCAAATGCTTAGGAGGAAAAGATTAACAAGGGCATATGGTCAAGGGTTGTTTGCTACACCGGTATGAATAATTGGAAGGATTGATATGTTATACTAATGTGTGGAATGACCCATGTGAATAGAATCACACAAGTCTCAAATGCAATTTGACATAGTGTGACAACACTTATCAAAGTAGCACAAGATCACATATAGCAATGGGTATAAACAAATGATATATTGAAGTACTCAAATAACTCATTTGAAATCCGAATAGTTCAAACTAAGTGGAAGGGTTGAATGGTATGAGGTTGGATAGGCGTGAATGATATTGGGATTTGATTCGCGTATCCTAACGAGATAACAAGGGTTCAAAACATGTGCTATGTAGTAGAGTGTCTCAACCGTACTAGAGCAAGGTAAAAATATAAAATAGGACATGTCACACTTTACTCAAATAACTCAATTGTTATTTCAATAATATGGACTAGGATAATATATTATAGAGAGATATGATCATGGAACATGATGAATGTGGCTAAATGAATTTCATAGTCGAAGAACGATATTGCGGATCATAGAAATACCGCGAAAACAAAGTGTGCTAAACCGACATGCAAAATGTCTAAAATGATCTACACATTTTTCTGATTTCAATGGTATAAAGTTTGTCGAAAACCAACGGGTAGAACTAAAGATTTGGATTTTATAGTTCGCGGTTAAGTTCTAATGGTGTTTGAAAAGTTGTCCGAACAAGTTGCTCGGATGGAAAAACTTCCTACACGAAAATTGTAGAGAATCTACTAACAAACTTAACGCAAGAACCACTATTCTAAACGGAGATCTAGATCTAAAGATATATAATTACGAAGATACGTACAACAGTCTAGACAAAAAGAGCGGAAATCGAATTATTACCGCGCGAGAGAATGCATCGAGTCGCGGCATTTTCCTATGTAGCGTCCGCAGGTGTTCCGGTCCGCCGCGAACAGCTGAGTCGAGAGAACAGTAGTGTGTTGGCCACGCGTGTGTAGTGTCGCGGGTGTTTTTGGTTGTGAGAGGGTGTGTGCTACGCGCGTGTGTGTGCTGCCGCGCGAGAGAAGAAAAACTACCACAGAGAGAGCAGCGGCTGTGCTGCGAGAGAGGAAGAGAGAGCAGCGCTGGGGCTGGGGCTGGTTGTGCGTGTGCGTTTGGGGCATCCAGGAGTGCTTTATATAGGGCTGGGGCTGTCCAGGTTCAGAGAACCGGCAGCGCGGGCGTTACGCGAGCGGAAATTACGCGCAGGGCGGGCGCAGCTGGAGACGGTCGCGTGCGGGAGCGCGCGCGCGCGGGCGAGGCGGCGGGAGGGGCGCTGGCGGGTGGGCTGGGGGCGGGGCAGTGGCCGGGCTGGGCCGAGGCGCTGCCGGGGCGCATGGGCCGGGGGCGAGGGGCACCGCGCGGGGCGAGCTGGGCCGTTCAGCCTGGTTCGGCCGACTCGGCCTTCTTCTTTTTATTCTTTACCCGGAATTGAAAATATAATTTTGGAGGATAAAAATAATCGGAAAAATGCAAATGAGGTACCGTTGAATTCGTTATAAAAATTAGTTTAATATGAAACTAAATTTGGAATAAAACTATAAACTTTATAAAATCAAAATTTGACATATACATGTCTATGTGGCTATAGTGCCTTTTTAGGGTTTAAAAGTTTTTCCCAAAATAATGATTTTAAAATTTTCAAATACTCCGAACAAAATAGAGTATTATTGGAAAATATTTTAAAACCAAGGTTTATGTAAACTATATTTTTTTTGGAAATACCTTTTTAATAAACACAAAAGTTTTAATTATTTGTGAAATTTCAACTATGACAAACAATCAAACACTCGCTGTATTTTATTTTCACATTCCAAATTTTTGGGACGTGACACATGGAACATCAGAAATTATAGATACGTTGGAGACGTATCACCCACCTAGCATGCAATTCGGCCATTAATCTTATATTCTCATTAATTCTAACTTGGATGGCATTTGCTGTAGTAACAATTTTATTTTCAATATCCTTATTAGGCATAACTTTCGATTTCAAAAGATCAACATCAGAGGCAAGACTATCAACCTTAGAGGCAAGAATATCAATTTTATTGAGCTTTTCCTCAACAGATTTGTTAAAAGTAGGTTGTGTACTAATAAAATCTTTAAGCATAACTTCAAGTCCAGGGGTGTGTTCCTATTATTGTTGTAAGAATTCCCATAAGAATTAACATAACCGTTACCATTATTATAAGGATATGGCCTATAGTTATTACTAGAATTGTTCCGATAAGCATTTTTGTTGAAATTATTATTTTTAATGAAGTTTACATCAACATGTTCTTCTTGGGCAACCAATGAAGCTAACGGAACATTATTAGGATCAACATTAGTCCTATCATTCACAAGCATAGACATAATAGCATCAATCTTGTCACTCAAGGAGGAGGTTTGTTCGACAGAATTTACCTTCTTACCTTGTGGAGCTCTTTCCGTGTGCCATTCAGAGTAATTAATCATCATATTATCAAGAAGCTTTGTTGCTTCACCAAGAGTGATGGACATAAAGGTACCTCCAGCAACTGAATCCAATAGGTTCCGCGAAGAAAAGTTCAGTCCTGCATAAAAGGTTTGGATGATCATCCAAGTAGTCAGTCCATGGGTTGGGCAATTTTTAACCAAGGATTTCATTCTTTCCCAAGCTTGTGCAACATGCTCATTATCCAATTGTTTAAAATTCATTATGCTACTTCTCAAAGATATACTTTTAGCAGGGGATAATATCTACCAATAAAAGCATCCTTGCATTTAGTCCATGAATCAATACTATTCTTAGGCAGAGATAGCAACCAATCTTTAGCTCTTCCTCTTAATGAGAAAGGAAACAATTTTAATTTTATAATGTCACCATCTACATCTTTATACTTTTGCATTTCACACAATTCAACAAAATTATTGAGATGGGCAGCGACATCATCGGAACTAACACCGAGAAAATTGCTCTCGCATAACAAGATTTAGTAAAGCAGGTTTAATTTCAAAGAATTCTGCTGTAGTAGCAGGTGGAGCAATAGGTGTGCATAAGAAATCATTATTATTTGTGGTTGTGAAGTCATACAACTTAGTATTTTCACGAGTGGCCATTTTAGCAGTATTAAATAAAGCAAACTAGATAAAGTAAATGCAAGTAACTAATTTTTGTGTGTTTTTGATATAGAGAACAAGACAGTAAATAAAGTAAAGCTAGCAACTAATTTTTTTTGTATTTTGATTTAGTGCAGCAAACAAAGTAGTAAATAAAATAAAGCAATACAAAAACAAAGTAAAGAGATTGGATTGTGGAGACTCCCCTTGCAGCGTGTCTTGATCTCCCCGGCAACGGCGCCAGAAATTTGCTTGATGCGTGTAGTTGACACGTCCGTTGGGAACCCCAAGAGGAAGGTGTGATGCGCACGGTAGCAAGTTTCCCTCGGTAAGAAACCAAGGTTTAATCGAACCGAGTAGGAGTCAAGAAGCACGTTGAAGGTTGATGGCGGCGGGATGTAGTGCGGCGCAACACCGGAGATTCCGGCGCCAACGTGGAACCTGCACAACACAACCAAAGTACTTTGCCCCAACGAAATAGTGAGGTTGTCAATCTCACCGGCTTGATGTAACAAAGGATTAGATGTATAGTGTGGATGATGATTGTTTGCAGAAAATAGTTGAACAAGTATTGCAGTAGATTTTATTCAATGTAAAAGAATGGACCGGGGTCCACAGTTCACTAGAGGTGTCTCTCCCATAAGATAAATAGCATGTTGGGTGAACAAATTACAGTCACGCAATTGACAAATAGAGAGGGCATGACCATGCACATACATGATATGATGAGTATGGTGAGATTTAATTGGGCATTACGACAAAGTACATAGACTGCTATCCAACATGCATCTATGCCTAAAAAGTCCACCTTCGAGTTATCATCCGAACCCCTTCCGGTATTAAGTTGTAAACAACGGACAATTGCATTAAGTATGGTGCGTAATGTAATCAATAACTACATCCTTAGACATAGCATCAATGTTTTATCCCGAGTGGCAACATCACATCCACAACCTTAGAACTTTCCGTCACTTCGTCCCGGATTTAATGGAGGCATGAACCCACTATCGAGCATAAATACTCCCTCTTGGAGTTAAGAGCAAAAACTTGGCCGAGCCTCTACTAATAACGGAGAGCATGCAAGATCATAAACAACACATAGGTAATAGATTGATAATCAACATAACATAGTATTCTCTATCCATCGGATCCCGACAAACACAACATATAGCATTACAAGTAGATGATCTTGATCATGTTAGGCAGCTCACAAGATCCGACAATGAAGCACAATGAGGAGAAGACAACCATCTAGCTACTGCTATGGACCCATAGTCCAGGGGTGAACTACTCACTCATCACTCCGGAGGCGACCATGGCGGTGAAGAGTCCTCCGAGAGATGATTCCCCTCTCCGGCGAGGTGCCGGAGGCGATCTCCCGAATCCCCCGAGATGGGATTGGCGGCAGCGGCGTCTCGCATAGGTTTTCCGTATCGTGGCTCTCGGTACTGGGGGTTTCGCGACGAAGACTATTTGTAGGCGGAAGGGTAGGTAAAGGGGCATCACGAGGGGCCCACACCACAGGCCGGCGCGGCCAGGGCCTGGGCCGCGCCGCCCTGGCGTCTGGCCACCTCGTGGCCCCACTTCGTCTATCCCTCGGTCTTCTGGAAGCTTCGTGCGAAAATAGGACCCTGGGCGTTGATTTCGTCCAATTCCGAGAATATTTCCTTACTAGGATTTCTGAAACCAAAAACAGCGAGAAAACAACAAGCGGCTCTTCGGCATCTCGTTAATAGGTTAGTGCCGGAAAATGCATAAATACAACATATAATGTGTATAAAACATGTAGATATCATCAATAATGTGGCATGGAACATAAGAAATTATCGATACGTCGGAGACGTATCACCCCCCATTCTGAATTTCCTGGAGCCCGCCGTCTTATGAATTTCTTTTCTACTATGGCTTATTTATCCTCTTTTGTTCTTCATCTGTCAGATTGCTGGTGGAATAGGGTGTAGAGTGTTTACGTGGATTGATGATCCGCTGGATGAACATCACAAAGAATTAGTTCGTGATCCGCGTGATGCTTGTTTGGGATCGAGATGAAGAAATTGAGAGGCTCCGGGTAGAAATTGAGAGGCTCCGGGAAGAAAAGTTTCGCTTGCTGCAAGGAAACAAAGCAACCCTCGAACCAAAGAAAATGAGAGGCTTCATGGTTTGGGTGTTATCCGTAGCTTTTGTCATCTGTTGTACCTGGGTGATGTGTAGGAACCGAAATTAGGGTGAATTCAGTGATCTGTTGGTCAGGAGGAGAAGAAGCTAGAGTATATGCTAGAGTTATTGTGTTGTAATTCCAACCATTTGTCTGTTCGTGCCACAGTGTTTAGTTCCTGAATTTGAACCATGTCTATGTATGTGTGCAATTCTGTTCAGTTGAAAATGTGTTCTGTTAAAAATGAGTTCTGTTGAAAATGTGTAGCAACTCCTTTTGCACATCGCGCCGCCCATATATGGTCGCCGGCGTCAGCCATGCACGGCGGCGCCGCCCATATATGGTCGCTGGCGTCAGCCATGCATTGAAAAAATTGGGCATGGATTCCCCTAAAAGTTGGGCATGGATTCCCCAAAAAATTGGGCACAAATTCTGGGAACAAAAAGCTCACATATTCAACATAAATTCCGGGAAAAACAAGCTGGCATGTTCAACATAAATTCTGGGCCAAACAACCTGACACACAATCTGAAATAAACTGACATTACACAAACATAAATTCTGGGCCAAACTCTATTCATCTTCTTCGGAAACTGGACGATTCCTAGTCCTATTTCCTCCATCATCATCATCATCATCATCATCATCATCAGTGCAATATTGATACATTGTCTCATCAACCTCCTCGATTTCTTCAGGAAGAACCTCCTTGCTCCGTTTCTTCAGTTTGTCCACAATGACTTTTTCAAGTAGCACACGTTCTCGGTCACTTCTCGGCCTACTCCGTGCGGTGCCTTCTTTTTCTTGCACGGGAACTTGACTGGAATCTTCATCTTGATATGATAGTACAGGCAACACCGGGTCCCTGTTCATTTTCTTTTACACTCCATAGATGTCTATGGTGAAATTTCTGCACAACTTGCCATTTTCCTTTCAACTTGGTGTCTGGCACATAAAAGACCTTGGATGCTTGTGATGTCAGAAGGAAAGGATCATTCTTGTACCAAAACTTTCTCGTGTTAACACTTTTGAAGTGTCCATCATCGTCGAGCCCGGGTTTCCTACCACCAAGGTCAAACCGATCACACCGAAGAGGACAATCGACCGATGGACGCCACCGCTGGAGTTGTATTGCAATCTGATGATGGATTTGAGCTGACCAAAGAAGTCAATGTTGTTCCCATCATGATCTCCCTCAGAAACGATTCCACTATTTTGTGTCTTTCTGTTCTTCTCGCGGTCAACAGTATGGTACCGAACACTGTCAACAACACATGCAGAATATAGTCTCACTCTAAAATCTGGTTTGCGCGCCAAAGCATAGAGATCAGGACAGACATCATTTCGCATTTTCCCCATCTGCAAAAAATCAACCAGGGGGTGAGTAACACACACAGCAAATTTATATCATGAACTTTTCCAATCTTCGGAAATAAACCAGCTAAAGATCTCACATGAGTCTGAAACCATCTAGCAAAGTTCTTGGCAAGCCATCTATCAACATTGATCTGACCACCTCGTTGGTTCAACTCTTGTTTGCACAGGCTAAAATGGCAACAGAAAATAGATCCTAATTATTATTTGGAGAGGCTGCAATAACCTATCTATATATGGGGATGAAGAGAAACGTACTCGATGTATGGATCAACCTCAGGGCAACTTCGGATCACATACCACACCATGTTGTCATAGTCCTCACCTGCAAACACATATTGAGAGGCTCCAATAAATTTCACACCATGTTTGAAAACAGACACATCACCAATATGTGAATCATCCCGCTCCGGATTTCTGATTGGACGGTTGAATCTTGTTTCAACATCGTCGAAGTATCTCGAGCAAAATGTCAGGCACTCATCAACAATATATGCTTCAACAATCGATCCCTCCGGCCTGGCATTGTTCCGGACATAACGCTTCAATGTTAGCAACCTTCTTTCGACTGGGTACATCCAACCATAATGCACTGGGCCTCTAAGCCTTGCCTCTTTTGGTAAATGGATGGCCAAATGCACCATCACGTCGAAGAATGATGGGGGGAAGATCTTCTCAAGTTTGCAAAGAATAACTACGATTTCCTTTTCAAGTCTGTCCGAACGTCTCTCTTCGATGTTTTGCAAGCACAACTCTCGAAGAAATTTCCAAGCTCAGCAACCACTTCATATATGTCTTCATGGATTTTTCCTCGCAGGCCAGCCGGTAAGATCCTTTGAAGCAATATATGACAGTCATGGGTCTTCAGCCCTTGAAGCTTGCACTTATCAACAGCCACACACTTGGATATGTTAGACGCGTACCCATCTGGAAACCTCACAGCTTTTATGAATTCACAAAATGCAATTTTTCTTGTTTACTCATTGTATACCACGCCTGCGGCATCTCAAAAGAGTCAGCTGAAACAGGCTGCAAATGCAAGTCACCTCTTATGCCCATATCTTCCAAATCAAGCCGTGAATTCACAGTGTCCTTTGTCTTGCCTTGTATGTTCATGAAAGTACCAATCGGATTGTCACGAGATGTTTTTCTCGATGTGCATTACATCGAGATTATGCCTCAGCTTTAGATCTTCCCGAGTATGGCAAGTCCCACAAGCATGACCTATGGCTCCAACACTCGACCGTCCTCATGTTTCCTTTTCTTCGAAGCTTGCACGGTATCACATCTCTAACCCTATCAACTCTGTTCCTTCGGCTCTTCAGAGTGAATTCCGCTGGCTTCTCACGCCTTTCAATAGCACCATTGTATTCTTTGCTATTTCTCCAAGGATGGGACAGAGGTAGCCAACGGCGGTGCCCAATAAAGCAGATTTTTTTCCTTAATTTCTTGGAGCAATTCTCTTTGTCACAACGCACACATGCCTGGTAACCAGCTGTGACCCTCCACGACAATGTGTGCGGTGCTCGGGATAATCATGAATACACCATAAGATTGCAACACGGAGATCAAACTTGTCCGGACTATTGGCATCATATGATTTTACACCTTTCCGGAAGCTCTTGCAGCTCTTCCATCAAAGGCTCCATGAAGACATCAAAATCTTTTCCGGAGAGGATGGACCGGGGATTAGCAATGTCGGCATGAAGTTGGACTGATCCATACATGCCCACGGTGGAAGGTTGTATGGCACCACGAATACGAGGCCACATCTTTGTAGGAGTTGCTCATATTCCCGTAGGGATTAAAACCATCCGTGGCAAGTCCAAGCCTTATGTTCCTGGCATCGGCGGCAAAGTCTTTATGAATATTGTCAAAATCCTTCCATGCATCCCCGTCTGCTGGATGAGCTGAGATCATTCTCCACGTCTTGCCGCTTCGGTTTGTGCCACTGTACTTCCTTTGATTGCTCCTTTGAAAGAAACATTCTTTGCAGCCTTGGAATCAATGGGAAGTGCCTCGAGCACCTTCTCTCGGGATCTTTCTCCTACCATCGGCATCTTTCCATCCGGAGGCTTTGCACTTGGGGCAATTATTCGCCTTGGCATAATCCTTCGGAACAATACACGATTATTCGGGCACACATGGATACTCTCATAACCAAGGCCCAACCTGCCGACTATGCTAAGTGCCTCCTCGTATGACTTTGGTATTGAGCTAGCAGGGTATTGCAAGGCCAAAATCAGGAGTATCGCGTTGAATGCAACGTTGCTAATCCGGTAGTACGACTTGGCCTGAAGTAACTTGACTGTGAGTGAAAACCTTGACATTGTACCCCCATCGCTGGCTACGCGCTTGGCTTCCTCTATCAACTCAGCAAATATAGTGTCCTTTCCGGGACCTTGCGGTTCCGACTTGTACAAATCAGCAAGCGAGATCAGGAATTCTATCATCTTCGTAACCATCTTCCTCTTGCAAACCAAAATAGTGTGCCTCTGCATCACCTCCACCAACATGGTGTGCGCCTGCATCACCTCCATGTCCAGCCTCAGGTTCACCTCCATGTCCATGTCCGGCTTCAGGTGCACCTCCTTGTCCTCCATGTCCAGCTTCAGGTATAGGATGTAATGGTTCTCCATGGAAGACCCATCTGTCATAAGTGCTTGCCATCCTAAAAAGGAGCAAATGAGCCTCTACTACATCTAGAGGTTTTGTGCACCGGTTGAGATAGCTACGACATGGGCACATCACCTGATCATCATTGGCAGCACTCAAGCGAACAAACTACATAAACTCGGCCACTCCCTTTGTGTGTTCAGGGGAAAGCCTTCTAATTCTTGTTGTAATCCAGCGTCTGTCCATCTGCGGAAGAACAAAATGATGCAATTAGCAAACACCTAACTGCACAGCAGTTCCAATTTCAAGCAATGCACAGCAGTTCAATTCGATTTTATGAACTGATGAAGAAAAATAGATCAAGAAGGGAGAGATGAGAGGGGTGCAGACCGGGAGATGCGGAGGGGCTCGTCGTCGGAGAGGGCCGGGGCTCGTCCTGGAGAGGGACGGGGCTCGTCCTGGAGAGGGCGAGGGGCTCGTCGTCGGCGAGGCGGATGGACGGCGAGATCCCTTGCTCGGACGCAGCGCCGGCACACCCACCACCGCGGTCACCTCGGAGTCGGTACTTTAGTCCTAGTAACAGCACATATTGGATCACAGAGATTCGATATTGTGCACTGACGAAGAAGAAGAGATCGAGAGGGGAGAGATGCGAGGGGTGCAGACCGGGAGATGCGGAGGGGCTCGTCGTCGGAGAGGGACGGGGCTCGTCGTCGGAGAGGGACGGGGCACGTCGAAGAGGGAAGGGGCCGCCACCGCCACCGCCGCCGCTGCTGCCGAGCGACTGGATTCGAATTTCTGCTAGGTTATGCGGAGGGAGTTGGATTCAGAAGGGATATTTGGGCTTCTCCTGGGCGCCAAAAAAAAATCAAAAAGAGTGAGGGCTGGGAGTCGAACCCATCACCTCTAGATATGTCAACGTGCCAGTTAACCAGTGGAGCTATTGGAGAGATCTTGTCAGCTTACCATCCTTTATCCTTTACATAGTGGAACTAATGCAACTTCTATTTTTTTAAGTTATGGATATGATCTTGTTACATAATCTATCAGAGGGGATACTGATTTAGGACAACAGTTAATTTGTACAGGAGCATTAGCTAAGCAACAGGCTAATATATGACTAATAATTAATTACGGCTAGCAAACTATATATATCTATATATACTCCAGCATATATAGACCACCAAAAGCACATTATATTACACATATATAGTGCCAGCCTTGAGCTCAATAACATAGTACCAAAAGGACACGTTAATTATAGATACTACCGACGAGGTTCAACGCTCATTTACTTGAGCACATTACATATATAGACCAACGGGCCCATTAGATAGTACCAGATCGATAAGAGTTTCAACGCTCATATTACTTGAGCTCATACACACATATATATAGTAGTACTAGCTTAATTAGAGAGGTTCAGCCTGCTAGCTCATTTCTCGAGCTTCCTGACATGCAACATGAGACCGCCCCGGGCACGAATGTGGAACCAAAATACAAAGATATCATTTTCCTTCATCTCGCTCTTCTGCACCACAGCTTTCCAGTTAGTTGTGATCACAGCACCGTCAACCCTCCCTTTGCCATGGAAAATCCTCACTTTCACACAATGTCTCTCACCGTAAGAGACTTGAAAGTCATTATCTGGAAGGTGCATATTCTTCGAGATGTACTTCTTGGTAAACTTCCGGTTGAAGTACTGCAAATTATAAGATGCAAAACTTCGTTCAGATGAAGTCATTAATTGTCAACATATAAAGATGCAAAAACATCCTTGAGATGGAGTAATTATTCACCATTCTGCAACTGCCTTACACGGTACTTGCACTCTTTATAGTGCACACATAAAAAGGAATTTCGGGGCGCTTTTGGTCAACAAGAAATCTCAGGGTTTCAACTTGTGTAGGATTCATTTACACTAGATTGGGATACATGCAAAAGTCATCCCATTCCTCACGTGCCTCTATCCTGGGACCTACATATAAGGAAACCAGGGAATAAGGCCTAGTTTAAACTTTTCCTAAAATTGAAGTATATCAAACCAACAGTATTTATAGAAACTGAAGTATTCCTTGAATGCTACAAATTGACTAGCTATTATGCCAAACCGAGACTAATTAAGCATTTGACCTATATCCTGCATCTATATATATTTTTTACCTCGACGAGTCAGATGGACATTGATACGTCTCCGACGTATCGATAATTTCTTATGTTCTATGCCATATTATTGATGATACCTACATGTTTTATGCACACTTTATGTCATATTCGTGCATTTTCTGGAACTAACCTATTAACAAGATGCCGAAGTGCCGATTCTTGTTTTCTGCTGTTTTTGGTTTCGAAATCCTAGTAACGAAATATTCTCGGAATTGGACGAAATCAAGTCCCGGGGTCCTATTTTGCCACGAACCTTCCAGAAGACCGAAAAGGATACGAAGTGGGGCCACGAGGGGCTGCCACCATAGGGCGGCGCGGCCCAGCCCTTGGCCGCGCCGACCTGTGGTGTGGGGCCCTCGTGTGGCCCCCCGCGTTGCCCTTCCGCCTACTTAAAGCCTCCGTCGCGAAACCCCCAGTACCGAGAGCCACGATACGGAAAACCTTCCTGAGACGCCGCCGCCGCCAATCCCATCTCGGGGGATTCGGAGATCTCCTCCGGCACCCTGCCGGGAGAGGGGATTCATCTCCCGGAGGACTCTACACCGCCATGGTCGCCTCCGGAGTGATGAGTGAGTAGTTCACCCCTGGACTATGGGTCCATAGCAGTAGCTAGATGGTTGTCTTCTCCTCATTGTGCTTCATTGTTGGATCTTGTGAGCTGCCTAACATGATCAAGATCATCTATCTGTAATAATATATGTTGTGTTTGTCGGGATCCGATGGATAGAGAATACCATGTTATGTTAATTATCAAGTTATTACATATGTGTTGTTTATGATCTTGCATGCTCTCCGTTACTAGTAGAGGCTCGGCCAAGTTTTTGCTTTTAACTCCAAGAGGGAGTATTTATGCTCGATAGTGGGTTCATGCCCGCATTGACACAGGACGATGATGAGAAAGTTCTAAGGTTGTGTTGTCTCTGTTGCCACTAGGGATAAAACATTGGCGCTATGTCCGAGGATGTAGTTGTTGATTACATTACGCACCATACTTAATGCAATTGTCTGTTGCTTTGCAACTTAATACTGGAAGGGGTTCGGATGATAACCTCAAGGTGGACTTTTTAGGCATAGATGCAGTTGGATGGCGGTCTATGTACTTTGTCGTAATGCCCAATTAAATCTCACTCGTACTTATCATGACATGTATGTGCATTGTTATGCCCTCTCTATTTGTCAATTGCCCGACTGTAATTTGTTCACCCAACATGCTTTTATCTTATGGGAGAGACACCTCTAGTGAACTGTGGACCCCGGTCCATTCTTTAATCCTGAAATACAAATCTGCTGTAATACTTGTTTTACTATTTTCTCTGCAAACAATCATCTTCCGCACAATACGGTAATCCTTTGTTACAGCAAGCCGGTGAGATTGACAACCTCACTGTTTCGTTGGGGCAAAATACTTTGGTTGTGTTGTGCAGGTTCCACGTTGGCGCCGGAATCCCTGGTGTTGCGCCGCACTACATCCCGCCGCCATCAACCTTCAACGTGCTTCTTGGCTCCTCACTGGTTCGATAAACCTTGGTTTCTTACTGAGGGAAACTTGCTGCTGTACGCATCACACCTTCCACTTGGGGTTCCCAACGGGCGTGTGCTTTACGCGTCATCAAGCTAAATTTCTGGCGCCGTTTCCGGGGAGATCAAGACACGCTGCAAGGGGAGTCTCCATTTCTCAATCTCTTTACTTTGTTTTTGTCTTGCTTTATTTTATTTACTACTTTGTTTGCTGCATTATATCAAAACACAAAAAAATTAGTTGCTAGCTTTACTTTATTTACTGTCTTGTTTGCTATATCAAAAACACAAAAAATTAGTTTACTTGCATTTACTTTATCTAGTTTGCTTTATTTACTGTCCTGCACTCTATATTAAAAATACAAAAAAAAAATAGTTACTTTTGTTACCATGTCTAGCTCTGAAACTGTTACTTCTTCGCCTGAAGAATTAGTCTTCACTTTTAAACAAGGGGATGAGGAGACTTTTAAGGATGCTTGGTCTAGAATTTTTACTTCTTATCGTAAAACTGAACCTCAAATGACTCTAAGTTTGCTCCTTAGTAATTTTTATTTTGGTCTTATGATTCGCTATAGATATGCCTTGGATGCTCTAGTGGGAGGAGATTTCCTCCATTGTAATGGGGATCAAGCTTTTAATGCCATAAAGAAGTTGGTTGCATCACATGATTCATCTAATAATTTTGATTCAGCCCTTATTAGCATTCATAATAGATTAAATAGTCTTGAGACAAGTGCATCTCGCTTAAATGAAAATTATGGATACATTCGTAACCGTCTTGATCAAGTTTTAGTGAACTCTGAACCTTCATTGTGGAAACCTACTATTAAAATTGTCATAGGTGACCAAACTCTTCGTGCTAATTGTGATATTATGACTGAATTTTGCCTAATGCCTAAGGGGATTCATAAATCTTTGAAACTTTGGGAATTCACTGAAGGGGGAGAAGGAATAACTCTTATTGATAACTCTGTTATAATTCCTAAAGGGGTAGCTGCGGGTGTGCATACAACCATTCTTGGGATAACAATATCCATTGATTACCTTGTCATTGAATGCGCAGGAACAGGATAAATCACACTCGGAAGATCCCTGCTGAAATTATTGGGAGCAGTCATAGACGTGAGAGAAGGCACCATTAAATTCACCTCTACACCCGGGGTAGTCATATATTCCCTAAGCCAAAGAGTAGGGACAAGAAAGGTAAGGGTAAAGCCCAAGGTAATGTCAATGCTCCATCTCGCGATAATACTTGATATACACTTTCCGCGCCTAGCTGAAAGGCGTTAAGAAAAGCGCTTATGGGAGACAACCCATGTTTTTACTACAGTATTTTTTGTTTTATATTTGTGTCTTGGAAGTTGTTTACTACTGTAGCAACCTCTCCTTATCTTAGTTTTATGTTTTGTTGTGCCAAGTAAAGTCTTTGATAGTAAAGTAAGTACTAGATTTGGATTACTGCGCGAGTTCCAGATTTCTTTGCTGTCACGAATCTGGGTCTATCTCCCTGTAGGTAGCTCAGAAAATTAAGCCAATTTACGTGCGTGATCCTCAGATATGTACGCAACTTTCATTCAATTTGGGCATTTTCGTTTGAGCAAGTCTGGTGGCCTAATAAAATCCATCTTTACGGACTGTTCTGTTTTGACAGATTCTGTCTTTTATTTCGCATTGCCCCTTTTGCTATGTTGGATGAATTTATTTGATCCATTAATGTCCAGTAGCTTTATGCAATGTACAGAAGTGTTAAGAATGATTGTGTCACCTCTTAACATGTGAATTTTTATTATGCACTAACACTCTAATGAGTTGTTTCGAGTTTGGTGTGGAGGAAGTTTTCAAGGATCAAGAGAGGAGTATGATGCAATATGATCAAGGAGAGTGAAAGCTCTAAGCTTGGGGATGCCCCGGTGGTTCACCCCTGCATATTATAAGAAGACTCAAGCGTCTAAGCTTGGGGATGCCCAAGGCATCCCCTTCTTCATCGACAACATTATCGGGTTCCTCCCCGAAACTATATTTTTATTCCGTCACATCTTATGCACTTTGCTTGGAGCGTCGGTTTGTTTTTGTTTTTGTTTTGTTTGAATAAAATGGATCCTAGCATTCACTTTATGGGAGAGAGACACACTCCGCTGTAGCATATGGACAAGTATGTCCTTAGGCTCTACTCATAGTATTCATGGCGAAGTTTCTTCTTCGTTAAATTGTTATATGCTTGGAATTGGAAAATGCTACATGTAGTAACTCTAAAATGTCTTGGATAATTTGATACTTGGCAATTGTTGTGCTCATGTTTAAGCTCTTGCATCATATACTTTGCACCCATTAATGAAGAAATACTTAGAGCTTGCTAATTTGGTTTGCATATTTGGTTTCTCTAGAGTCTAGATAACATCTAGTATTGAGTTTTGAACAACAAGGAAGACGGTGTGGAGTCTTATGATATTTACAATATGTCTTTTATGTGAGTTTTGCTGCACCGTTCATCCTTGTGTTTGTTTCAAATAACCTTGCTAGCCTAAACCTTGTATCGAGAGGGAATACTTCTCATGCATCCAAAATACTTGAGCCAACCACTATGCCATTTGTGTCCACCATACCTACCTACTACATGGTATTTCTCCGCCATTCCAAAGTAAATTGCTTGAGTGCTACCTTTAAAATTCCATCATTCACCTTTGCAATATATAGCTCATGGGACAAATAGCTTAAAAACTATTGTGGTATTGAATATGTACTTATGCACTTTATCTCTTATTAAGTTGCTTGTTGTGCGATAACCATGTTTCTGGGGACGCCATCAACTATTCCTTGTTGAATATCATGTGAGTTGCTATGCATGTCCGTCTTGTCTGAAGTAAGAGAGATCTACTGTCAACACCCGGGTTTTTAAGCCCGGATGCCTATTATGTCATACATCGCAATCCCAGGAAATTGTTGTTGCGAGGCATAATAGTTAAGTATCACAGTCATCATTCATTACAACCCATAATGTCTTACAACTTGGAATCACATGATCCATATTACACAAATAGTTGACCTAATGATCAACGAACAAACACAAGTTCATAGCGGAAGCGTAAGATACAAGGACTCTCTAGTCCACAGGCCAACGCTTGACGTTAGAAGCTCCTAGTTGTGGTAGACGTCCCGCCGATCGTCATCCTCGTACCGCTGCTCGGCTTCATATTCGGCCATTCGAATAGCCGTGGACAAAGCCGTGAGTACTTTAAGTACTCGCAATCTAATACTAAAGTAAGTACTAACATTACTATTGAGAGTGTTCTAAGCTCTAAGTTTATTTGCATAAAGCCAATTTTATTTGATAAACATTTTTGTAAAAAACTCCCCAAGTGCTAACTAACTCAAGTGGGAACATTATTGTCATTCCCACAACTCAGTTGCGATTCAATTCAAATTCACCATCTCAAGTTCAAATCAAAACACCAGTCACATAGATATAAATTCTGATGACGGGAACAGAATGGCCTTTCCAATCGTCCATATCCGCGGACGCGGCTATTCGAATAGTTCTACACTCTGCAGAGGTTGCACACTTGTGCCACAACATTTGATTACATCCGTCGTGGATAAAACCCCGAATAATCGTAACTCAGTACGCGGATCATCAACCGTTAACCTTTCACTTACACACCTTAGTATAGGCACCTCTCTCCATGAGCTTGGCCTCCCGGTGGAAACCAACTGTTAACCCGGGAACTGCACAGGGCTTGGGCCGGACATTCACCTCGTTTCACGTCATTTCTCATTATTTCTTTTGTTGTAGAGGCAGCCTCCAGCCTAACCCCGATGACGCTTGTTTAGAGGGAACCCATACTAAGATACATAAATTTCCAGCTAAGCCTTACCCATAATCAGGTATTGTGGGGGTACTTAATATTGGTAAGGTATCGCATCCAACTCAATCATCGCTTTTAGCTGAAAACACCAAGTCAATTTCAGTGTCATATTCACCTTCAAAATCTTTCAATGGAAATGACTCATCATTCCAAGGTTTTCAACCATCATCAATTCATAACACATGTTCCCATCTAGAGTAGTCATTTATAAATTTAGCACTAGCAACTATGTATGAGGGGTGCTAAGTATTTGCTTTGCTTCTAGGCTAAGTTTGATACTCTTGGACTAACTCAATACTAACCAAGTAAATCATAACTCAAAAAGTACTTTGATAAAACAAAAGTAAATAAAGCTTGTAAAGTAAAACTGGGAAATAGGATCATAAGCATAAAGTAAAATGGGGTAATGTTGTGCTCATGGTGAGCTTTGCACTTTGCAAGAGTATTATCTTGCCTTGGTTGGGAAACTGGTCAAAGTGGTCTTCTTCTTCTTGGAAGTAGACCTCCTCCTCCTCCTGGTACTCCTCGGTACTAGCGTCTAAAATACGAATACGGAGTACACAATCATCACACCAAACTAAATTACTAAACTAGGCACAAACATGGTTCACACACTTAAACTAGCATCACATATTACTATTAAGTTGGTGGATGGGTTTTTCTTATTATTTAAGAAAAATAATTTCCTCTCATACTAATCTTAAACGTTACTTTGAATTATCCAGAGAAATAATTTCCTCTCCTTATCTTATTAAGATTTAATTTATCTTATGCATAATATGTGACCTAGGTTGACCCAAGTCAACCTCTTCACACTTATCATTTGGAGAAAATGATTTAAATGAGGTGAGCACCTCATACCATTTAATTCTAGCATATCAAAGATTTTAATATCACCAACAATTCCTATGGGACCTAACTAACCAGAGTCTCCACTTCATTTGGAATTGGTGGTGACAAGATTTAAATGAGAGAAACTCCCTCATAAGATTTCTTAATAGTTTTGGACAATACCTTTGACTAGAAATAGCCATAAAGGCATTTAAAACAACTAAGCCATGATCATTCAAAGTAGGCATGGCATATTTTTGTAGAAACAATTAGTATAAGTGAAATGTGAATTATTGGAGGTGGAATTAACTCGAAAAGCATTTATGGTTGATTTTTAAGAATTATTATAAGACAGAAAAGTCCCTGCCTTGTTTATTTTGTCATTTTAATTCTACAATAGATCTAGGGTTATATCCAGTGGCATAGTGTAGGTAATTTCCTAAGGTTTCCAAAAATATAAAGTTTGTAAAATTTGTCCGAGTAGATTTGTCCCTATTGAATTTCAAAGTTTGCATCAGATTAAGATATTTTTCTAATTTCCAAATTCGAATTCAAACCGTGGGCTCGCGCGGGAAATAACTGGGCTGCAGAGAAAAAGAGAAAAGGGCCGGCCCAGTACTGCGTCCAGCGCAGCGGGCCGCCTGACAGTGCGGGGACCACACGTCAGTGTGTTTTAAAACACCGAAACGGTACGAGGGAGGTGGACCGTAGGATTAGAATCGGATCGGACGAACGACAGACGTCGTCGTCTCCGGCGAGCGGCGAGCTCTCTGGTGGCGAGCCTAGGGGGTGGGAGGGAGTACCAGGCCGTTGCAGGGGTCTGGCAGTAGGCGCGGAGAAGATGTAGTAGATGAGGAAGTCCTGGGAGCAGCGGCGGCGCTCGGGGAGGCGCCAATCGAAGCAGAGCTTCCGCGGGCTCCGGCGGACTTGAGCTTGCGATTCGAGCAGCTCCGGCGAGGTGGTGCTCAATTGATGTGGCGAGGAGTGCTGTGAGGATGAATGGAGGAGGATGGCGTGCTCAGTTCAGTGGGAGGGGCTCCCCTTTTATAGCGGCGGGAGGTGGCTGTGGCGCCCGGCTAGGGTCGTCGTCGTCGTCGTTCCAGGGCGGCGAAGAGGCAAGGGATGGGGGCATCGTGTTACTGGTGTCCTGGCGAGGCTGACGCGCTTGATGGTGGTGAAAACGAGGCTCTGAGGCGACGGTGAGCTTGACGGGAGTGTGCGTCACCGTGGCGGAAGCTCGTCGTCGTGGTCGTCGCGCCTGGCGTTCCCGCGGGCTAGTGGACGTGTCCGGGCGCTGCAGGGAGTCGTTGGGCATCGACTGGCGCTGAGAGGACGGGTCGAGGTGATGCGAGGCAGTGGGCGGCGTCACGCCCTGGCGTGTCCAGGGTTGGCGCCATGCGCGCTCTGGCGCGGCATGGACGCGTTCTGGGCGCCACTGGACGCGCTGGTCTCCGGCGTCTCCGAGGCATGGCTTTGTTGAGTCAAGGGCTGAGCGTGTCGTGTGAGGGTGAGGGTGAGGATTGACACGGTGAGGCAGGCCTGTGGTGACCAGAGACGACGATGGCATGAGAGAGGCATGCCATGCCACGGCATGGCAAGTTCTTGATTATTTGATCAAACAATGGTCAATGTAAATGGTGACACTGATGTTGTGAAGTGAGAGGAGGGTCCAGAGGTTGCTGTGGTGGCTCAGGTTGGACCAAGTCCTCTCCATTTTTCAGCATGGGCACAATTATATACCCTGCCTATAAGGTGTTTGATGAAATGCCCGAAAGAAATTAATTTTTGAATTTTGAAATTCTTTTTGGTGGGTTGTAATCATATATTAAATGGAGCATTTTGGTGGTGGTGGTGGTCAAAATGGACTTGAGATGCAAACTCACAATTTGCATATGATCTTACATATGTTTCAAAGTCCTGACTTTGCTTGCTTGCCATTTGAAATTGGTGATGAATTTGGGGTGGTGGCTTTGGGCAAAGTTGAAGTGCTTTATGTTGTCTTGGATGAGGTGAAAAGGTTTGACCAAGTGTATAAGTGAAAAGTGAAAATCCAGGGGCTCAAAGTGGGCATCAGGGTAAAAATGGCACATATGACCGTAATCACATGTGAGCTCCATTTTGATTCAAATTTGTTTTGAATTGAGTTGGCTTGATTTCAAAGGTGTTAATAAGTGTTTAGTAACCATTTGCAAGTAATGGTGCAAACTAATTTGGCCTAGATCAAAGATTTGGAAAAATGGCATAAGCCTTATGTGAGGGTGAAGGGGATTTTTAGAATTCCTTTTCTATTTTAGTTTTATTTGGCTAAGGGTGATCAAGTGATCATTGCTAGGGTTTTAGAGTGAGAGTAACACATAAACAAACATCATGGCAAAAGCACACTCAAATAACTTAATAAGGTGAGCTAATATGCATAGTCCTATATGATGAGAAAAGTTTTTGTTGGATCCAAATTTTGGATTCTTGAATTCTCTGTCTTGTTTATTTTATTGAAACTTGGGATGTTACAAACCCTTCCCCCTTACAAAAGATCTGGTCCCGAGATCTAGAGAAAACTAGGTACTAAAGAGATCTGGGTATTCCTTCTTCATATCTTCCTCGCGTTCCCAAGTTGCTTCTTCTTCGGTGTGATTACTCCATTGTATCTTCAGGAACTTGATACTTCTAGTGCGGGTGGTCCTGAACGCTTCTTCACGGATGCGAATCGGCACTTCGCGGTAGGTTAGATCCTTGTTGATATCAATAGCTCTGTGGTCGATGTTCTTGAATACTTCGGTCTTTTCCGGCACTTCTAGGCACTTCCGAAGCAGTGAGATGTGAAACACATTGTGTACGGCGGACATTTCTTCCGGCAGTTCCAACTGATATGAGACTTCTCCTCGGCGACTCAGAATCTTGAATGGTCCGACATATCTAGGGGCGAGCTTTCCTTTGAGTTGGAATCTCTGCATTCCTTTGAGGGGTGAGACCTTGAGATACACAAAATCTCCGATATCGAATGTCATCTCTCGGCGTCTCTTGTTAGCGTAGCTCTTCTGTCTTGATTGGGCGGTCTTGAGGTATTCGCGGATCTTGTGCACCTTCTCTTCGGCTTCGCGGGGAACATCTGGGCCGAAGACTTGACTATCTCCGACTTCCGACCAGTTCAGAGGGGTACGTCATTTTCTTCCGTACAGGGCTTCAAAGGGGGCCATCTTTAAGCTGGCTTGATAGCTATTGTTGTAGGAGAATTCTGCATATGGTAGGCAGTCTTCCCATTTGGATCCGTACTCTAGCACACAGGCTCTCAACATATCTTCCAGTATCTGGTTGACTCTCTCGGTCTGTCCGTCGGTCTCGTGGGTGGTAAGCCGTGCTGAAATTCAGACGGGTTCCTAGTCCTTCATGCACTTTCTCGCAGAATCTTGAGGTGAATTGTGATCCTCTATCTGACACAATTGACTTCGGTGTTCCGTGCAGGCTGACTATTCTGGATATGTATAACTCAGCTAGCTTTGGGCCTTGGTATGTGGTCTTGACAGGGATGAAATGTGCAACCTTGGTCAACCTATCGATGACTACCCAAATGGAGTCATTTCCTCTGCTAGATTTGGGCAATCCTGTGATAAAGTCCATACCGACAGAATCCCATTTCCACTCGGGAATCTGTAAGGGTTGCAACAGTCCTGCGGGGCGTTGATGTTCTGCTTTGACTCGCTGACAGATATCACACTTAGCGATGTAGCTTCCTATCTCTCGCTTCATTCCGTGCCACCAGAATTGTTCCTTCAGGTCTTGGTACATCTTGGTACCTCCGGGGTGGATTGAATAAAGGGTGTCATGGGCTTCTTGCAGAATGACTTGTTTCAAGTCAGAGTCCGATGGTACGCAGAGACGTTCTTTGTACCAAAGAACTCCGGCTTCGTCTACGGTAAATCCTGGTGCCTTTCCTGCAGCTATCTGACTCTTTATTCCGTCAATGCTGGCATTTCCTTTCTGGGCTTCCTTTATCTGGCTCATCAGAGTGGGTTGGAGCTCAATGCTGGCGAGGAATCCTTCGCTCACTAGCTCTAGTCTGAATTGTTCAAACTCTTGGTACAAGCTTGGTTGCTCTATTGCGATCATGGAGTTCAACTGACACGGCAGTCTGCTCAAGGCATCCGCTACCACATTGGCCTTGCCGGGGTGGTAGTGAATTTCCATGTCGTAATCCTTGATTAATTCAATCCATCTGCGCTGTCTCATGTTCAGCTCCTTCTGGGTGAAAATGTACTTCAGGCTCTTGTGATCTGAATATATCTCGCATCGATTACCCATGAGGTAATGACGCCAAACCTTCAGGGCTAACACTACGGCTGCTAACTCCAAGTCATGAGTTGGATAGTTTTGTTCATGCTGCTTCAGTTGCCTTGATAGGTAAGATATCACCTTGCCTTCTTGCATCAACACACATCCAAGACCAGTCTTGGATGCATCACAATAGACATCAAATGGCTTGGTGACATCGGGCATGATCAATATTGGGGCTGTGGTTAATCTGAGCTTGAGTAGTCGAAAGCTTTCTTCACATTTGTCATTCCAATCAAATTTCCGGTCCTTCTTCAGCAGTTGAGTCATTGGTCTTGCGATGCTTGAAAATCCTTCAACGAATCGGCGGTAATATCCTGCTAATCCCAGAAATGCTCGGACTTCAGTCTGGGTGGTTGGGGCTTTCCATTCCTCAACAGTTTTGATTTTTGCGGGATCTACCGCAATTCCTCCTGCAGACAAGATGTGTCCCAGGAATCCTACTTCTCTCAACCAAAACTCACATTTGCTAAACTTGGCGTACAACTGATGCCGTCTAAGGGTTTCTAGAACCACTTCCAAATGTTGCTCATGTTCTTCTTCTGATTTGGAGTAGATAAGGATGTCGTCGATGAAGACAACGACAAACTTATCCAGGAATTCCATAAAGATCTTATTCATGAGGTTCATGAAATACGCGGGGGCATTGGTCAGTCCAAAGGACATGACATTGTACTCATATAGTCCATATCTGGTGGTAAAGGCAGTCTTTGGAATATCTGTTGCTCGGATCTTCAGTTGATGGTAACCTGTCCTCAGATCAATCTTTGAGAAAACTTGGGCACCGGTTAGCTGGTCAAACAGATCTTCTATCTTTGGCAAGGGATATTTGTTCTTGATGGTGACATCGTTAAGCTTATGATAATCCGTAACCAAACGAGTGGCACCATCCTTTTTATCCACAAACAAAACTGGTGATCTCCAAGGCGACGCACTTGGTCGAATCAGACCTTTGTACAGTATATCATCCAGTTGCTTCTTCAGTTCCATTAACTCTGCGGGGTTCATGCTATAGGCTCTCTGGGCTATAGGTCTTGTTCCAGGGATTAACTCGATGATGAACTCGATATCCCGATCTGGGGGCATACCGGGTAGATCATCCGGAAACACATCAGGGTATCGACAGACGACCCTGATTTGATCCAGGGTTGGCTTGGCTACACTTTGGTTGCAGGTGAATTTTTTGGGTAGTTTTTCAGATAAGTGTTCTATTATTATTCCGGTGCTACTTGTCATGGTGATGGCCTTCTCGGCGCAGTCTATCAATCCATGATGTTTCGCCATCCAATCCATACCCAGGACTACTTCCAATCCTTTTGTTCCCAGAACAATCAAGTTTGCATAAAAGTCTATTTCATGGATTCTGATGGGTACATCTTTGCAGAATTTTCTAGCTTTAGTGGTTGATCCAGGTATTTGAACTACCATGACATGTTTCAAGCTGATTGGTTGAATCTTACTAGTGCACACAAAATCTTCTGTAACGAACGAATGTGATGCTCCAGAATCAAACAACACTCTTGCTGGTATTGAGTTAACGAGAGAACATACCCAGCACCACGTCAGGTGCTTCCTGGGCTTCCTCAGCATTCATGTGGTAGAGGCGACCTCCGCGGTTGTGCGGGTTGTTGGGGGCGAACTTCTTGCCGGTGGAGACACGGCGTTGCTGCTGAGCAGGGGGTGCGGGGTTGCCTGCAAGCTTGGCGAGCCTCTTGGGACACTGTTATCACCAGATTTTGGCCAAATCAGAAGGTAGGCCGCGATCAGGATGGGCTTGAAAGATTACACGTGGAAGATCTCTAAAGCGGCCTGGCACGGAGAATTTGGGCTAGATTGCCCGTGTATCTTTAATTATAGTTGATTGTATCTAGATTAAAAGTTAGAGTTTATCTCGTGCACGGTTTAGTGCACGCCCACATTAGAAAGTCCCCTGGACTATAAATATGTATCTAGGGTTTATGGAATAAACAACAACACAACGTTCACCCAAAAACAAACCAATCTCGGCGCATCGCCAACTCCTTCGTCTCGAGGGTTTCAATCAGGTAAGCGACATGCTGCCTAGATCGCATCTTGCGATCTAGGCAGCACAAGCTCCACGTTGTTCATGCGTTGCCCGTACTGAAGCGTCTTTGATGGTGGGCAACGTAGTTATCATAGATGTGTTAGGGTTAGCATAGTTCTTCGTATAACATGCTTACGTAGTGCAACCCTTGCATGTCTAGCCGCCCTCACACCTATCTCAGGTGTGGGGGCGACACCCTGCTTGTTCATTATTTAGTAGATCTGATCCGTTATGATTGCTCCTTGCTCTGCAAGGATTAGTTTAATATCTGCAATAGTTAGGCCTTACAAAGGGGGGGAGGATCCAGCGGCACGTAGGGTGGCGTTCGCAAGTCCTAAACAGGATGTTCCGAGGATCAACGTCATGTTGGTTTTTGGCCTTGTTTAGGATCGGCTTACGAGCACCGTGCGTGGCCGCGAGGCCCAACCTCGGAGTAGGATGATCCGATTATGCGGTGAAAACCCTAAATCGTCGTAGATCTCATTAGCTTTATCTTGATCAAGCAGGATCACCAAGTATTCGTGCACCCCGTACGAATCATGGGTGGATCGGCTCTTTGAGCCGATTCACGAGATAACCCGAGAGCCGATCGAGGCTCGTATTTATTGTTTACGTGTATGCCATGCAGGAACTAAGCGAGGCATCCCCATCACCTTCCTGACCAGGTATAGGTCAGGTGGCACGCCCTTGCACTTCGCATCGCCGCGTGTGACCAGACGAGCATTGCGGGCCGTCGCTCGGAGGGGTCTCAGCCAGCCGCAGCTCTAGGCTCTTCCCGGCTCTACCGTGTTGACGGTCGCTGCCCGCCGGTGGGTTTTGGCGGTCAACACATTCCGGCACGCCCCGGTGGGACAATCGTCTACATCAACCACATCGCCATCTACATCCGAGATGGCGGCGGACGGCACGCCGGTCACCTACGAGGAGTTACCTCGCCGAGCTCAAGAAGAAATACGACGAGATCAAGGTCACCCTCGAAGCCGACCTCATCGGCTCTTTTCGCAGAACCCGTACCCATGGCATCGGATGGAAGGGATTCTCACCGAAGGTGCACTCAATGGGATAGACCTCTGCGCCCGTCGGAGGAACGCACCGGGGCCTACGGCAGAGATCAACTACTTGGTGGCTCACTCGCTACACCGCCACTCGAAAACTTGGTCAACGTATTGGAGCGTCTCGCTCTGCGCGTGATCCGGGAGATCATGAGCCACCAGTACTCGCCGTCAGGACCAGCTCTCGGGACGCATCAAGGAGAGTTGCCACTCCAGTCCCGTCCACCGCTGCCATATGCGTTGGCAGCACCAGCTGAAGTGCCGGCTACACCGGCATTCGTCGTCTACAAGATCGGTGGTGACCCTAGTGACTACCGGTTCTTGGCTGAGGCGCCCAAGGAGATCCCTCAAGGATACGCGTGCACGTATGTGCCGATTGTGGCAACCGGCCACTCTCGAACCAGAGCCACAACATCGGGGACTCCGGCGCAAACGGGAGGAACGTCGGCAACTGCAGCTTGAGAAGCGAGACGTGGCTAACTAAGTACGCCACCCCGACGAAACTCCCGAGCCCAGCTCCTGCAGTTGGCTCAGAGCTGGAAAAGCAAACATGGCTGGCTAAGTACGCCACCCCGGCGAATCTTCAGAGTGCATCTCCTGCAGCCAGCACAGCGGATCAGATCGGTACCATACTGAGAGACCAGTTCGGCATGGTGCCGAAAAGAAGGGCAATCGGCTATTCCAAGCCGTACCCCGACGAGTACGAGATGATCCCGCTGCCACCTAAATATCGGCTCCACGACTTCTCCAAATTCGATGGATCGGATGGCTCCAGCTCCATCGAGCACATCGGCCGATATTTGGCGCAACTAGGACCGGCTTCGGTGTCGGATCAGCTACGCGTGAGGCTCTTTTCACGGTCCCTCACAGGATCGGCTTTTGGATGGTATACCTCTTTGCCGACAAACTCCATCCGAGTCTTGGAAGCAATTGGAAGAACAGTTCCATATGCAATACCATTCGAAGCTTCCGAGTCTAGCATTGCCGATCTAGCACAACTACGTCGAAGCGCGGAGAGACGGTGACAGAGTACATCCAGCAGCTTCAGAATCTTAGGAACCGATGTTATTCGGTTCGTATAACCGAAAAGGAAGCGAGCCGAGTTGGCGTAGCTGGCCTTGCAACACAGCTCAAGGACATGGCCTCCCAAGCAGATTATCCCTCGCCGGCGCACATGGTTCGAAACTATCGGCATATGAACAGCGCCACCCGGACTCGTACCAGGACAAGTTCAAGCGTGCGGTAGTCATGGTCGATACGGAGGAAGGTGAAGTGCCTGCGGGAGACCAAGAAGTAGCGATGGCTGAGTGGACTCGGGGAGGAACCCCGTGTCCCGCAAATGGGTAAAGCCACCAGGGCCGCCCGTGGGATTTGATTTTGACGTGACCAAGACTGAACAAATCTTCGACCTCCTCGCTCATGAGAAACAGATTGACGATTCCTGAAGGTCTCAAGTTCCCCACGGCGCAAGAGCTAAACGGAAAGCCGTATCGCAAATTCCACAACTCGCTCTCCCATGCTACCAACGACCGCAGGGTGTGGCGTCAAGCATATCCAAGCGGCGATAGAGAAGGGGCGTCTAATTTTCAACCGATGACGCCATGAAGGTAGACACCCAGCCCTTCCCCGCCGTTAACATGGTAGAAGTCATCTACCCTGAGGGTTGCCAGCCAGGTCCCACATTCAGCATCAACATGGTAGGACCTGGGAACCACTCTGGCAAAGATGGAGATGAGGGCAGCTGCTCTCATAGCAAGGACACAGAGGAGGCCGCTCCACGCGATCGGCTCCATCATGATGGCAAGCGCTACGTTACAGAGGGAGAAGTGAAGAACATAAGATATCAACGACCTCTCTCTGATCACCTCCTCAACAAATATGTGAGTCAGTATGACCAACGCCGACGGTCCAACTATGATGATGAAGGAGATCGTCCGGCTAGAGAAGCGGAAGACATCGTCGGCAGGATCGCGATGAGGAGGAGCACGAGCGCCGTGCCACGGACAAGTCAAGGGAGCAAGATGACAACGCCGGACACCGGGACTCGCCCTTTCTTCGGACACCTGCTGGGATTCAGGAATGAGCCGATTGCCCACAATCGGCAATTGCCCAGAATGCAACCAGAAGAAGAAGGAGGCAGCCAACGTATCTGTGTTCGAGCGCCTAGGGCCTCTCCCACCACAAAGCAAACGCGCTGAGTCACCTCGTTGGGCAGATCTTGAGGATTCAGAAGACGAGGGACAAGAAGAAGAAGAAGAAGAAGACAGGTACCACCGTCCAAGGTGGTGCCCTGACGGACTCAGCCGTTCACAAAAACGCAGGGTTCAGCGGTTGCGCGGCCTGGAGGAAGCCGAGAGGTTATACCTGCATACGCTAAGGAAGGCACGGCCTGATCTGGCTGCGAAGGTTCAGCGAGCCCTGAACGAAGAGGGTCGTCCACGGAAAATGGAATGGCGCCCCAAACAAAGGAAAGCCGAGGATGAAACATCGGCTGGTACAAACATGGTGCTCGTTCTTCCGACGAAGCTTAGTGCTCCACGTTTGCCCGATGCACTCAAGGTGGACGACGGCAAGCGCACCAACATGATAAAGTCAGAGATTGGGCTGGTTTTATCTACCGGCCTGAACAAGTAGCAAGAGTACACTAATGAGCGAACGCGGCGAGGCTGATCCTTGTGATCGGCCCCAAAAGTTTATGGAGGAACATTACAAAACCTTCATCGAACAAGCAATGTGGGGGCCGAATCCAGCAATCGGCCAAAATTACCTTCTGCACATATTCTGTTTGTGTTCAGCAACGATCTACTGGGCAGCGGCCACGTCGGCAGATGAAAGTCAGCATGAATCTTTGCGAAGCCGACGTACAAGTGCAGTGCCCTGACTAACCATGAAAGCCGATATCTGCAGTCATTTGGCAGATTCGGCTCGGGGGGCATATAGTCAGATGAACATGTGCAGGTAATACGTGCAGACATGCGTGCAGTGTAACATTGGGGGCCGATTAAGAAAAATCGGCCAAAATAAAAAAAAAATTCAGCCGATGCAGGGGCATCGACTTCAGAACTAAGAAGCAAAGCTGGACCGGCTGTTTATACGCTCAAAGTTCACATTGATATCGACGGTCAGTGCAGGGGAGGAGCCGATTTGACCTGCAAGGTGCGAAGTAGACTGAAGAAACTCGGGGGGCAGCTCACCCTGAAGGTTCTTCGCTTTGGGAAGCCGATTTTGTTGAAATCGGCTAACTCTGCATAGGCGGCACATTCGGCTGATCCGTTACTGTTCTCGCTTCGACTCAGACTCGGGGGGCAGCTGGCCTGGTGGCTGCTCTGTTTTTGGAAAGCCGATGGGAGGCGCATCGACTGGCCCTGCATTGTGATCTCCTCTGAATCAGGATAGGAGGCCGTCGGTTTTTTGTTTGGACCGTCCTGTCGCTGCAAGAGAAGGAGAGGGACTAGATTCTCAAAATAGCCGATGGGTAGTCATCGGCTAAGGGATTGCGAAAAATTATGGTCAGATACCAAATCGCAGCCTGAAATTGAGAAGTTCTTGGCCTACGGGCTAATCGACATGAGAGTCCGGCTTCATGGGCATTCAAAAGAGGAAAAAAAAATCGATACATTGCTATCGGTCTTGACATGACAGGCGGAAGGAATGAAATTGGGGCAATTGAAGGATGGATCAAAAGAACAATTTCATTAATTCAGAGGAGCGGTTTTACAAGAAAGAGCCGATGGCTCTCAAAAGAGGGATCTAGTGCCTAGCGCACTGCTACTACTAGTCCTATTCTACTAGTCATCGCTGTCCTCGTCGTCACCGCCGTCGATGTCGTCGGCGCCGCTCCCGAGGAGCTCCTCGTCGCTCGCTACCCCGGCCCGTGGCCGAGCCTCTTCCTCTTCGTCATCATCATCGTCTTCACTGTCCGCCCAGGAGCGGAAGCGCTTGGTTGGCGGGTACCCGGCGGAAGAGGAAGATTCATCTTCCTCCTCCTCTTCTTCTTCTTCGTCGTCATCTTCATCCTCGCTGTCCGCCCACATGCGGGAGCGCTTCTTCGGCGGGAGCTTGGCGAAGGGGAAGGTCTTGGCCTTCGCTACTTCTCCTTCTTTCTTCTCGTTATCAGAGGAGAGGGGGTTCACCTCGGAATGAGGCTTGTCCTCGTCCTTCTTCGGCGAGAATGGGGGGAAGAGGTTTGAGAAGGAGGAGGAAGAGGAAGACATAGTTGGGGGAGAAGAGGGTTTTTTGGCTGCCGATGGCTGGAACAGAGGAAGGGGATGAAGAAAGCTAATCGATCGGCACAGTTAAATAATGAGGAGCCTGGTGGAAATTTATTGTCATTACAGTTTCCAAAGGAGATGACGCCAGAGCTATCGAATTTTGCAGAGAAGCTGAGAAGACGGGGCATAATGATAACGGATACTGCAACAGCTCTACTCTGCCATGACATGACCCGACGAAGGAAAGCATAATGATTTTGGAAATGTCATTTCCAAAACCAGGGGGGCATGTGTTATCACCAGATTTTGGCCAAATCAGAAGGTAGGCCGCGATCAGGATGGGCTTGAAAGATTACACGTGGAAGATCTCTAAAGCGGCCTGGCACGGAGAATTTGGGCTAGATTGCCCGTGTATCTTTAATTATAGTAGATTGTATCTAGATTAAAAGTTAGAGTTTATCTCGTGCACGGTTTAGTGCACGCCCACATTAGAAAGTCCCCTGGACTATAAATATGTATCTAGGGTTTATGGAATAAACAACAACACAACGTTCACCCAAAAACAAACCAATCTCGGCGCATCGCCAACTCCTTCGTCTCGAGGGTTTCAATCGGTAAGCGACATGCTGCCTAGATCGCATCTTGCGATCTAGGCAGCACAAGCTCCACGTTGTTCATGCGTTGCCCGTACCGAAGCGTCTTTGATGGCGGGCAACGTAGTTATCATAGATGTGTTAGGGTTAGCATAGTTCTTCGTATAACATGCTTACGTAGTGCAACCCTTGCATGTCTAGCCGCCCTCACACCTATCTCAGGTGTGGGGCGGCACCCTGCTTGTTCATTATTTAGTAGATCTGATCCGTTACGATTGCTCCTTGCTCGCAAGGATTAGTTTAATATCTGCAATAGTTAGGCCTTACAAAGGGGGAGGATCCAGCGGCACGTAGGGTGGCGTTCGCAAGTCCTAAACAGGATGTTCCGAGGATCAACGTCATGTTGGTTTTTTGGCCTTGTTTAGGATCGGCTTACGAGCACCGTGCGTGGCCGCGAGGCCCAACTCCGGAGTAGGATGATCCGATTATGCGGTGAAAACCCTAAATCGTCGTAGATCTCATTAGCTTTATCTTGATCAAGCAGGATCACCAAGTATTCGTGCACCCCGTACGAATCATGGGTGGATCGGCTCTTTGAGCCGATTCACGAGATAACCTCGAGAGCCGATCGAGGCTCGTATTTAATGTTTACGTGTATGCCATGCAGGAACTAAGCGAGGCATCCCCATCACCTTCCTCGACCAGGTATAGGTCAGGTGGCACGCCCTTGCACTTCGCATCGCCGCGTGTGACCAGAAGAGCATTGCGGGCCGTCGCTCGGAGGGGTCTCAGCCAGCCGCAGCTCTAGGCTCTTCCCGGCTCTACCGTGTTGACAGTCGCTGCCCGCCGGTGGGTTTTGGCGGTCAACAGACACTCATTGGAATAATGCCCCACTACACCACACTCATAGCAAGTGATGGTGGTCTTGTCCTGCTTGTTCGCGACGGGGATTGCATTGCTCCCGGTCCTTGGTGCGGTGTTGGTGTTGTTGTTGCTGTTGTTGTGGTTGGGGGCTCTCGGCGGAGCGCGGTTGTAGTTGTTGTTGGTGTTGTTGTTGTAGTGGCCTCCTGGCCTGGGGTTTCCTCCACTCCGGTTCTGATAAACCGGAAGTGACATCTCGTGCATTGGGCTTGTTGGTCCCGAAGCCTCCGCCTGAGTTGGGGCGATACCTTGGGGCATTGCTAGGCCCACTCTGATTCATCATGCGGCGCTTGCGGTTCTCGCTGGCTTGGTGCAGCTTGCCCTCCATTTGGATGGCGGAGTCAACAAGGGCTTCGAGGTCGGCAAAGGGGATGTTGATCAACACAGTCTGCATCTCATCATGCAGTCCGTTCAGGAACCTTTCCTTCCTCTTCTCGTAGTATCAGTCTCATCCGGGGCGTACCTTGACAGAGTTAGGAACTTGTCGCGGTATTCCACCACGGACATCCGGCCTTGCTTCAGTTCACGGAATTCATCTCTCATCTTCTTTATCAGACCCGGGGGCACATGGTACTTGCTGAACTTGAGCTTGAAATCTGCCCAGGTCATGAACTGTCCCGCGTTCATGGCACGGGTGCTTGTCCACCAAGCTCTTGCTGGTCCTGCTAAGTAGTGTGTGGAAAACAGCACTTTCTCATTCTCTTCAACTCCAGCTACTTCTAGATTGTTCTCCATAGTTTGGAGCCAATCATCTGCATCCAGGGGTTCCTCAGTCTTGCTGAAAACTGGCGGGTTGGTATTCTGGAAGTTCTTGAGTTTTGATCCTAGGTGATCATGATGGCCTTGATTGTTGTGGGCAAGCTGTTGAAGTGCTGCAATGTTGGCTTGCCTTTCAGCTCTTTCTGCTTCTCTATCTTCCAGCATAACTTGCAACATCTGCATCATCGCGTCTTGATTCATGTTGCGGGTTGGAGGGGCCATCTGAGCATTGAGATGGATCATGAGATAAGAGGGAAAATTTCTATGGCTTGTTTTGTGTTTAAGTTCAAGAGCTTAAAACTTGGTCTTTTCATGATGACACAAACATACATTCATTCATAGCAAACAACACATATTACAAGCTAACACACTAAGGGTTTTAAGAACCCTTCTTCTCCAAGCTACGATACATTGGGGCGGGATAAAACTCACACCTACGATAGTGCACAAGTGAACTACTCCTCATCCTCATCAACATCGATGGGGGTGTGAGCATCATCTCCGTCGTCCAGGAAATCGTAGTCTTCCCCCTCGGTGTTCTCATCATCCTCGAAATCGTTGTCGTCACTCAGGTAGTCGCTTCCTCCCTGAATGTCTTCTCCATCTTCCTCCATCTTCTTCATCTGCTCCTCCTGAGCCTTGACAGTGGCCTCGAGTGCTGCTATCTTCGCGCGGAGGCGAGTGATGGTGGCATCCTTCTTCGTCCGCTGCTGGCGGAGGGTCCTGCGGTCATTGGCGAGCATCTTGCTGCAGTCGCCTTGCTCGATGATGCGGGCGTGAGTCTGGTTGGCGTACTCACGGGAGTGGTCGAGATCCTGCTGAGTGTGATACAGCATGAAATCGAGATGCTCCACATGGTGCTTCAGCTCCGGGTGGGATGGCATGTCCATGGGCTCTCCAGCAGAGTTACGCCTCGCGAGGTGGGAAAAGCGAGGGTCCTTGAGTGCCTCCCCGCTCATCCCGCACAGGCGTGCAAGTCCCTCCTGAAGGGCGCGAGCAAGTCCGTCCAGCCAGTTACTCTCCATGAAGGAGAAGAGGATCCTCTCAGAAGTGGGAGGCTCCATCTTGCCCCTCAAGTCAGCGGTGATGATCCACTGCAGCTCGCCTCCTGGCTGGTCCGTGATCTGAGCTCCATGGAACTCTGGGTGCGGGCGACCAAGGTGGTCGGACAGGGCGTTGAGGTCGTTCTCGAAGATCAAGCTTCCCCCATTCCCAAGCTGGTAAAACTTCGTGTTCACGGGCTCCATCTGAAAGTGCAGTGAAGGATTAAGTTAGAGAATTGAACAAGTGTGGCAAAATTTTAGTTATATTTCCAAGGAAGAGCATGACTTCTTATTTTCCAAAGAACTCAAAGAGAAGGCAAAGACTTAAATTTTTCAGAAATACTTCATTCCTTTTTGAAACTAAATTTTTCAGAACGTCCATTTCTAACTAGGGTCTCCTAAGGTCAAACAATGGCTCTGATACCAACTTGTCAACACCCGGGTTTTTAAGCCCGGATGCCTATTATGTCATACATCGCAATCCCATGAAATTGTTGTTGCGAGGCATAATAGTTAAGTATCACAGTCATCATTCATTACAACCCATAATGTCTTACAACTTGGAATCACATGATCCATATTACACAAATAGTTGACCTAATGATCAACGAACAAACACAAGTTCATAGCGGAAGCGTAAGATACAAGGACTCTCTAGTCCACAGGCCAACGCTTGACGTTAGAAGCTCCTAGTTGTGGTAGACGTCCTGCTGATCGTCATCCTCGTACTGCTGCTCGGCTTCATATTCTGGCCATTCGAATAGCCAGGGACAAAGCCGTGAGTACTTTAAGTACTCGCAATCTAATACTAAAGTAAGTACTAACATTACTACTGAGAGTGTTCTAAGCTCTAAGTTTATTTGCATAAAGCCAATTTTATTTGATAAACATTTTTGTAAACAACTCCCCAAGTGCTAACTAACTCAAGTGGGAACATTAGTGTCATTCCCACAACTCAGTTGTGATTCAATTCAAATTCACCATCTCAAGTTCAAATCAAAACACCAGTCACATAGATATAAATTCTGATGACGGGAACAGAATGGCCTTTCCAATCGTCCATATCCGCGGACGCGGCTATTCGAATAGTTCTACACTCTGCAGAGGTTGCACACTTGTGCCACAACATTTGATTACATCCGTCAGGGATAAAACCCCGAATAATCGTAACTCAGTACGCGGATCATCAACCGTTAACCTTTCACTTACACACCTTAGTATAGGCACCTCTCCCCGTGAGCTTGGCCTCCCGGTGGAAACCAACTGTTAACCCGGGAACTGCACAGGGCTTGGGCCGTACATTCACCTCGTTTCACGTCATTTCTCATTATTTCTTTTGTTGTAGAGGCAGCCTCCAGCCTAACCCCGACGACGCTTGTTTAGAGGGAACCCATACTAAGATACATAAATTTCCAGCTAAGCCTTACCCATAATCAGGTATTGTGGGGGTACTTAATATTGGTAAGGTATCGCATCAAACTCAATCATCAGTTTTTAGCTGAAAACACCAAGTCAATTTCAGTGTCATATTCACCTTCAAAATCTTTCAATGGAAATGACTCATCATTCCAAGGTTTTCAACCATCATCAATTCATAACACATGTTCCCATCTAGAGTAGTCATTTATAAATTTAGCACTAGCAACTATGTATGAGGGGTGCTAAGTATTTGCTTTGCTTCTAGGCTAAGTTTGATACTCTTGGACTAACTCAATACTAACCAAGTAAATCATAACTCAAAAAGTACTTTGATAAAACAAAAGATAAAGCTTGTAAAGTAAAACTGGGAAATAGGATCATAAGCATAAAGTAAAATGGGGTAATGATGTGCTCATGGTGAGCTTTGCACTTTGCAAGAGTATTATCTTGCCTTGGTTGGGAAACTGGTCAAAGTGGTCTTCTTCTTCTTGGAAGTAGACCTCCTCCTCCTCCTGGTACTCCTCGGTACTAGCGTCTAAAATACGAATACGGAGTACACAATCATCACACCAAACTAAATTACTAAACTAGGCACAAACATGGTTCACACACTTAAACTAGCATCACATATTACTATTAAGTTGGTGGATGGGTTTTTCTTATTATTTAAGAAAAATAATTTCCTCTCATACTAATCTTAAACGTTACTTTGAATTATTCAAAGAAATAATTTCCTCTCCTTATATTATTAAGATTTAATTTCTCTTATGCATAATATGTGACCTAGGTTGACCCAAGTCAACCTCTTCACACTTATCATTTGGAGAAAATGATTTAAATGAGGTGAGCACCTCATACCATTTAATTCTAGCATATCAAAGATTTTAATATCACCAACAATTCCTATGGGACCTAACTAACCAGAGTCTCCACTTCATTTGGAATTGGTGGTGACAAGATTTAAATGAGAGAAACTCCCTCATAAGATTTCTTAATAGTTTTGGACAATACCTTTGACTAGAAATAGCCATAAAGGCATTTAAAACAACTAAGCCATGATCATTGAAAGTAGGCATGGCATATTTTTGTAGAAACAATTAGTATAAGTGAAATGTGAATTATTGGAGGTGGAATTAACTGAAAAGCATTTATGGTTGATTTTTAAGAATTATTATAAGACAGAAAAGTCCCTGCCTTGTTTATTTTGTCATTTTAATTCTACAACAGATCTAGGGTTATATCCAGTGGCATAGTGTAGGTAATTTCCTAAGGTTTCCAAAAATATAAAGTTTGTAAAATTTGGCCGAGTAGATTTGTCCCTATTTAATTTCAAAGTTTGCATCAGATTAAGATATTTTTCTAATTTCCAAATTCGAATTCAAACCGTGGGCTCGCGCGGGAAATAACTGGGCTGCAGAGAAAAAAAGAGAAAAGGGCCGGCCCAGTACTGCGTCCAGCGCAGCGGGCCGCCTGACAGTGCGGGGACCACACGTCAGTGTGTTTTAAAACACCGAAACGGTACGAGGGAGGTGGACCGTAGGATTAGAATCGGATCGGACGAACGACAGACGTCGTCGTCTCCGGCGAGCGGCGAGCTCTCTGGCGGCAAGCCTAGGGGGTGGGAGGGAGTACCAGGTCGTTGCAGGGGTCTGGCAGTAGGCGCGGAGAAGATATAGTAGATGAGGAAGTCCTGGGAGCAGCGGCGGCGCTCGGGGAGGCGCCAATCGAAGCAGAGCTTCCGCGGGCTCCGGCGGACTTGAGCTTGCGATTCGAGCAGCTCCGGCGAGGTGGTGCTCAATTGATGTGGCGAGGAGTGCTGTGAGGATGAATGGAGGAGGATGGCGTGCTCAGTTCAGTGGGAGGGGCTCCCCTTTTATAGCGGCGGGAGGTGGCTGTGGCGCCCGGCTAGGGTCGTCGTCGTCGTCGTTCCAGGGCGGCGAAGAGGCAAGGGATGGGCGCATCGTGTTACTGGTGTCCTGGCGAGGCTGACGCGCTTGATGGTGGTGAAAACGAGGCTCTGAGGCGACGGTGAGCTTGACGGGAGTGTGCGTCACCGTGGCGGAAGCTCGTCGTCGTGGTCGTCGCGCCTGGCGTTCCCGCGGGCTAGTGGACGTGTCCAGGCGCTGCAGGGAGTCGTTGGGCGTCGACTGGCGCTGAGAGGAAGGGTCGAGGTGATGCGAGGCAGTGGGCGGCGTCACGCCCTGGCGTGTCCAGGGTTGGCGCCATGCGCGCTCTGGCGCGGCATGGACGCGTTCTGGGCGCCACTGGACGCGCTGGTTCTGGCGTCTCCGAGGCATGGCTTCGTCGAGTCAAGGGCTGGGCAGTGTCAGGTGAGGGTGAGGGTGAGGATTGACACGGTGAGGCAGGCCTGTGGTGACCGGAGACGACGATGGCATGAGAGAGGCATGCCATGCCACGGCATGGCAAGTTCTTGATGATTTGATCAAACAATGGTCAATGTAAATGGTGACACTGATGTTGTGAAGTGAGAGGAGGGTCCAGGGGTTACTGTGGTGGCTCAAGGTTGGACCAAGTCCTCTCCATTTTTCGAGCATGGGCACAATTATATACCCTGCCTATAAGGTGTTTGATGAAATGCCCGAAAGAAATTAATTTTTGAATTTTGAAATTCTTTTTGGTGGGTTGTAATCATATATTAAATGGAGCATTTTGGTGGTGGTGGTGGTCAAAATGGAGTTGAGATGCAAACTCACAATTTGCATATGATCTTACATATGTTTCAAAGTCCTGACTTTGCTTGCTTGCCATTTGAAATTGGTGATGAATTTGGGGTGGTGGCTTTGGGCAAAGTTGAAGTGCTTGATGTTGTCTTGGATGAGGTCAAAAGGTTTGACCAAGTGTAGAAGTGAAAAGTGAAAATCCAGGGGCTCAAAGTGGGCATCAGGGTAAAAATGGCACATATGACCATAATCACATGTGAGCTCCATTTTGATTCAAATTTGTTTTGAATTGAGTTGGCTTGATTTCAAAGGTGTTAATAATTGTTTAGTAACCATTTACAAGTAATGGTGCAAACCAATTTGGCCTAGATCAAAGATTTGGAAAAATGGCATAGGCCTTATGTGAGGGTGAAGGGGATTTTTAGAATTCCTTTTCTATTTTAGTTTTATTTGGCTAAGGGTGATCAAGTGATCATTGCTAGGGTTTTAGAGTGAGAGTAACACATAAACAAACATCATGGCAAAAGCACACTCAAATAACTTAATAAGGTGAGCTAATATGCATAGTCCTATATGATGAGAAAAGTTTTTGTTGGCTCCAAATTTTGGATTCTTGAATTCTCTCTCTTGTTTATTTTATTGAAACTTGGGATGTTACATCTACCACCTTAATGGTTGGAGCATGCATATTGTTAGAGAAGAACATTGGGCCACTAACTAAAGCCATGATTCATGGTGGAAGTTTCAGTTTTGGACATATATCCTCAATCTCATATGAGAATAATATTTGTTGCCACATGCTTATGCATTAAAGAGGAGTCCATTATCTGTTGTCCATGTTGTCCCGGTATGGATGTCTAAGTTGAGAATAATCAAAAGCGAGAAATCCAAAATGCGAGCTTTCTCCTTAGACCTTTGTACAGGCGGCATGGAGGTACCCCATTGTGACACTTGGTTAAAACATGTGCATTGCAAAGATCCGGTAGTCCAAGCTAATTAGGACAAGGTGCGGGCACTATTAGTATACTATGCATGAGGCTTGCAACTTGTAAGATATAACTTTCATAACTCATATGCTTTATTACTACCGTTGACAAAATTGTTTCATGTTTTCAAAATAAAAGCTCTAGCACAAATATAGCAATCGATGCTTTCCTCTTTGAAGGACCATTCTTTTACTTTTATGTTGAGTCAGTTCACCTATCTCTCTCCACCACAAGAAGCAAACACTTGTGTGAACTGTGTATTGATTCCTACATACTTGCATATTGCACTTGTTATATTACTCTATGTTGACAATTATCCATGAGATATACATGTTACAAGTTGAAAGCAACCGCTGAAACTTAATCTTCCTTTGTGTTGCTTCAATGCCTTTACTTTGATTTATTGCTTTATGAGTTAACTCTTATGCAAGACTTATTAATGCTTGTCTTGAAGTACTATTCATGAAAAGTCTTTGCTTTATGATTCACTTGTTTACTCATGTCATTACCATTGTTTTGATCGTCTGCATCCACTACATATGTTTACAAATAGTATGATCAAGGTTATGATGGCATGTCACTTCAGAAATTATCTTTGTTATCGTTTTACCTGCTCGGGACGAGCAGAACTAAGCTTGGGGATGCTGATACGTCTCGGATGTATCGATAATTTCTTATGTTCTATGCCATATTATTGATGATACCTACATGTTTTATGCACACTTTATGTCATATTCGTGCATTTTCTGGAACTAACCTATTAACAAGATGCCGAAGTGCCAGTTGCTGTTTTCTGCTGTTTTTGGTTTCAGAAATCCTAGTAACGAAATATTCTCGGAATCGGACGAAATCAAGTCCCAGGGTCCTATTTTGCCACGAACCTTCCAGAAGACCGAAAAGGATACGAAGTGGGGCCACGAGGGGCTGCCACCATAGGGCGGCGCGGCCCAGCCCTTGGCCGCGCCGACCCGTGGTGTGGGGCCCCGTGTGGCCCCCACGTCGCCCTTCCGCCTACTTAAAGCCTTCGTCGCGAAACCCCCGATGCGAAAAACCACGATACGAAAAACCTTCCCGGAGACGCCGCCGCCGCCGATCCCATCTCGGGGGATTCTGGAGATCTCCTCCGGCACCCTGCCGGAGAGGGGATTCATCTCCCGGAGGACTCTACACCGCCATGGTCGCCTCCGGAGTGATGAGTGAGTAGTTCACCCCTGGACAATGGGTCCATAGCAGTAGCTAGATGGTTGTCTTCTCCTCATTGTGCTTCATTGTTGGATCTTGTGAGCTGCCTAACACGATCAAGATCATCTATCTGTAATACTCTATGTTGTGTTTGTCGGGATCCGATGGATAGAGAATACCATGTTATGTTAATTATCAAGTTATTACATATGTGTTGTTTATGATCTTGCATGCTCTCCGTTACTAGTAGAGGCTCGGCCAAGTTTTTGCTTTTAACTCCAAGAGGGAGTATTTATGCTCGATAGTGGGTTCATGCCCGCATTGACACCCGGGACGGTGACAAAAAGTTCTAAGGTTGTGTTGTGTCTGTTGCCACTAGGGATAAAACATTGGCGCTATGTCCGAGGATGTAGTTGTTGATTACATTACGCACCATACTTAATGCAATTGTCTGTTGCTTTGCAACTTAATCATCGGAAGGGGTTCGGATGATAACCTGAAGGTGGACTTTTTAGGCATAGATGCAGTTGGATGGCGGTCTATGTACTTTGTCGTAATGCCCAATTAAATCTCACTATACTCATCATGATATGTATGTGCATTGTTATGCCCTCTCTATTTGTCAATTGCCCGACTGTAATTTGTTCACCCAACATGCTTTTATCTTATGGGAGAGACACCTCTAGTGAACTGTGGACCCCGGTCCATTCTTTAATACTGGAATACAAATCTGCTGCAATACTTGTTTTACTGTTTTCTCTGCAAACAATCATCTTCCACACAATACGGTTAATCCTTTGTTACAACAAGCCGGTGAGATTGACAACCTCACTGTTTCGTTGGGGCAAAGTACTTTGGTTGTGTTGTGCAGGTTCCACGTTGGCGCTGGAATCCTCGGTGTTGCGCCGCACTACATCCCGCCGCCATCAACCTTCAACGTGCTTCTTGGCTCCTACTGGTTCGATAAACCTTGGTTTCTTACTGAGGGAAACTTGTTGCTGTACGCATCACACCTTCCACTTGGGGTTCCCAACGGGTGTGTGCTTTACGAGTCATCAGACATCAGGAGGAGGAGGAGCAACTTCCTCATGGTCAGCTGCACAATCCATTGCTGCAGCATCATCAGCTTCCTCTTGCTTAACGTGAACCCTATCTGGAGCACCATCCTCACCTTCGGAGGATGAGCTGATGTCGATGGCCTCAACGGGCTTCTTGGATGGGACCAAAATGGCAAGTTCATAATCATAGGGGTCCATGGTGTCGACCTAATAACAAGCAGTGAACAATTTGAGAACTATGAAACTATTAATTACACATTAATTAAAACTAAGTTGGGATGTTTAGGTTCAGATTGACATTCGCACTAGCAGCACTAGCACATGTTTTGAATCAATCTAAACCAGGAAAATCTACTCTAGCTAGCACTAGCATCTACTTTGAATCGATCAAACCCTAAGAAAATCGCCGCTCGGACAAAAGAAACCCCAAAATCCCCCGAGATTAAGTACGGCAAACCCTAGAAAATCCCCCGCTCATCCCCCAAACCTGAGCTTCGGCCGACGGAGGCAGTGGAGCTTCGGCCGACGGAGGCGATGCTGCTTGACGGGGGCGGAGGCGGTGGCCGACGGAGTTGGGAGAGGAAGAGGCGGCAGTGGCGGCTGGGTTGGGAGAGAGAGAGTGAGACAGGGGAGAAAGCTGCTTTTGGTATAGGAGATTTTGGGGTGGGTGGGGCAAAATGGCACCCACTGGCGTGTGGGGCCATCTAGCAGTAGAAACCACTGGGTTGGGCCATTTCAGGTAATTTTATGTGGACTAGGGGCCAGCAGGTAAAATGGATTTCCGGTAATAAATTCTGCCTCCTCCGCCTCTCCGCTTCTTGACGGTTCCACTCCCACTATACGAAAACCCCTCTTCTTCCTCCTCTGTTCCTCCGCGCCATTCTTGACAGTTCTTGCCGCTTCTTCATTCTCGCCGCTTCATTCTCGCCGCTTCATTCTCTGCGCCATGGACGCTTCTTCTTCCTCTTCCTCTGTTCCGCAACCGCTTCTGCCTCCTCCGCCGTCAGCCATCCAGCCCTTTACTCAGATCAGGACCTTCACCGTCCATGGCGGCAAGGAGATCGATGTTGTCTACACAAACGAGGAGCAGACGATGAGCAACTACCTGGAGATGTACGCGCGGTGGTATGCGGAAGAAAACGAGAACAAATTTGTAGGATTGGATCTCGAGTACACTCCGGAGGACCCCAACCACGAACTAGAAAACTACCTCGCCGTCGTTCAACTCTCCATGAAGAACCACGTCCTCGTCTGCCACTATTCCTGGTTTGTAGACCTTAATCTTGCTCTGATTTAGCTAATCTTGCTCTGATTTAGTTAATCCTGCTCAGATTTTAGTTAATCGCTAGTGCATGATGAACCAAGTCACCATCGAGTGCTCTGTTTTAGTTAATTTTGATCTGTTTTAGTTAAATGTCGAGTGCTCTGTTTTCTCTGTTTGAGAGAAAATTGCAACTCACATGCACAATAATTCGCAAGGCAGTTTCAAGAATATGGGATTGTGCATTTTATTGAAAGAAATTGTGGAGAGGGGATTATCCATAATTCTTGTGTTAATGAACCTTGTATTTAGCTATATGATGTTGAATTGTGAATTTAGTTTCAGAGACCGAGTCATATTTATGTGTTTTCTAACTGGGAATTCGTGCAACAGCAAGTTACAAATTGGTTCATTTGGGCTAGGTGCAACAAATTAAACTACTGTTATCACCAGATTTTGGCTAGATCGCGAGGTGGGCCGCGGTCAAGATGGGCTTGGAAGATTACGCGTGGAAGATCTCTGAAGCGGCCTTGATTAGGGAATTTGGGCTATATTGCCCGTGTATCTTTAATTACCATAGATTGTATTTAGATTAAAAGTTAGAGTTTATCTCGTGCACGGTTTAGTGCACGCCCGCATTAGAAAGTCCACCGGACTATAAATATGTACCTAGGGTTTATGGAATAAACAACAACTCACGTTCAACCCCAAAACAAACCAATCTCGGCGCATCGCCAACTCCTTCGTCTCGAGGGTTTCTATCAGGTAAGCGACATGCTGCCTAGATCGCATCTTGCGATCTAGGCAAGCACAAGCCCCACGTTGTTCATGCGTTGCTCGTACTCGAAGCGCTTTTGATGGCGAGCAACGTAGTTATCATTAGATGTGTTAGGGTTAGCATTGTTCTTCGTTTAAGCATGCTTACGTAGTGCAACCCTTGCATATCTAGCCGCCCTCACGCCTATCTCAGGCGTGGGGGCGGCACCCCGCTTGATCATTATTTAGTAGATCTGATCCGTTACGGTTGCTCCTTGTTCTACAAGGATTAGTTTAATATCTGCAATAGTTAGGCCTTACAAAGGGGGGAGGATCCAGCGGCACGTAGGGTGGCGTTCGCAAGTCCTAAACGGGATGTTCCGAGGATCAACTTCATGTTGGTTTTTTGGCCTTGTTTAGGATCGGCTTACGAGCACCGTGCGTGGCCGCGAGGCCTAACCTGGAGTAGGATGATCCGATTATGCGGTGAAAACCCTAAATCGTCGTAGATCTCATTAGCTTCATATTGATCAAGCAGGACCACCAAGTATTCGTGCACCCCGTACGAATCATGGGTGGATCGGCTCTTTGAGCCGATCCACGAGATAACCTGAGAGCCGATCGAGGCTCGTATTTAATGTTTACATGTGTGCCCTGCGGGGAAACTAAGCGAGGCATCACCATCACCTTCCTGACCAGGTATAGGTCAGGTGGCACGCCCTTGCACTTCGCAACGCCGCGTGTGACCAGAAGAGCATTGCGGGCCGTCGCTCGGAGGGGTCTCAGCCAGCCGCAGCTCTAGACTCTTCCCGGCTCTACGGTGTTGACAAGGCCGCTGCCCGCCGGTGGGTTTTGGCAGTCAACACATTCTGGCACGCTCGGTGGGACCAACGTCTACATCAACCACATCGCCATCTACATCTGAGATGGCGGACGGCACGCCAGTCACCTACGGGGATCTGCCTGACGACCTCAAGAAGCAATACGACGAAATCAAGGCAGTCCTCGAAGCCGAACTCATCGGCTCCTTCCACCGAACCCGCTCTCATGGCGTCAGGTGGAAGGGTTTCACACCTGAAGGCACACTCGATGGAGTGGACCTGTCCACCCCGTCAGAAGAACGCACCGGGTCGCTGAAGTACGAGGATCTGCCCGAGGAGCTCAAGAAGAAGCATGACGAGATCAAGGCAACCCTCGGAGCCGAGCCCATCGGCTCCCCTGAGAAGATCTGGCCGCGCGATATCAAGCTCGATAGAGACTCAAGTCCGTCGCCCGGCGTCAACATGGTGGATCTCAGCCACTCCATAGGCCAGCCAAAGTCCTCCTTTGGTGTCAACATGGCAGGGATTGCAAGCCGCCATGGCAAAGACGGAGCAGAAAGCAGTCACTCCCGTGGCGACGATGAAGAGGAGGCCGATCCACGCGACCGGCCCCAAGATGATGGCAGGAGGTACCGCCAGCATGAGAGAAACAACGACAAGTACGAGCATCGCGCTAGAGGGAGGTCAAGGGAGCAAGACAACATGGACAGACATTGGAACTGTCCTTTCTTCAAACATTGCTGGGACTCAGGAATGAGCCGATTGCCGACAATCGAGAACTACCCAGAATGCAAACAACACATGAAGAAAGCGAACGAGGTTTCAGTGTTCGAGCATCTAAGACCTCTCCCACCTCGGAGCAAACGAGCTGAGTCATCTCAAGAAGAAGACTTTGAGGAGTCAGGTGGAGAAGACGATAGGTATCACCGACCAAGGTGGTGCCCTGATGAACTCAGCCATTCTCAGAAGCGTAGGGTGCAGCGGCTGCGAAACCTGGAAGAAGCCGAGGCACAGTACCTGTACACGTTGAGAAAGGCACGGCCCGATTCGGCCGTGAAAATTCAGCGAACATTAGAGGCGAAGGTACGCCCGCCAAAAAAAAGTATGGCGCCCTGAACAGGCAAAAGCCGATACACAGGCATCAGCTGATGCCGATGCAGAAGCATCGGCTGTTGTAAGCACAGTATCCAGGATCTCGTCAGAGATTTATGACCCAAGACGTGGTGAAAATTTCTCCAGCGAATCACGTCGCCATAATAAGAGACCAAGAAGTTGTAAACCCTCGTTGGGCAGTACAACAAAAAGAGAGGCCGATTTTAGCAATCGGCCAGTATTATCCCCAACATACGCTTTGCCTGTGTTCAACATTGACTTAGCAGGCGACGGGAAGCTGGGTTATGGGTTCACATCAGCTGACGAGCTAGAAGAGATTGAGGAAGTCAAGAGGGAGGTCAGAAAGATATTAGACGACGGGTGCATCAGGCCGCACAGGTACACTGAATGGATTTCCAAGGTGATACTTATGAAGAGAAAGGATGGCCGATGGCGCGTCGCTATAAACGACCGGGACCTTAACGGTGCTACTCCGAAGGATGAATAGTCGGATCGGGTAAGCCGATCCCAGCAATCGGCTAAAATTATTCTCGCCACATGCGTCCACTCGCTGTACTATTTAGCGTGATGAGTGGTGCGACAAGCTTGAATTAGGCTGAAAAGCCGATATCTTCAATCACTTGAAAGATTCGGCTCGGGGGGCATATACCCAGGAAGAGCCGATTCATGAGATCAATCAGGCTAATAATAATAAAAGGAAAATTGAAAAATTTTAAGCATAGCCGATGCGCAGACATCGACTCAAGAGGCTTAGCGGTGCCAGCAGAAGCGTCAGTTTTGGTGACCAGAATTGCTTCTTTCTCATTGAAGACGCTAATGCTTGTCCAACTGGAGCAACTCTGGGGGCGCAACCCTGACCAGCGACAAGATCAGCGGGTTAAGGATGAACCCAACGAGGGGAGCCATATCTCTTCTAGGACCATGAGGACAGCCGATGGTGAAGCAATCGGCTAATTCAAAACATCCTCACCAGAAGTTGTATCAGCCTGCCAAAGATGATGAGCTGATCTGATCAGCGAGACGCGGGACCGGGACGGAAGAAGCTCGGGGGGCAGTTTGCCCTGAAGGATCCTTTGCTATAGGAAGCCGATTTTTTCGAAATCGACTGGCGCTGCACCACAGCTTGTCCGAGGAATGGTGTTGATGTCGCGAAATTATCAGTTTCCGCATGCAAGTCGATTGAGCGACAAGTTCAGAGCTCTATTGTAGACAACTGCCTGAAGCCAGATTGCCGGCCTGCTAGACGGGCTGGTTAGAGGTGTTTCGTGATGCAGAGCCGATGCGCAGTCGTCAACTTCAGTACAAGTGCGCGAAGTTGCCAGGTTGCCAGTTCAGCAGTGCTATCAGAGGAATGTTGGCATGCAAGTCGGCCCCCAGTATCGGCTGTCAACGGAAGGAAGGTGATCGACTGGTTGGCCCTGCATGATAGCTCTCTTAGACATGATCGAGCCCGGGTCCTCATCACTGTGTTCACCTCGGCTGAGGCTCGGGGGGCAGCTCGCCCTTAAGATTTCTTGGTCTGAGGAGCCGATTTCGTTGGAATCGGCTTACTCTACATCACAACTCGTTTGGAAGATGGTGGATTGGTGCAGAAGGGGCCACGTCATTTGAGGAGCTCTGGGCCAGTTGTTGCTGCAGAGAAGTAAGGCATCACAAGGACAGTTACGGGCGAATAATGCCTGTTCTGCAAAAGTGTTAGCTTCAGCAGTCGAGTTGATCCAGCGACAGTCCTAAGGATCTCCTGAAGGCAAAGAGGATCAGCTGGGATATGGAAGAGGAAGATGCGGCAGAAGAATGTCGGAAATTTAAAGTTGATGAGAAGGTTGGACATTGTCTGAGGAGTTTGCCGCTAAGTCTAACATTTCCATTCAGTTGGATCTGCATTTCCAAGGTCTGGGGTTTGCACGATTGTGGTTTCGCCCTGTTTGGCTGGGGGTTTGGAGATCCGGATGGACGTATCTCGGAATTTATCATGAGGGACCGATGCGCTGCCATCGGCTCATTGAGCGTTCACCGAGTCGGCAATCGGCAAAATCAGTACGACGGACAATCGGCTGAATTATCATAAAGGGGATCGGCAAAATCAATTGGGGAAGTTCTTCATTGATAAACCAGATTTCATACATAGAAGAGCTGATTGCTCTCAAAAGGAAGTTAATAGGGGATACATTGCCCCGTCTACTATTGCTGGCCCTATACTAAGATCCTATCTAGGGGCCATTGCTGCCCTCATCGTCGTCATCGCCGTCATCGCCACTGTCGGCGCTACTCCCTACCGGCTCATCATCGCTGCTCCAGCGGCCGCCAACGGGACCCTCATTGTCTTCATCCTCTTCGTCCGCGTCGTCGTCGCTGTCGACGTCGCTGAGGTTCCCGGGCCAGAGGTGGCGGCGTTTGGCCGGAGGCTCGTCGGAGGAGGTGATGTCCTCCTCCTCCTCCTCCTCCTCTTCTTCCCCCTCCTCCTCAGGAGAGGTGAGGTCACAAGAGAAGCGGTCGTCGTCGCTCTCCTCCTCCGCTGTCCCGTCGACAAGGAAGCGGAGGTCGCTTCTCCGTCGGTCGGGGACTTGTCGTCCTCTCGACCAGAGGGAGAAGTCATGGCTAGACTCTTCCCCGGCCTCAATGGCGCGGCGGACGTTGTCCGCGTGAACCTCCGCCGGGTTCGGCTCCGGCGTCGGATCGCGAGACGAAGAGGACCCAAGGGAAAGATCCGATGAGGTGGAGGAAGAGGAAGACATGGTGGCAGGGAAGGGTTTTTTGGGAGTACTAATGCGAAGAGGGATGAAGAGGAGAACTGTTCGATGCGGTTAATAAAGGAGATGGGGATTTAATTTTCGAGCAGTTCTCAAGGACGTGGTGCCAAAACTGTCAAATCGTGCAGAGAAGTTGGGAAGGCAAGTTGTCATGATGAAACATACTGCGACGGTTCTGCTTGCGCCACGACATGACCCCTCGGAAGGAAAAAACAGAGTGGTTTTGAAATTACCATTATCAAAACCAGGGGGGCATGTGTTATCACCAGATTTTGGCTAGATCGCGAGGTGGGCCGCGGTCAAGATGGGCTTGGAAGATTACGCGTGGAAGATCTCTGAAGCGGCCTTGATTAGGGAATTTGGGCTATATTGCCCGTGTATCTTTAATTACCATAGATTGTATTTAGATTAAAAGTTAGAGTTTATCTCGTGCACGGTTTAGTGCACGCCCACATTAGAAAGTCCCCTGGACTATAAATATGTACCTAGGGTTTATGGAATAAACAACAACTCACGTTCAACCCCAAAACAAACCAATCTCGGCGCATCGCCAACTCCTTCGTCTCGAGGGTTTCTATCGGGTAAGCGACATGCTGCCTAGATCGCATCTTGCGATCTAGGCAGCACAAGCCCACGTTGTTCATGCGTTGCTCGTATCGAAGCGCTTTTGATGGCGAGCAACGTAGTTATCATTAGATGTGTTAGGGTTAGCATTGTTCTTCGTTTAAGCATGCTTACGTAGTGCAACCCTTGCATATCTAGCCGCCCTCACGCCTATCTCAGGCGTGGGGGCGGCACCCCGCTTGATCATTATTTAGTAGATCTGATCCGTTACGGTTGCTCCTTGTTCTACAAGGATTAGTTTAATATCTGCAATAGTTAGGCCTTACAAAGGGGGGGAGGATCCAGCGGCACGTAGGGTGGCGTTCGCAAGTCCTAAACGGGATGTTCCGAGGATCAACTTCATGTTGGTTTTTTGGCCTTGTTTAGGATCGGCTTACGAGCACCGTGCGTGGCCGCGAGGCCCAACTCGGAGTAGGATGATCCGATTATGCGGTGAAAACCCTAAATCGTCGTAGATCTCATTAGCTTCATATTGATCAAGCAGGACCACCAAGTATTCGTGCACCCCGTACGAATCATGGGTGGATCGGCTCTTTGAGCCGATCCACGAGATAACCTCGAGAGCCGATCGAGGCTCGTATTTAATGTTTACATGTGTGCCTGCAGGAAACTAAGCGAGGCATCACCATCACCTTCCCGACCAGGTATAGGTCAGGTGGCACGCCCTTGCACTTCGCAACGCCGCGTGTGACCAGAAGAGCATTGCGGGCCGTCGCTCGGAGGGGTCTCAGCCAGCCGCAGCTCTAGACTCTTCCCGGCTCTACGGTGTTGACAAGGCCGCTGCCCGCCGGTGGGTTTTGGCAGTCAACAACTACAAACCGTGCTAGCTGCAAAACTAGTTTTGTTTCTGTGTTTTATGTAACAAAAGCCACAAAGCATGGTTTCATGATCTTGCAGATTGAATCTATCCATATGCTCATCTAGCATGTACTGGATTTCATTATACCAAATTAATTATCACAAAGCAAATTTCCGGAGACCTGATCTTGCATTTAATAGACTTTTGTTAGTTTCAAAATTATATGATGCAAATTAAATGATATTTCAGTGACTAAAAAATTGCAATTACACATTTCATAAAAGTGTTGGTAATGCATTCTTTTAGTACCAAATGGATTATGACTAGATAATTTTCAGACCTTGATCATGCACTTACTAAACTCATGTCAATTTTATTCAAGTTATGAGATTGCATAGACTAAACATTCGTATTCCCAAATTTTATTCAAGTGTTGATCTCGCAAGTACTAAATTTTTGCATCAAATTGAATCTATCCATATGCTCATCTAGCATGTACTGGATTTCATTATACCAAATTAATTATCACAAGCAAATTTCCGGAGTCTTGATATTGCATTTAATAGACTTTTGTTAGTTTCAAAATTATATGATGCAAAATGAAATTACAGTGGCTAAACAATTGCACTTACACATTTCATAAAAGTGTTGTTCATGCATTCTATTAGTACCAAATGAATTATGACTAGATAATTTTCAGACTGTTGATCATGAACTTTCTAAACTTATGTAGTTTCAAATTTTATATTCAAGCTGTGAGATTGCATAGACTAGCTTCGTAGTCCCAAATTTTATTCAAGTGTTGATCTCGCAAGTACTAAATTTTTGCTTTCAGGACCAACGGGGAATGTAAGGCGCTGCGCTCATTCCTTCAAGATCAAGGAATTGTGTTCTGCACCGTTGACAAGAGACAAGATTTTCTAAAGTTATATTTCGAGAATATTATAATTCCAAGTAAGAACTGGATCGATATCCAGGAATTGGTCAACGTCAAAGGTCGCAACGACAAAGGATATTTAATGAGGGATGGAATGGCTAGTCTTGCAGCTAGCATCATCAACGAGTCGTACAACGAGATGAAGAACAAATTCCCTACAGAGAGGCACAATTACTGGGAAGAGCGGCCGTTGTCTGATTTAAACCTGGAGTATGCAGCTAAAGATGCTTACGTGAGCTACCAGCTCTACGTTAAGATATGGTTCTTCCTGCGTTACCTTGTGTTTTGCCCCGGTTGCAAGAAGGAAGACACGCTGAGGGGAAAAGTGTGTTACAAATGCAATGCGAAGAGATCAAAGCCGAACGTGCACGGAAAGATGCCTGCAGCTGAAATAGCAAGGTTAAATGCTGAACTTGCAAGCGTGCAGGCTCAACTAGCAAGCTTGAAGGCACCAGCTTCCAGCGACAACACCCAGCAGGCAAGTCCCCCTCATGGCATGCGGAGGAAGATGAATGATGAGCAATGGCTGGAGAGTACTTATGCGCCGAAGAGTAGTGATTATTGGCGGAGGAAGTGGACTGATGATGAGCAGAAGAGTGATGATCCGTGGACGACGGAGAAGAGTGATCAGCAGAGCCCGAAGAGTGATAATCCGTGGTTGACGAAGACAGGCAATTACTGACGACAGAAAAGTACTTTTTAGTTTGAAACCAGAACCTCCTTATTGTAATTAATAAGTACCTAGTTATTTGTTTTATGAAGCATCTATTGCTTCCGGTTTGTAAAAAGTACTTTTTAATTAGTTGAAACCTAAAAGAAGTGTGATAATGGCTCGAGCTGCGGGTGTATGTACCAAAGGGTCCCAATCTTGGTTCTCCATGTGTATCTGTCCTAAACAAACCTAAAAGAATGAAAAGGTACATTGGTGCACCCTCGCGCGGAGAAATCTAGGGGGGTAGACCCGCCGGGGCACACGTTTCCACTGTATTGGGGGGAGGAGGGGGAGAACGACCGCCGGAACACCGGAACCCCACAAAATCATGCATGTGGGCCTATTCTATGTGTCAAAGTGTGACGCAAGGTGTAGTTGTGCAAAAGTAGCTCCCCTAAACCCTAGACCCTAGCCATAACCCTACGCCGAACCCTAACCAGTAGATCTCACGCACACCGTCGATCGTGTGATAATGGCTCGAGCTGCGGGTGTATGTGCCAAAGGGTCCCAATCTTGGTTCTCCATGTGTATATGTCCTAAACAAACCTAAAATAATGAAAATGTACATTGGTGCACCCTCGCGCGGAGAAATCTAGGGGGGTAGACCCGTCGGGGCACACGTTCCGCTGTTTTGGGGGGAGGAGGGGGAGAACGACCGCCGGAACACCGGAAACCCACCAAATCTTGCATGTGGGCCTATGCTATGTGTCAAAGTGTGGTGCAAAGTGTAATGGTTCAAAAGTAGCTCCCCTAAACCCTAGACCCTACCCCTAACCCTACGTCGAACCCTAACCGGTAGATCAGGCACACCGTCGATCGTGTGATAATGGCTCGAGCTGCGGGTGTATGTGCCAAAGGGTCCCAATCTTGGTTCTCCATGTGTATATGTCCTAAACAAACCTAAAAGAATGAAAAGGTACATTGGTGCACCCTCGTGCGGAGAAATCTAGGGGGTAGACCCGCCGGGGCACACGTTCCGCTGTTTTGGGGGGAGGAGGGGGAGAACGACCGCCGGAACACCAGAACCCCACCAAATCTTGCATGTGGGCCCATGCTATGTGTCAAAGTGTGATGCAAGTTGTAATTGTGCAAAATTAGCTCCCCTAAACCCTAGACCCTAGCCCTAACCCTACGCCGAAGCCTAACCAGTAGATCAGGCACACCGTCGATCGTGTGATAATGGCTCGAGCTGCGGGTGTATGTGCCAAAGGGTCCCAATATTGGTTCTCCATGTATATATGTCCTAAACAAACCTAAAAGAATGAAAAGGTACATTGGTGCACCCTCGCCCGGAGAAATCTAGGGGGGGTAGACCCGCCGGGGCACCACGTTCCGCTGTTTTGGGGGGAGGAGGGGGAGAACGACCGCCGGAACACCGGAACCCCACCAAATGTTGCATGTGGGCCTATGATATGTGTCAAAGTGTGATGCAAGGTGTAATTGTGCAAAAGTAGCTCCCCTAAACCCTAGACCCTAGCCCTAACCCTACGCCGAACCCTAACCAGTAGATCTCAGGCACACCCTCGATCGTGTGATAATGGCTCGAGATACGGGTGTATGTGCCAAAGGTTCCCAATCTTGGTTCTCCATGTGTATATGTCCTAAACAAACCTAAAAGTATGAAAAGGTACATTGGTGCACCCTCGCGCGGAGAAATCTAGGGGGGTAGACCCGCCGGGGCACACGTTCCGCTGTTTTGGGGGGAGGAGGGGGAGAATGACCACCGGAACACCGGAACCCCACCAAATCTTGCACGTGGGCCTATGATATGTGTCAAAGTGTGATGCAAGGTTTAATTGTGCAAAAGTAGCTCCCCTAAACCCTAGACCCTAGCCCTAACCCTACGCCGAACCCTAACCAGTAGATCTCAGGCACACCCTCGATCGTGTGATAATGGCTCGAGCTGCGGGTGTATGTGCCAAAGGGTCCCAATCTTGGTTCTCCATGTGTATATGTCCTAAACAAACCTAAAAGAATGAAAAGGTACATTGGTGCACCCTCGCGCGGAGAAATCTAGGGGGGTAGACCCGCCGGGGCACACGTCTCCACTGTTTTGGGGGAGGAGGGGGAGAACGACCGCCGGAACACCGGAACCCCACCAAATCTTGCATGTGGGCCTATTCTATGTGTCAAAGTGTGACGCAAGGTGTAATTGTGCAAAAGTAGCTCCCCTAAACCCTAGACCCTAGCCCTAACCCTACGACGAACCCTAACCAGTAGATCTCAGGCACACCGTCGATCGTGTGATAATGGCTCGAGCTGCGGATGTATGTGCCAAAGGGTCCCAATCTTGGTTCTCCACGTGTATATGTCCTAAAAAAACCTAAAATAATGAAAATGTACATTGGTGCACCCTCGCGCGGAGAAATCTAGGGGGGTAGACCCGTCGGGGCACATGTTCCGCTGTTTTGGGGGGGGGGAGGGGGAGAACGACCGCCGGAACACCGGAACCCCACCAAATCTTGCATGTGGGCCTATGCTATGTGTCAAAGTGTGGTGCAAAGTGTAATGGTTCAAAAGTAGCTCCCCTAAACCCTAGACCCTACCCCTAACCCTACGCCGAACCCTAACCGGTAGATCAGACACACTGTCGATCGTGTGATAATGGCTCGAGCTGCGGGTGTATGTGCCAAAGGGTCCCAATCTTGGTTCTCCATGTGTATATGTACTAAAAGAATGAAAAGGTACATTGGTGCACCCTCGTGCGGAGAAATCTAGGGGGTAGACCCGCCGGGGCACACGTTCCGCTGTTTTGGGGGGAGGAGGGGGAGAACGACCGCCGGAACACCGGAACCCCACCAAATCTTGCATGTGGGCCCATGCTATGTGTCAAAGTGTTATGCAAGGTGTAATTGTGCAAAATTATCTCCCCTAAACCCTAGACCCTAGCCCTAACCCTACGCCGAACCCTAACCAGTAGATCAGGCACACCGTCCATCGTGTGATAATGGCTCGAGCTGCGGGTGTATGTGCCAAAGGGTCCCAATCTTGGTTATCCATGTGTATATGTCCTAAACAAACCTAAGAGAATGAAAAGGTACATTGGTGCACCCTCGCCCGGAGAAATCTAGGGGGCTAGACCCGCCGGGGCACCATGTTCCGCTGTTTTGGGGGGAGGAGGGGGAGAACGACCGCCGGAACACCGGAACCCCACCAAATCTTGCATTTGGGCCTATGATATGTGTCAAAGTGTGATGCAAGGTTTAATTGTGCAAAAGTAGCTCCCCTAAACCCTAGACCCTAGCCCTAACCCTACGCCGAACCCTAACCAGTAGATCTCAGGCACACCCTCGATCGTGTGATAATGGCTCGAGATACGGGTGTATGTGCCAAAGGGTCCCAATCTTGGTTCTCCATGTGTATATGTCCTAAAAAAACCTAAAAGTATGAAAAGGTACATTGGTGCACCCTCGCGCGGAGAAATCTAGGGGGGTAGACCCGCCGGGGCACACGTTCCGCTGTTTTGGGGGGAGGAGGGGGAGAATGACCACCGGAACACCGGAACCCCACCAAATCTTGCACGTGGGCCTATGATATGTGTCAAAGTGTGATGCAAGGTTTAATTGTGCAAAATTAGCTCCCCTAAACCCTAGAGCCTAGCCCTAACCCTACGCCGAACCCTAACCAGTAGATCTCAGCTACACCCTCGATCATGTGATAATGGCTCGAGCTGCGGGTGTATGTGCCAAAGGGTCCCAATCTTGGTTCTCCATGTGTATATGTCCTAAACAAACCTAAAAGAATGAAAAGGAACATTGGTGCACCCTCGCGCGGAGAAATCTAGGGGGTAGACCACGCGGGGCACACGTTTCCTCTTGTTTTGGGGGGGGGGGGGAGAACGACCGCCGGAACACCGGAACCCCACCAAATCTTGCATCTGGGCCTATTCTATGTGTCAAAGTGTGACGCAAGGTGTAATTGTGCAAAAGTAGCTCCCCTAAACCCTAGACCCTATCCCTAACGCTACGTCGAACCCTAACCAGTAGATCTCAGGCACACCGTCGATCGTGTGATAATGGCTCGAGCTGCGGGTGTATGTGCCAAAGGGTCCCAATCTTGGTTCTCCACGTGTATATGTCCTAAACAAACCTAAAATAATGAAAATGTACATTGGTGCACCCTCGCGCGGAGAAATCTAGGGGGGTAGACCCGTCGGGGCACACGTTCCGCTGTTTTGGGGGAGGAGGGGAGAACGACCGCCGGAACACCGGAACCCCACCAAATCTTGCATGTGGGCCTATGCTATGTGTCAAAGTGTGGTGCAAAGTGTAATGGTTCAAAAGTAGCTCCCCTAAACCCTAGACCCTACCCCTAACCCTACGCCGAACCCGAACCGGTATATCAGGCACACCGTCGATCGTGTGATAATGGCTCGAGCTGCGGGTGTATGCGCCAAAGGGTCCCAATCTTGGTTCTCCATGTGTATATGTCCTAAAAAAACCTAAAAGAATGAAAAGGTACATTGGTGCACCCTCGTGCGGAGAAATCTAGGGGGTAGACCCGCCGGGGCACACGCTCCGCTGTTTTGGGGGGAGGAGGGGGAGAATGACCGCCGGAACACCGGAACCCCACCAAATCTTGCATGTGGGACCATGCTATGTGTCAAAGTGTGATGCAAGGTGTAATTTTGCAAAATTAGCTCCCCTAAACCCTAGACCCTAGCCCTAACCCTACGCCGAACCCTAACCAGTAGATCAGGCACACTGTCGATCATGTGATAATGGCTCGAGCTGCGGGTGTATGTGCCAAAGGGTCCCAATCTTGGTTCTCCATGTGTATATGTCCTAAAAAAACCTAAAATAATGAAAAGGTACATTGGTGCACCCTCGCCCGGAGAAATCTAGGGGGGTAGACCCGCCGGGGCACCACGTTCCGCTGTTTTGGGGGGAGGAGGGGAGAACGACCGCCGGAACACCGGAACCCCACCAAATCTTGCATTTGGGCCTATGATATGTGTAAAAGTGTGATGCAAGGTGTAATTGTGCAAAAGTAGCTCCCCTAAACCCTAGACCCTAGCCCTAACCCTACGCCGAACCCTAACCAGTAGATCTCAGGCACACCCTCGATCGTGTGATAATGGCTCGAGATACGGGTGTATGTGCCAAAGGGTCCCAATCTTGGTTCTCCATGTGTATATGTCCTAAACAAACCTAAAAGTATGAAAAGGTACATTGGTTCACCCTCGCGCGGAGAAATCTAGGGGGGTAGACCCGCCGGGGCACACGTTCCGCTGTTTTGGGGGGAGGAGGGGGAGAACGACCACCGGAACACCGGAACCCCACCAAATCTTGCACGTGGGCCTATGATATGTGTCAAAGTGTGATGCAAGGTTTAATTGTGCAAACGTAGCTCCCCTAAACCCTAGACCCTAGCCCCAACCCTACGCCGAACCCTAACCAGTAGATCTCAGGCACACCCTTGATCGTGTGATAATGGCTCGAGCTGCGGGTGTATGTGCCAAAGGGTCCCAATCTTGGTTCTCCATGTGTATATGTCCTAAACAAACCAAAAAGAATGAAAAGGTACATTGGTGCACCCTCGCGCGGAGAAATCTTGGGGGGTAGACCCGCCGGGGCACACGTTCCGCTGTTTTGGGGGGAGGAGGCCGGGGGAGAACAACCGTCGGAACACCGGAACCCCACCAAATCTTGCATGTGGGCCTATGCTATGTGTAAAAGTGTGGTTCAAGGTTTAATGGTTCAAAAGTAGCTCCCCTAAACCTAGACCCTACCCCTAACCCTACGCTGAACCCTAACTAGTAGATCAGGCACACCGTCGATCGTGTGATAATGGCTCGAGCTGCGGGTGTATGTGCCAAAGGGTCCCAATCTTGGTTCTCCATGTGTATATGTCCTAAAAAACCTAAAAGAATGAAAATGTACATTGGTGCACCCTCGCGCGGAGAAATCTAGGGGGGTAGACCCCGCCGGGGCACACGTTCCGCTGTTTTGGGGGGGGGGGGAGAACGACCGCCGGAACACCGGAACCCCACCAAATCTTGCATTTGGTCCTATGCTATGTGTCAATGTGTGATGGAAGGTGTAATTGTGCAAAAGTAGCTCCCCTAAACCCTAGACCCTAGCCCTAACCCTACGCCGAACCCTAACCAGTAGATCAGGCACACCGTCGATCGTGTGATAATGGCTCGAGCTGCGGGTGTATGTGCCAAAGGGTCCCAATCTTGGTTCTCCATGTGTATATGTCCTAAAAAAACCTAAAAGAATGAAAATGTACATTGGTGCACCCTCGCGTGGAGAAATCTAGGGGGGTAGACCCCGCCGGGGCACACGTTCCGCTGTTTTGGGGGGAGGAGGGGGAGAACGACCGCCGGAACACCGGAACCCCACCAAATCTTGCATGTGGTCCTATGCTATGTGTCAATGTGTGATGGAAGGTGTAATTGTGCAAAAGTAGCTCCCCTAAACCCTATACCCTAGCCCTAACCCTACGCCGAACCCTAACCAGTAGATCAGGCACACCGTCGATCGTGTGATAATGGCTCGAGCTGCGGGTGTATGTGCCAAAGGGTCCCAATCTTGGTTCTCCATGTGTATATGTCCTAAAAAACCTAAAAGAATGAAAAGGTACATTGGTGCAGCCTCGTGCGGAGAAATCTAGGGGGTAGACCCGCCGGGGCACACGTTCCGCTGTTTTGGGGGGAGGAGGGGGAGAACGACCGCCGGAACACCGGAACCCCACCAAATCATGCATGTGGGCCTATGCAATGTGTCAAAGTGTGATTCAAGGTGTAATTGTTCAAAAGTAGCTCCCCTAAACCCTGGACCCTACCCCTAACCCTACGCCGAACCCTAACCAGTAGATCAGGCACACCGTCGATCGTGTGATAATGGCTCGAGCTGCGGGTGTATGTGCCAAAGGGTCCCAATATTGGTTCTCCATGTGTATATGTCCTAAACAAACCTAAAAGAATGAAAATGTACATTGGTGCACCCTCGCGCGGAGAAATCTAGGGGGGTAGACCCCGCCGGGGCACACATTCCGTTGTTTTGGGGGGAGGAGGGGGAGAACGACCGTCGGAACACCGGAACCCCACCAAATCTTGCATGTGGGCCTATTCTATGTGTCGAAGTGTTATGAAAGGTGTAATTGTGCAAAAGTATCTCCCCTAAACCCTAGATCCTAGCCCTAACCCTACGCCGAACCCTAACCAGTAGTTCTCAGGCACACCGTCGATCGCGTGATAATGGCTCGAGCTGCGGGTGTATGTGCCAAAGGGTCCCAATCTTGGTTCTCCATGTGTGTATGTCCTAAACAAACCTAAAAGAATGAAAATGTACATTGGTGCACCCTCGCGCGGAGAAATCTAGGGGGGTAGACCCCGCCAGGGCACACGTTCCGCTGTTTTGGGGGGAGGGGGAGAACGACCACCGGAACACCGGAACCCCACCAAATCTTGCATGTGGGAATATTCTATGTGTCAAAGTGTGATGCAAGGTGAAATTGTGCAAAAGTAGCTCCCCTAAACCCTAGACCCTAGCCCTAACCCTACGCCGAACCCTAACCAGTAGATCAGGCACCCACCGTCGATCGTGTGATAATGGCTCGAGCTGCGGGTGTATGTGCCAAAGGGTCCCAATCTTGGTTCTCCATGTGTATATGTCCTAAAAAAACCTAAAATAATGAAAATGTACATTGGTGCACCCTCGCGCGGAGAAATCTAGGGGGGAGACCCCGCCGGGGCACACGTTTCGCTATTTTGGGGGGAGGAGGGGGAGAACGACCGCCGGAACACTGGAACCCCACCAAATCTTGCATGTCGGCCTATGCTATGTGTCAAAGTGTGATGAAAGGTGTAATTGTGCAAAAGTAGCTCCCCTAAACCCTAGACCCTAGCCCTAAACCTACGACGAACCCTAACCAGTAGATCAGGCACACCCTCGGTCGTGTGATAATGGCTAGAGCTGCGGGTGTATGTGCCAAAGGGTCCCAATCTTGGTTCTCCATGTGTATATGTCCTAAACAAACCTAAAAGAATGAAAAGGTACATTGGTGCACCCTCGTGCGGAGAAATCTAGGGGGGTACACCCGCTGGGGCACACGTTCCGCTATTTTGGGGGGAGGAGGGGGAGAACGACCGCCGGAACACCGGAACCCCACAAAATCTTGCATGTGGGCCTATGATATGTGTCAAAGTGTGATGCAAGGTGTAATTGTGCAAAAGTAGCTCCCCTAAACCCTAGACCCTACCCCTAACCCTACGCCGAACCCTAACTAGTAGATCAGGCACACCGTCGATCGTGTGATAATGGCTCGAGCTGCGGGTGTATATGTGCCAAAGGGTCCCAATATTGGTTCTCCATGTGTATATGTCCTAAACAAACCCAAAAGAATGAAAATGTACATTGGTGCACCCTCGCCCGGAGAAATCTAGGGGGGTAGACCCCGCCGGGGCACACGTTCCGCTGTTTTGGGGGGAGGAGGGGGAGAACGACCGCCGGAACACAGGAACCCCACCAAATCTTGCATGTGGGCCTATGCTATGTGTCAAAGTGTGATGCAAGGTGTAATTGCGCAAAAGTAGCTCCCCTAAACCCTAGACCCTAGCCCTAACCCTACGCCGAACCCTAACCAGTAGATCAGGCACACCCTCGATCGTGTGATAATGGCTCGAGCTGCGGGTTTATGTGCCAAAGGGTCCCAATCTTGGTTCTCCATGTGTATATGTCCTAAAAAAACCTAAAAGAATGAAAATGTACATTGGTGCACCCTCGCGCGGAGAAATCTAGGGGGGTAGACCCGCCGGGGCACACGTTCCGCTGTTTTGGGGGGAGGAGGGGGAGAACAACCGCCGGAACAACGGAACCCCACCAAATCTTGCATGTGGGCCTATTCTATGTGTCAAAGTGTGGTGCAAGGTGTAATGTTGCAAAAGTAAACGGAGACAAAAAGTCGAGCGCGGAGACGACATTATATTCTAGGAGAATCCTTCACGATCGAACTACCACATTCGGAATCTTGATGTATATAGAATGGGATAAAGCTTGCATATTCCTTATGATAAGCATATAATTAGTGTGTGCAAGAGACATATATAATTTGACCTAATTAACCAAACATTTTCTGATTTTTTATATATAATTTATTAAGGATTCTAGCAGTTTCATATATCCCTATATTATTATCATTAAAGGAATGAAGGTGACACACGTTTAATTACATGATATTCTGTTTTTTAAAATATTTTAACCTACACCAAATTATATGCATTATTGCGCATTTAATTATTATTGTTCTGCACAAAAAAGCCCCAAAAATTCCCTCCTACTTAAATAAATTGATAGAGCCAAAACCCTCCCAAACCCCAAAACTCTCCCGCCCAGCTACTTCTCCCGCCAGCTCCAGCGAAATGTTTTGAATCCACCCGCCACGGAAAGGAGAGCAAATGTCCGAAACGCCACTAACCTAAGCTGGAAAGGAGGGACATTTCAGTCAAATCCCGTACGAGCTTCCTCAATTCCCCAATTCCCCTCCCACTCCGGTGTGATACGAACCCCAATTCCCCTCCCACTCCGCTCATCCCCACCCGCTGATGGCCACCGACGAGCAGCGCTCCGACGAGCGGACGAGCGGAGATCTACCCGCCGACGACGGCCGCGCGTGCGTAGACGCTCGCCACAAGATCTACAGGCGAGATCCCTCCTCAACCCGACCCCTCCCCCCCTCTTCTATGGCCTTTTCTTGGCCTGCTTAGTGTTGGAGATATGCCCAAGAGGCAATAATAAAATGGTTATTATTATATATCTTTGTGTTTATGATAATGTTTACATACCATGCTATAATTGTATTAACCGAAACATTGATACATGTGTGTTATGTGAACAAC